>NC_133124.1:12298334-12629167 GCF_048418815.1 Hemitrygon akajei | reverse complement strand
GGTACACTGTCTTAGATTCAGTGTTTTCCCATTCCATATTTGGAGTTGTTTTTTTACACATTTCTGTAAAACAATAGTCCATACCTCAGGACTTCAGTGATTCCACAAGCAGTTAATCTTGTCAGGTCTTCTGCATTCCTGCTGATCAGACATAATTAAATCACATTTGTTTACTGACTTTAACCCAGACATAATTAAATCACATTTGTTTTCTGCACTGACTTTTAACCTCGCACATCTTAATTTACTTCAACTCTCACAATTCCACCCTTTTTCTTTTTAAGATGTGCGTAGCAGCTAGCATTTTTCCTCTTTCCAGGGGGCCCACCGTCCTTCCTCCGCCCCCCGTGGAGGGTCAACTTTCTTCTTTAATAGCATAAGTTTTAGCTCGTTTGTCCCATGTTGGGGTATCGCTACTGCCTGGAGCTGGAATATACTGCGCCTGATCAGTGTTCGTATACAAGAAATCAAACACGGCAAAAGTAAGAGAATCATTAGACCCCCGCCTGCTACTAGGAGAGCGGTGCGCCACCAACTACCTCCCAGTAGCCCGTCTAGCCAACTCATGTTCCCCAGGGATCTCCAGTTTTGTACTGGCACGTGGGCCAGTTTCCGAATTTTGTCGGATATTTTTAACACGGCCTTTCCACTGTCGTCTATCTTAAGGCAACAGTTTGTAAGATTGAACTTCCCACATACCCCGCCTTCAGAGGCCAATAGGTAATCCACAGCCAGCCTGTTCTGGTATATTGCTGTTCGCATCTGGCTCTGCTGTTTTGCCAACAGCTCCAATGCCAGTGCCGTGCTGAGGTATTGCTATTGCCTGAAGTTGTGACACACTTCATCTTATTAGTGCTTGTACACAGGGAATGAGGCAGGGTAAAAGCATCAAACTCATTAATCCACCTCCCACCATCCAGAGTACTGTTCGCCACCAACCGCCTTTATTATAGACCTGATAGTACGGCTTACCATTTTCCCAACACTCTTCTGCTTTTATCATAACAACGGTTGTTTACATGCGAGTGGGATACGAAGGATCCAGGGAACACCCTCTGCCCCACTCATACCACGGTTCTGCACTTGTCACATTTCACTTCAACTTCCCCGACATACAGAATCAAATATATTACAGTCAATAATGTTACAGTCCACATAGAGTTCATTTTTGCTGCCTTTTTAGCTTCACCACCAATGGTTCTTCACCGGGAACACAGGTCCACTCGTCACCGCTCTCAGGCTTCACAGGCCCCTTTATTCTTGACGCGTGTGTTCACCCTTTTTCTTTTGTCCGAACTGCAGCTTCAGTCATGAGCAGGACCTGGAAGGGGCCTTCCCACTGCGGTTGGAGCTTCTCTGGCTTCCAAGTTTTCACCAGAACCCAATCCCCTGGGGTTACTTGGTGTAGAGCGAAGTCAAGTGGCGGCATCTGGGCGAGCAGACCTTTCTTGCGTAGCTCTGCAAAGGAACGGGACAAGGCCAGTAAATTGTTCTTTACAAATAAATCATCCCCCTATAGTGTGGGATACCCCTCTATTTTATTCCAATATGGCAGTCCAAAGAGCATCTCATAAGGAGATACTCCTATGTCCTTCCGGGGCGCTGTACGTATTCTCAGGAGAACGATCGGCAAACACTTGGTCCATGGTAGCTTGGTTTCCAACATCAACTTGGTTAGCTGTGCCTTCAGGGTGCTGTTCATTCGCTCTACTCTTCCTGAACTCTGGGGATTCCACGGGGTATGGTACTTCCATTCGATATCAAGTGCATCGCAAATTAACTGGTGCGTCTTGGAGGCGAAGTGTGTCCCCCGGTCAGAGTCTATGGACCCCACGATTCCATATCTGGGGATTATGTTCTCAAGTAGTATCCAAGCTACTGTGGGCGCATCTGCCTTAGTAGTTGGGTATGCTTCCACCCAGCGTGTAAAGTGATCCACGATTACCAATAAGTATTTCCATCTCTGCACTTGGGGCAGCTCGGTGAAGTCGATTTGGATTCCATGGAAAGGTCTCATGGCCAGGGGTTGGCCGCCTCTTGGGATGGATCGCATCACTTTCTTGTTTATTCGCTGGCACGTTGGACGTCCAGTTACCTCTTGTTGGGCCAAAGTGTAGATTCCCTTGCATGCATATTCCCTAAGTACCGTGTCACACATTGCCTGCGCTCCCCAGTGGGTCTGTTGGTGCAGTTGTTGGAGTATGTTGCGGGTCACTTCCTTATTTAGCACCTGTCTTCCATCGGGGATTCTCCATTTACCATCAGCGTCTTTCCGGGCTCCTAGTTGGTTCATGTTGTCAATCTCCATTTGAGTAAGCATAGGCAGTTTAGTAAGTCCTTCTCTCACTGGTATCAAAGTCAGGAGTTGCACCGGTTCTTCAACTACTGCCCGTTTGGCCTCCTCGTCCGCCAGACGGTTCCCCACAGCATCAGGTGTCGATCCATTTTGGTGTCCGGGTACATGCACTACCGCAATTTCAGTCGGTAAGGCCAGGGCTTCCAATGTCATACTTATCATTTGTTCATGTGCCAGTCCTTTTCCCCTGGCCGTTATCAGTCCTCTTTCTTTCCATATCTTCCCAAATGTATGTACTATCCCATAGGCGTATTTGGAGTCAGTGTATACAGTTCCGACTCTCTTTTCCAATATTATCAGAGCTCTTTGGAGCGCGTATAACTCACAGGACTGAGCCGACCATGAAGGTTGTGTCACACCCTTGGAGACCTAATTTCAAGTTTACCAGGGGTTCCTGCCGATGATTTTTCTTCCCCAAGGGTTGGAACCCCCGACCCCCCTAGTACTCTTCTTCCATCATGGCGTACGAGCGCACTTCCCGTCGGTATTTGGGGCACTCGCGCCTGAAGTGTCCCTCTTCGTTGCAGTGAAAACATCTAGGGGCCCTCCTGGGTCCCCTACTTCGATCTTGGCTGCCACTTCGTCCCGGCCATGGGTCTCTTCTTTCTCTTTTGTCTGCGGTCACCTGTTGAACCGTCTGGACCATTATCTTGGCTGCTTTCTTCTGCTTCTCTTCATCCCTTCTTACAAACACTTTCTGTGCCTCCCTAAGTAGTTCACTCAAGGGTTTAGTATTCCAGTCTTCTAGTTTTTCCAGTTTTTTTCTTATATCTGGCCATGCCTTCGATACAAATTCAACACGAATCAGCTGTTGGCCAACCTCCGTTTCAGGGTCTATTCCCGCGTATTGTTGCATATTCCTCCGGATTTTATCTAGGAAGTTGGACGGAGTCTCCTCGGGATTTTGGTGGCTCCCAAATGCCTTGGTAAAGTTGTGCCCCTTCGGAACCGCCTGTCTTACTCCCTTTATTAGGAATTCTCGCATATCTCTCATATTTCTTCGGCCCCCCTCCGTTTGCTTACCCCATTCTGGGTCCACAAGAGGGAAATTCTGTTGCGGCTCTGCTTGGCCTGGCTGTTCCCTTTCCCACATTACCATGGCCGCCTGTCTTATCATTTGTCTTTCTTGGGTGGAAAACAAGGTTCCCATAATTGAGTGCATTTCATCCCAGGTATATGTGTTGGGTCCTAGGAATTGATCCAACTGTTCAGCCAGGCCCATGGGGTCTTCTAATAGGCCTTTCATTTCCTTTTTAAAATTCCATACCTCAGCGCTAGTCAGGGGAACATTAACATACCCCTGTTCCTCCATTTGCTCCTCCCATAGGTACTTCTCTCAGAGGATATAGTCTGGCGGTCTGTTCGACTTTCTCTTTGTGATTTTTAGCTGTTTGTGACCTGGTTTCCATCCTCCTGGCTCCTATACTCTGTGGTTTTGCACGCTCCGTTTCCTCTTTACCCATGTCTGCATTTTCTCCAGCTGCAGCTGCCGATTCATTTTCACTTTCCCTTGCCTCAAGGTCATCGATTTGCGGAGCGGTAGGGGGCACATATGGGGGCGGCAGGTGCTCGAGCACCTCCCATGTATTCTTTTTCTGTCCCCCTTCATTTATCGTTTTCAATTTATAACTATTTGTCGTTGGTAACCAGCATAGGGCCTAATCACTTTCTTCGGGTTTAACGTTAGGTTTTGAATTCACGTACAGATTAAGGGCTTGTTGTACCCAATCCTCGCTAGACCCGAACTTAGGCCACCACACAGCCGACCCTTGGATCGGCTGGCGGGACCAGAATTCACAGTACTGTATCATTTTTTTCTTTGACTTCCCTTTTCGCCTCCCGTAATCCCAATTTTCTAACATCCGTCCCAACAGACTATCAGGGGGTACCCCGGGGTATTTTTCATCATTGGCGCCTGGATTTCCTTTACCCTTTTCTCTCTTAGACCCCTTATTTCCCATCTCGAGGACTTGCCCGGTTCCTATCCACCCGCAGGCTACCCCGTGGTTCCGCACTCCTTGCGCACCACGTCACTGTAGGAATTTAATTTAAATGTGACCCACCTAGCTCGATCACTCCTGTCCAATTCCGGAACCTGTATTCCCGCGATCGCCCAGGAATCTACCTGCAGGCACCCCGCAGTTCCACAATTCTCGTGCACTACGTCTCTACAGGAGGATCCACCCGCAGGAACCCCGCAGCTCCACGATTCTTGTGTACTACGTCTCTACAGGAATTTAATCTCTTACCTGGGTCCTGTGCACAGAAATTACTCGATCGCTCACTGTCTCGACTGCCTCGACAACCCCTCTTTGTTTCCTTGAGTCCGCCGGATATCACTCGCTCAAGCCGCGCGGGGCGACGAGCAAGGAATCAGGGACTGCCGAACTCGGCAGGGTGCACCTTCTCCGATGTCCTTCCTTGCCCCCCTCACGGCCGGAGTGTGGATCCTGGACGAGCCCCCAAGTTGTCAGAAATGAGCCACGCTCCCGAATAATGGCTTCAAGACAAATTCAAGGAAACAAAGTTTATTAACAGTTTTGCAGAGCTGGGCCCCTTCAGAGAAGGGAACCCTGAACCTTACAGGGCAGCAGGTTTTATCCTTCTTCTTTACCCCTCCCCTCCCTGACTCGGGAGGTACACAGTCTTAGATTCAGTGTTTTCCAATTCCATATTTGGAGTTGTTTTTTTACACATTTCTGTAAAACAATAGTCCATACCTCAGGACTTCAGTGATTCCACAAGCAGTTAATCTTGTCAGGGCTTCTGCATTCCTGCTTATCAGACATAATTAAATCACATTTGTTTACTGACTTTAACCCAGACATAATTAAATCACATTTGTTTTCTGCTCTGACTTTTAACCTCGGACATCTTAATTTACTTCAACTCTCACAAGTGCTACACCTGCCCCTACACCTCCTCCCTCGCTACCATTCAGGGCCCTAAACAGTCTTTCCAAGTGAGGCGACACTTCACCTGTGAGTCTGTTGGGGTCATATACTGAGTTTGGTGCTCCTGGTGTGGCCTCCTGTAATCGGTGAGATCCAACTTGGATAGGGAGACTGCCACACATCTATGCGCCATCTGTCAGGGCACGTGGGATCTCCCAGTGCCCACCCATTTTAATTCCACTTCCCATTCCCATTCTGTCCATGTCTATCCATGGCCTTCTCCACTGTCGTGTTGAGGTCACACTTAGGTTGGAAGAACAACACCTTGTATTTTGATTGGGTAGCCTCCAACCATATGGCATAAACATCGATTTCTCAAACTTCTGGTAGTGCCCCCCACTCCACCTCCTTTTTACCATTTCCCATCCCCCTTTCCCCCCCTCACCTTATCTCTTTGCCTGCCCATCACCTCACTCTGGGGCTGCTCCCCCTTTTTCTTTTTTCCATGCCCTTCTGTCTCGTTCAGCAATCAACTTTCCTGCTCTTTACTTCCTCTCCCTCCAGGTTTCACCTATCACCTGATGTTTCTCACTCCCCTCCCCACACCTTTTAAATCTGCTCCTTAGCTTTTTTTCTCTCCAATCCTGTCAAAGGGTTTTGGCCCGAAACGTCGACTGTATTTTTTTTTCCTTGGATGCTGCCTGGCCTTTTGAGTTCCTCCAGCACTTTGTGTGTGTGTGTGTAGCACATAAAAAGGCTCTTTGATGCAGCCTGGCCATGCTGACGGTACCTATTTATATAAATCAGTCCCAGTTACCAGATATGGTTTGTAGCCCTCTTTGCCTTGAAGATTTAAGTGCTCATGTACTGTAAATACTACTTAAATATTTTGAGTGTAGCTGTTTTCATCTACTCCAGCAGTGAATTTCAGATTCTGAACATATCATGGTGGGAAAGGGCATTACTTTCTCTGATCCACCTACCCCTTATCCTGAAGCCATGTCCTCTAATTTTAAAATACCTCTGCTGTGTGGAGTGTTTTCCACCGTCTACCTATCCTCATAATCTTTCTGCCTCCCTATTAAATCACTCCCCTGCACTCCAAGGAAAACAAATCCCAGACAAAAACAGACAAAATGCTATACAAAATGCAAGATTGCCGTCTTTTGCACCAAGTGGTGTGGAGAGGAACAACAACAGCCCTTAACATTAACTGAGAGGTCCATGGACCCCAGGTTGGGAATCCCTGATCTAGCATTTTGTGTGTTCCTGAAGATTTCCAGCATCATTCATCCCAGTCAATTTATTTCTGTGTTATTTTCTTATGCTGCCTCCTTCAGGCATCTTTGTATTTGTATACAGAAATTGTTCTACCTATTCCTGAATACTCTTCAGGGCCTGCCAGTCATTATGAAGGTCTACCCTTAATGACCTCCCAAAGTGCATCACCTTGGACTTAACTGGATTAAATTTCAAAATTTATTTCTCTGGCCTTCTTGCCAATTAACCTCACTCTCAACAACACACCTATTTTTATATCATTTGCAAACCTTTCACACTTGGCTTAATAACCAAATCGTCAATGTCTGTAACAAGCAGCAAGGGTAGTAATGTGATGTCTCTCTGGTACGTCATTGGTCACAGGCTTCCAATCACAAAATAAGTCTTCTATCAACCCCTCGGTGCCTTGGGTCTCGCGGCCACCCTGTCAGGTTTGTTACTGAAAATAAAGATCATAGGATTTATAGTGAATTGCAAGTTTAGATTCTGATCTGGCTTGTCTACAGAAGGGATAAAAGGTTGTTATTTTGGCTGGAGGTCCATTGACCAGTGGTGTTCCACAAGAATTAGTGCTGAGACCTCTGTTTGTACATCACTGATTTGGATTAAAAATGCAAATGGGTGGATTAACAAATTTGCAGGTGACATCAAGATTGGAGTTGTGGATAGTGTACAGGTCTACCAAAGAATACAATGGGACATTTAGCAGAGTTACAGATATGGTTAGAGAAGTGGCAGATGGAGTTTAATCTGGGCAAGTATAAGATGTTGGAATTTGAGCGTTCCAATGAAAGGAGAAAGTTAAGTAAACCCCATAATAGCAATGAGGTATGGGGGGGGGGGGGAGGGTGAACCTTGGGGATCAAGGTCTGTGGTTCAGTAAAAATGCCTGCTAAGTGGATAAGGTAGTAAAGAATGCTTGCCTTCAGTGGTAGGGGTGTTCAGTGTAAGAGTAAGGAAGTTATGCTGCAGCTAATTAAAACTTTAGTCAGACTGTATTTGGAATATTGTGTGCAGTTCTCTTTGCCAGTTTATAGTAAGGATGTGAAGACTGTGGAAAGGGTATAGAAGAGGTTTATCGTGATAGTTTCTGGATGAGAGTCTGAGCTGTGAAGAAAGATTGGACAAACCTGAGTGGTCCTCCCTGGAGTGTCAGAGGCTGAGAGGAGACAGAATGTTTTAGACCCCATTCTCCCCATTTTATCCAGGATTGAAATATTAAACGCTAAAGGACATGGTTTTAAGGTTGAGGGGAGAGTCTAAAGGTGGTATGAGAGGCAGGTTTTTAATGCAGAGGATGATAGATGCCTGGAATAGATTATCAGCGTAGTAGTGGAAGCAAGCAGTTTGGTGCTTAAGGAGCTGTTAGACACATGAATATGAAGGGAATGGAGGGATAAGGATGATACGCAGGAGGAGAACAGGGTGTAAATTGGCATTCGAGATTCTGCAGATGCTAGAAGTCTAGAACAATGCGCACACAGTGCTGGAGGAGCTCAGCAGGTCAGGAGACCTGATGAAGGATCTCGGCACAAAACATTGACTGTTTATTCATTTCCATAGATGCTGTCTGATTTACTGAGTTCCTCCAGCACTTGTGTGCTGGTATAAATTGGTACTAAGATTGGTATAACATCATAGCCAGTATAGCCTGTCCAATGCTGTGCAGTTGCATATTCTAGACCCTGGGAATGACTTAATGCTATTCAAGAAACTCAGCACCACTCCCATCTTGATCTCAAAATGCCTTATCATATTAGTGTAGCCCATATTGCTGTTATTACCTCCATGTCCTTCTCTTGGTGAATAAGACTCAAAGTACTTGATTAATACCTCACCCACATCCTCTAACTTCAAGCATAATACAGTATCCTTGTTATACTTTTGTTTTAATGCATATATGAAATCCTAAGGATTTTCTTTGATCCTGCTTGCTAAGGACATTTCATGAAGCCTAAACCTTTGCCTGAGTTCTCTTCATCTTTCTTTAAATTCCTGTCTGATAGTATCTTCCTAAGTCTTACTTATGCTCCTTTTTCCTCTTTTGACTCAAATTCACAACCACTCTCATCACACAAGATTTTCTTGCTGTACTATCTTGGACCTTCTCAGAGCTGGACTCTGATGAGCAGTCTTAAGCAGCTCCCACAGGTAACGTTGTAATTTGACCACCCCAAATTAGTACTTTCTTACAAGATCCAGACATCCTTATTCATAGCAAGCTCAAAATGTAAGGAGTTGTAATCACTGCTCTCCTACTGAAAGACCACTCACGTGGTCAGGCTATCTACCTATAACAAGGTCCAGATGTAAACATGAGAGGCTGCAGATGCTGGAAATCTGGAGGAAAATGGAAGAGTTAACATTTCGGCTTGAAACATTGACTGTTCATTTCCCTCCATAGATGCTGCTGACCTGTTGAGTTGCTCTAAGGTTTCCAGCATCTGCAGTCTCTTATGCGGCTTCTATAGCTGGATTATACGCATACTGTTCAAAAAACACTCTTGAATTCACTCAGGAAATTCTATTCCATCTAAATCAGTTGTACTAAAGAAGTTGCAGATTATATAAAAGGTTAATGTAAACAAAACCAAATCAATATAGTTTCATAATGAATTTGCTGCAAGTTTTTGTTTAATTCTCTGTTGGATTTTTAAACAAAGTCAAAGTTGATTTTATTGTCTTGCATACAAATAAATGTAATGTATCCACAAGTGCAATGAGTTGCAAGAAAAAGGTTTGTGAATCCTTTACCTGGTTTTCTGCATCTAAGTCACAATATCAGACAAACGCAATCTTTAAACTAGTAACACGCAGACAATTGTGCTTTTCGTCATTCACAGTCCAGGCTGGCAAAAGTATGTAAACCCTTGTATTTAATAACTGGTAGAACCTCCTTTAGTAGCAACAACCTGCACCAAAAGTTTCCTGTAGCCACTGATCAGTCATGCACAAAGGCAAGGAGGAATTTTAGACCATTCCTTCATACAGAACTGTTTCAGTTCATCTGTATTTCTGGGATACCTTTCATGAACAGCCCTCTTCAGGTCATGCCACAGCAACTCAATTGGATTAAGGTCTGGACCCTGACTTGGCCATTCCAAAACACATTTTTTTTCTTGTGTTGCGAATCATTGTCTTGTAATTCAACTTCTATTAAGCTTCAGGTGATGGACAGCTACCCTGATATTCTCCTGTAAAATAGTTACAATTTTAAATTTATTGTTCCTTCAACATTGCAAGCTGTCCAGGCCCTGAGGGAGCAAAGCAGCCCCAAACCACAGTGCTCCTTCCACCAGTTTAGGCAGATTGTGTTTGTCTATTATTGTGACTTGGATGAAGATCAGACCATATTTTGAGTAATTGTTGCAGAAAACTGGGTAATTGCAAAGGGTTCACAAACTTTTTCTTATAACTATGGATGATCCATACACTGTTCCAAAATACCCTCTTGAATTTACTCAAGCAATTCTATCCCACCTAAACCAGTTGTACTAAGGAAGTTGTAGATTATATAAAAGATTAATTTAAACAGACCAAGTCGATGTGGTTTCATAGTGAATTTGCTACAAGTGTTTGTTTTATTCTCTGTTGGTTTTGTAAACAATGTCAAATTTGATTTTGCCTTGCACACAAATACAGATATGCTCAAGTGCAATGAAAAAATAATTGTAGCACTGTCAAAGGTAAATTGCATCAGATATACAACATTCACAAGAAAATATAAATCTTACCCAAATTTAGCAAGGGAGAGCACAATTAAAACAATAAACCCAAGTCCGTTGTAGTACAAAGCGGTCATAGTGTCGCTTTATAGAGTTGTTTTGGTTGGTGCAAGGACCAAATGGTTGAAGGGAAGTGGCTGTACTTGAACCTGGTGGTAACTATTCTTGTTCCTTGTATATGACCTCCACCGTACTTACTCCATTTCCTGTACTCTTGAGCAAAGTCTCTTGTCACTTTTGCCTTGGGTTGCTGATAAAACCATCACCCATACCCAAATCAATTCTCTTTTTCCTTTTTGTATTTTTTGAATATCAGTTAGCTGGGTATACTTGATATGAACCATAATTACTGTGTCATCACTTCCAGTTAATTGTGTATCTTTATTTGTGTGCTTAGTTTTTTCCGGTTTTGTTGCAAAGAATGTGTGCATTCTGATACACTGTATTAAACTTTAGTTTTACCATTTTATCTTGAAGTTTTTAGTTGATAATATAACCATATAACAATTACAGTAGGGAAACAGGCAACCTTGGCCCTTCTAGTCCGTGCCGAATGCTTACTCTCACCTAGTCCCACCGACCTGCACTCAGCCCATAAACTCTCCATTCCATTCATGTCCATATACCTATCCAATTTTTTTTTTAATGTCAAAATCGAACCTGCCTCTACCACTTCTACTGGAAGCTCATTCCACACAGCTACCACTCTCTGAGTAAAGAAGTTCCCCCTCGTGTTACCCCTAAACTTTTGCCCCTTAACTCTCAACTCATGTCCTCTTGTTTGAATCTCCCCTACTCTCAATGGAAAAAGCCTATCTACGTCAACTCTATCTATCCCCCTCATTATTTTAAATACCTCTATCAAGTCCCCCCTCAACCTTCTACGCTCCAAAGAATAAAGACCTAACTTGTTCAATCTTTGCACCTTTGCGCCATTGTTCTTCATTTTTTTTCCTGTTTCACTCTTCTTAGCGTTATCCTGTTTGCTACTTTGTTCAATGGCCTTGGCTTTTTCTGACGCTTGAAGTTTACTAGTGCCATAATTCGTGTTTCCTTAAGAAGTAAACAGAGGCCACTTTGGCTGAAATGTACAACAACCCGCAGAGAAATTCCCTGCTGATATTTTTTTCCCCCTGAAACCTATTCTCCTTGTGTTCCTATCAACTCTACTGGGGTTCCAGGCTAAACTCATGAGGCAGTTTACAATGGCCAGCCAATTTGCACATGCCAGGATGTGAGAGGAAACCAAGCACCTGGGGAGAAACCCAGGATTAAACCTGGACTATTAGAACTTCACCAGTCACTTGTCCTCACCCCCCTTCCCCCACCATCCCTGCCAACCATTACCTGCAAAAACAAACTGGTTAATTTTGTACATTTTTGTTCAACCAGGCAAAATGAAATTCAGATACAAGATCAAATGTGATCTTTTTTAATGGTGGAGCAGGTGTGAGGGGCTTAGTGGTGTAATCTTATTTGTACTTATTTCTCTTCATTTCCCTGCGGCTAGTCTGTTGAGTTGATGCCGGCTCTCAGAGCAGTCCTCAATCAGATTGCCCACAGAGGTCAAGGTCGTAATCAAGTCAATTGAGCTGTGAGGCAGCAACACTACTGTATGCCTAATAGATGCAAGCCACTTAGTCCATCTCGGCTCCCAAGGGAGGCATATCTTCACTTCCATTGCTCTTAACCTTTACTCACATTTTCCCATCAGTTATTGTGTTCTTATGCAAATCTTTAAAGTCATAGAGTACTGCAGCATATAAGCAGGCTGTTTTGGTCCATCTAGTTCTTCATGAACTATTAGTTTGCTTGGTCTGATTGACCTGCACTCGGACCATAGTGCTTCATATCCCTTCTCATCGTGTAGAATTATTTCACTTGTGGTTTTAGTTACTTGCACTCTTTTTAATAGGTGGCCAAATTTCAATACAGTAATTGTTCTAACTTGCATAGATTTTCAAAATCTTAATGTCAGATAAATTTTAAAATGGCTACCCGGCTTTTACAGTTGAAGTTGCTGGTGGTGGTTTGCCAGTTGCCAGTGCTTTGAGGGTAAATTTAGGGACATGGCAACTGTGTTATGTATCTAGATCAGGTAGAGGCACATAGAGAATTAGAACAGAATACTGACAGCAGCATCCTGATTCTTAACTTGTATTGAAACTTGACCAAATGTTTTAATACTTTCTGTAATATGTAAGAGCTATTGGAGAGAGAGGGCCTGAGGCACAAAGTAGCATAGAACATGGAACACGAGAAAGTCTGCAGATGCTGGAAATCCAAAGCAACACACACAAAATGCTGGAGGAATTCCGCAGGTCAGACAAAACCTATGGAAATAAACAGTTGATGTTTAGGCAGAGAGCCTTCATTGGGACTGGAAAAGAAAGAGTCCCTTCTATGCTCCAAAGAATAAAGACCTAACTTGTTCAATCTTTGCGTCTTTGCACCATTGTTCTTCATTTTTTTTCCTGTTTCACTCTTCTTAGTGTTATCCTGTTTGCTACTTTGTTCAATGGCTTTGTTCAGCCCCAGAATGAAAAGGTTGTGGAAGGGGAAGGAGGATAATGAGGTAATAGATAAAGCTAGGTGGGTGGGAAAGATATATGGCTGGCAAGGAAGGAATCTGATAGGAGAGGAGAGTAGACCATAGGAGACAAGGAAAGGGGGGGGGGGACCCAGGCGGAAGACATCAAAGTCCAGAGTGAGGAATGGAAGAAGAGGGGAGGTTATGACATAAAGCAGTATGTCATAATGATATTTGGCTCATGATATTGCAATCTACCCTGAGATCAATCTAACCCTTCCCTTCTATGTAGCCCGACATTTTTCTTTAATTGATGTGCCTATCTAAGAATTTCTTAAATGCTCCTAATGTATCTGCCTCTACCACCACCACCACCACCCTGGCAGTGTATTTCATGCACTTATCACTGTGTGCATTTACAAAAAAGCACCTACCTCTGACAGTCTTCCCTCTTCTCTTCCCTCTCCCCAATACCTTTCTCCAATCACCTTAACATTAAGTACTTTGATATCATTGCCACCCTGGAAAAAAGGCATTGGCTGTGCTCTCAATCTTTGCTTCTTATATTCGATAGATCTCTATCAAATATCCTCTAATCCTCTTTTGCTTCAAAGACAAAATCCCAAACCCACTCCTCAATACATGTTTTCTAATCCAGCAGTATCGTGGCAAATATCCTCTGCAAGCTCTCTAAAGCTTCCTATAATGGGGTGACCAGAACTAAACACAATACTTAAAAGTATGGTCTAACCTGAGTTTTATGGAGCTGCAACCTTATTTGTGCCTCTTGCATGTAATCCTCTGATTACTGAAGGCCAACACCACAGGTCTTAACAAACCTATCAATTTGCGTGGCAACTTTGAGTCTATGGACGTAGGACCCAAGATACTTCTGTTCCTCAACACTGCTATGAATCCTGCCATTAACTTTATACCCTGCCATCTAGTTTGACCTTCCAAGGTGTATCACTTCACATATTTCTGGGTTGAACTCCGTCTGCTACTTCTCAGCCAAGCTTTGAAACCTGTCAATGTCCTATTGTAACCTATGACAACCTTATTGGGTCGACCATGGATGTTGCGTCCCAGCAATCTTCATGATAGCAAGTCAGTACAAGCTGCTGATGAATCCAAAGAAATGGCGGAGATCAATACTGTTTGACACAAGCAGCACTGGGGGAGTTGTCACTCGGTGTTGAGCTCAATGTAGGACTATCTTTAAAGCTCTGGCTCTGGATTTTTCCTTGGGGTTTACTCCCAAAGACTTCCCCATGAGTGGGTATAGCTGCAAGTAGCAGAGAATTGAGATCAGGGCTGATGAGCCCTATTTCCCCGAAGTGACTGATTTTAATGCTTTCGTAACCTTCTTTTGCCCCTTTCCCAGTCAGTAGAAAGGGTTTCACCAGACTTTGTAGCTAAGCCACATGTAAAGGTCAGGAGCTGGACTTGGTTGACAGAGGCCACCAATGGGAGCATTTAGTACATAGTGGGAGCTTATGCCTACTACCACTCCCAGCTATAACAACCTTAAGGAACCAGTCTGCTATGCTATTCACAACACTACCAACCTTTTGTCATTTAGTAAACTTGCCTTCCACTCAGCCTTCTACTTCCTCATCTTGTCCTTAATAAAATTCACAAAGAGCAGCAGCCCAAGAACAGATCCCTGTGAAACAACACTGATCATGGACATCCAGGTAGAAAATGCTCCATCTGCTATCACCCTCTACTTTCTGTAGGCAAGCCAATTCTGAAACCATGTGGCCAAATTTCCATGGATCATGGCCCCTGACTTTCTGAATGAGACCCTAACATATAGAACCTTATCAAACACCATCAGGCCTATGGTGTGTTGGCCTGTGTTTGTCAGAAAAATGAACTCAATACACACCACATCCACCACTCTACCTTCATCAACTTGTTTTATCATTTCCTTGAAAAAAGTCAGTCAGGCTTGTTAGGTTCAACCTGCCCTTCACAAAGCCATGCTGATTATCCCTAATCAGACTATGCTTCTCCAAATGCTTGTAAAAACTTGTTGTAAGAATCCTTTCCAATAGTTTTCCCACCACTGATGTAAGGTTCACTAGTTTATAATGTCCAGAATTATCCTTAGTAATTTGAACAAAGGAATTACATTTGCAACCCTTGGTCTTCTGCATTACTGCTGTGGCCAGGAGAGCAATGGAGGATACAAAAATCAGCAAACCCTTCCCTCACTCCTGTAGTAACCTGGAGTATATCCTATCCAGCCCTAGTGATTTGTTTATCCTGAAATGTCCTGAAAAATAGTCTCGGCCTGTAACATTAACTGCTTATTCCCCTGATGAGTTCCTCCAGCATTTTGTATGTGTTGTACTGGATTTCCGGCATCTGCCGAATTTCTGGTATTTGACTTATTTGTCCTAATGATTTTCAGAAGATATAACACGACCTCTTTGTTAACCTCAACATGTTCTAGCACATAATCATGTTTTATACTATTCTTGTAAATGTCAAGCTTCCTCTCACTGGTAAATAGTGAAGCAAAGTATTTATTAAGGCCTTCCCCTACTTCTCCAATTCCAAGCACATTTCCTCTTTTATCCTGAATTGGACCTACTCTCGCTCCAGTCATTCTATTCTGCTCTTCACATGTGTAGAACACCATTTTCAATTATAGAAACATGGGAAACTTACAGCACAATACAGGCCCTTAGGCCCACAAAGCTGTGCTAAACATGTCCATACCTTAGAAAGTACCTAGGGGTTACCCATAGCCCTCTATTTTTCTGAGCTCCATGTACCTATCTAGGAGTCTCTTAAAAGACCCTATCATATCTGCCTCCACCACCATCGTCGGCAGCCCTTTCCAAGCACTCACCACTCTCTGCGTAAAATCTTTTACCGCTGACGTAGAAACATAGAAAACCTACAGCACAATACAGGCCCTTCGGCCCACAAGGTTGTGCCGAACATGTCCCTACCTTAGAAATTACTAGGCTTACCTGTTTTTCTAAGCTCAATGTACCTATCCAAAAATCTCTTAAAAGACCCTATCATATCCGCCTCCACCACCTTTGTCAGCAGCCCATTTCATGCACTTACCACTCTCTAAGTAAAAAAAACTTACCCCTGACATCTCCTCTGTACCTACTCCCCAACACCTTAAAACCTGTGTCCTGCAACCATTTCAGCCCTAGGAAAAAGCCTCTGACTATCCACTTGATCAATGCCTCTCATCATCTTATACACTTCTATCAGGTCACCTCTCATCCTCTGTAGCTCCAAGGAGGAAAGACCGAGTTCACTCAACCTATCCTTTTAAGGCATGCTCCCCAATCCAGGCAACATCCTTGTAAATCTCCTCTGCACCCTTTCTATGGCTTCCACATCCATCCTGTACTGAGGCGACCAAAACTGAGCACAGTACTCCAAGTGGGGTCTGACCAGGGTCCTATATAGCTGCAACATTACCTCTCAGTTTCTAAATTCAATTCCACGATTGATGAAGGCCAATACACCATACACCTTCTTAACCACTGAGTCAACCTGCACAGCTACTTTGTGCGTCCTGTGGACTCGGACCCCAGATCCCTCTGATCCTCCACACTGCCAAGAGTCTTACCATTAATGCTATATTCATATTTGACCTACCAAAATGAACCACCTCACACATCTGGGTTGAACTCCATCTGCCACTTCTCAGCCCAGTGTTGCATCCTATCTATGTCCCGCTGTAACCTCTGACAACCCTCCACACTATCCACAACACCTACAATCTTTGTGTCATCAGCAAACTTATTAACCCATCCCTCCACTTCCTCATCCAGGTCACTTATAAAAATCACGAATGATCCCAGGAAGTTCCCTGATGCACTCTACTGGTGACCGGCCTCCATGCAGAATATGACCTGTCTACAACCACTCTTTGCCTTCTGTGGCAAGCCAGTTCTCGATCCACAAAGCAATGTCCCCTTGGATCCCATGCCTCCTTACTTTCTCAATAAGCCTTGCTGAAATCCATATACACTACATCTACTGCTCTTCCTTCATCAAAATGTTTAGTCACATCCTCAAAAAATTCAATAAAGCTCGTAAGGCAAGACCTGCCCTTGACAAAGCTGTGCTGACTATTCCTAATCATACTATACCTCTCCAAATATTCATAAATCCTGCCTCTCAGGATCTTCTCCATCAACTTAGCAACCACTGAGGTAAGACTCACTGGTCTATAATTTCCTGGTCTATCTCTATTCCCTTTCTTGAATAAGGGAACAACATTTGCAACCCTCCAATCTTCTGGAACCTCTCCCACCCCTATTGATGATGCAAAGATCATAGCCAGAGGCTCAGCAATCTCCTCCCTCACCTCCCACAGTAGCCTGGGGTACATCTCATCCAGGCCCAGAGGCTTATCCAACTTGATGCTTTCCAAAAGCTCCAGCACATCCTCTTTCTTAAAATCTACATGCTCAAGCTTTTCAGTCTACTGCAAGTCGTCACTACAATCACCAAGAGCCTTTTCCATAGTGAATACTGAAGTAAAATATTCATTATGTACCTCTGCTGTTTCCTCCGGTTCCATACACACTTTCCCACTGTCACATTTGATAGGTTCTATTCTTCCACGCCTTATCCTCCGGCTCTTCACATACTTGTAGAATGCTTTGGAGTTTTCCTTAATCCTGCCACCTAGGCCTTCTCATGGCCCCTTCTGGCTCTCCTTATTTCCTCCTTAAGCTCCTTCCTATTAGCCTTATAATCTTCTAGATCTGTAACATTACCTAGCTCTCTGAACCTCTTGTAAGCTTTTCTTTTCTTCTTGACTAGATTTATTATAGCCTTTGTACACCACGGTTCCTTCACCCTACCATAACTTCCCTGTCTCATTGGAACGTACCTGTGCAGAATTTCACACAAATATTCCCTGAACATTTACCACATTTCTTCCATACTTTTCCTTGAGAACATCTGTTTCCAATTTAAGCTTCCAGTTTCCTGCCTGATAGCCTCATAATTCCCCTTACTGCAATTAAATGCTTTTCTTACTTGTCTGTTCCTATCTCTCTCCAATGCTATGGTAAAAGAGATAGAATTATGATCACTATCTCCAAAATGCTCTCCCACTGAGAGACCTGACCAGGTTCATTTCCCAATACCAGATCAAGTACAACCTCTCCTCTTGTAGGCTTATCTACGTATTGTGTCAAGAAACCTTCCTGAACACACCTAACAAACTTCACCTGACATCTCTGTATCTACATCCAGGCACCTTAAAACTGTGCCCTCTGGTGTTAGCAATTTCAGCCCTGGAAAAAAGCTTCTGACTATCCACACGATCAATGCCTCTCATTATCTTGTACACGTTTATCAAGTCACCCCTCATCCTCCGTCGCTCCAAGGAGAAAAGGCCAAGTCCACTCAACCTGTTTTCATAAGGCATGCTCCCCAATCCAGGCAACATCTTTGTAAATCTCCTCTGCATACTTTCTATGATTCCCTCATCCTTCCTGTAGTGAGGTGACCAGAACTGAGCACAGTACTCCAAGTGGGGTCTGACCAGGACTCCTGGCATTCAGTTTTCTTTTTGTTTTATTTTATTGAGATACAGTGTGGAACAGGCTCTTCCAGTCCTTTGAGCCGTGCTGCTCTGCAACCCCCAATTTAGTCGTAGCCTAGTCATGGGACAATTTACAATAATCAATAAACTTGCTTATTTGGACTGTAGGAGGAAACCAGAGCACCGGAAGGTCATAGGCTGAACGTACAAACTCTTTGCAGATGGGTGGGAATTGAATCCATTTCAGGTCACTGGTACTGTAAAGTGTTGTGCTGAACCAATTAACATTAACAAACTTGTTTAAAATTTTACTACACTGAATTCTCTCATCAGCAGTTTGTTAAATTGTCCTTTGTTTAGTTTCATACTGTGCAGTTGGGCTGAGGTGAAAACCAGTGCATTTTTCCTTTATCAATTCACACATTTAAATGAGTATTAATTTTATTTCTCATAAAGCTGTTCCCCATCACCAATATTAACCTGAGTGAATTTGCTTCATTTATCTTTGCATTACTTTCTCAACAAAGTTTACTATTCTCTGGTACAATCCTGTATCTAAAGGCAGTTAAAGATTATGGGCTTCTGGTCCTCAATTACCTTTGTTGCATTCTTCTTGACTTGCCAACTTGAATTTCAAGGACAGCAAATATATTTCTTTTTGATATTAATCTTTAACCTTTGTAGCATCTCAGCCATCACTGTTACTGAATGTAGACATGGGAGTTTTTAATATTCTTATGGATCCTAATAAAACATAGAACTGTGAATGTCAGGACCTGAAAGAGTGTTGTTCAACAGGGAGACCTTGGGTTAAAAATAAATAGTTCCCTGAAAATGGCTACCCGAATAGGTGGATGAAGAAGGCACATACATTCTTGCTTTCATCATATATGACATTGAGTTGAAGAGTTGGGACATCATAAGGCAATAAGGTTAGGAGCAGAATTAGGAAATTTGGCTTATCAAGTCTGTGCTGCCATTTCATCATGTCTGGATCCATTTTCCCTTTCAGCCCCAAGCTCCTGCCTTCTCCCTGCATCCCTTCATGCCCTGACTAATCAAGAATCTATCTATATACTTCAATGCAAGAAGCATCAGGAACAAAGGTGATGAACTGAGAACTTGGATACATACATGGAATTATGATGTAGTGGCCATTACAGGGACTTGGCTGGCACCAGGGCAGGAATGGATTCTCAATATTCCTGGATTTTAGTGCTTTAAAAGGGATAGATAGAGAGGGGGGAAAGGGGGAGGAGGGGTGGCGTTACTGGTCAGGGATACTAATACAGCTGCAGAAAGGGTGGGTAATGTAGCAGGATCCTTTTTTGAGTCAGTATGGGTGGAAGTCAGGAACCTGAAGGGAGCAGTTACTCTACTGGGGGTATTCTATAGGCCCCCTGGTAGCAGCAGAGATACCGAGGAGCAGATTGGGAGGCAGATTTTGGAAAGGTGCAAAAATAACTGGGTTGTCATCATGGGTGACTTTAACTTCCCTAATATTGATTGGCACTTGATTAGTTCCAAGGGTTTAGATGGGGCAGAGTTTGTTAAGTGTGTCCAAGATGGATTCCTGTCACAGTATGTTGACAGGCCGACTAGGGGGAATGCCATACTAGATCTAGTGTTAGGTAACGAACCGGGTCAGGTCACAGATCTGTCAGTGGGTGAGCATCTGGGGGACAGTGATCACTGCTCCCTGACCTTTATTATGATCATGGAAAAGGATAGAATCAGAGAGGACAGGAAAATTTTTAATTGGGGAAGGGCAAATTATGAGGCTATGAAGCTAGAACTTGCGGGTGTGAATTGGGATGATGTTTTTGCAGGGAAATGTACTATGGACATGTGGTCGATGTTTAAGGATCTCTTGCAGGATGTTAGGGATAAACTTGTCCCGGTGAGGAAGATAAAGAATGGTAGGGTGAAGGAACCATGGGTGACAAGTGAAGTGGAAAATCTAGTCAGGTGGAAGAAGGCAGCATACATGAGGTTTAGGAAGCAAGGATCATATGGGTCTATTGAGGATTATAGGGTAGCAAGAAAGGAGCTTAAGAAGGGGCTGAGGAGAGCAAGAAGGGGGCATGAGAAGGCCTTGGCGAGTAGGGTAAAGGAAAACCCCAAGGCATTCTTCAATTATGTGAAGAACAAAAGGATGACAGAAGTGAAGGTAAGACCGATTAGAGATAAAAGTGGGAAGATGTGCCTGGAGGCTGTGGAAGTGAGCGAGGTCCTCAATGAATACTTCTCTTTGGTATTTACCACTGAGAGGGAACTTGATGACTATGAGGGCAATAGGAGTGAGGTTGATGTTCTGGAGCATGTTGATATTAAGGGAGAGGAGGTGTTGGAGTTGTTAAAATACATTAGGACGGATAACTCCCCGGGCCCTGATGGAATATTCCCCAGGCTGCTCCACGAGGTGAAGGAAGAGATTGCGGAACCTCTGGCTAGGATCTTTATGTCCTCGTTGTCCGTGGGAATGGTACCGGAGGATTGGAGGGAGGCGAATGTTGTCCCCTTGTTCAAAAAAGGTAGTAGGGATAGTCCAGGTAATTATAGACCAGTGAGCCTCACGTCTGTGGTGGGAAAGGTTGTTGGAAAAGATTCTTAGAGATGGGATCTATGGGCATTTAGAGAATCATGGTCTGATCAGGGACAGTCAGCATGGCTTTGTGAAGGGCAGATCGTGCCTAACAAGCCTGATAGAGTTCTTTGAGGAGGTGACCAGGCATATAGATGAGGGTAGTGCAGTAGATGTGATCTACATGGATTTTAGTAAGGCATTTGACAAGGTTCCACACGGTAGGCTTATTCAGAAAGTCAGGAGGCATGGGATCCAGGGAAGTTTGGCCAGGTGGATTCAGAATTGGCTTGCCTGCAGAAGGCAGAGGGTCGTGGTGGAGGGAGTACATTCAGATTGGAGGGTTGTGACTAGTGGTGTCCCACAAGGATTTGTTCTGGGACCTCTACTTTTGTGATTTTTATTAACGACCTGGATGTGGTGGTAGAATGGTGGGTTGGCAAGTTTGCAGGCGACACAAAGGTTGGTGGTGTTGTAGATAGTGTAGAGGATTGTCAAAGATTGCAGAGAGACATTAATAGGATGCAGAAGTGGGCTGAGAAGTGGAGATGGAGTTCAACCCGGAGAAGTGTGAGGTGGTACACTTTGGAAGGACAAACTCCAAGGCAGAGTACAAAGTAAATGGCAGGATACTTGGTAGTGTGGAGGAGCAGAGAGATCTGGGGGTACATGTCCACAGATCCCTGGAAGTTGCCTCACAGGTAGATAGGGTAGTTAAGAAAGCTTATGGGGTGTTAGCTTTCATAAGTCGAGGGATAGAGTTTAAGAGTTGCGATGTAATGATGCAGCTCTATAAAACTCTGGTTAGGCCACACTTGGAGTACTGTGTCCAGTTCTGGTCGCCTCACTATAGGAAGGATGTGGAAGCATTGGAAAGGGTACAGAGGAGATTTACCAGGATGCTGCCTGGTTTAGAGAGTATGGATTATGATCAGAGATTAAGGGAGCTAGGGCATTACTCTTTGGAGAGACGGAGGATGAGAGGAAACATGATAGAGATGTACAAGATACTAAGAGGAATAGACAGAGTGGACAGCCAGCGTCTCTTCCTCAGAGCACCACTGCTCAGTACAAGAGGACATGGTTTTAAGGTAAGGGGAGGGAAGTTCAAGGGGGATAGTAAAGGAAGGTTTTTCACTCAGAGAGTGGTTGGTGCGTGGAATGCACTGCCTGAGTCAGTGGTGGAGGCAGATACACTAGTGAAGTTTAAGAGACTACTAGACAGGTATATGGAAGAATTTAAGGTAGGGGGTTATATGGGAGGCAGGGTTTGAGGGTCGGCACAACATTGTGGGCCGAAGGGCCTGTAATGTGCTGTACTAATCTATGTTCTATTACTGCCTTAAATATACCGAATGACTTGGCCTCAACAGCCACCTGTGATTCACCACTCTGGCTAAAGAAATTCCTCCTTGTCTCTGTACTAAATGGACGTCCCTCTATTCTGAGGCTGTAACCTCTGGTCTTAGATTCCCTTGGCATAGGAAACATCCTCTCAGCATCCACTCTGTTGAGGCTTTTCAACATTCAAGAGGTTTCGATGAGAATCCCCCCTTATTCTTCTGAATTCCAGTGAGTACAAGCTGAGAGCCATTAAATGCTCCTCTTGTGATATGCCTTTCAGTCCTGGAATCATTTTCATGAGCCTTCTTTGAAATGTCTCCAATATCAGCATATCCTTTCTTAGGTAAGGGGCCCAAAACTGCTCACAATACTCCCAATGAGGCCTTATGTTATGGTTGTACAAAATGTTGGTGAGACTGCACTTGGAATATTGTGTGCAGTTCTGATAACCACACTATAGGAGGGACGTGATTAAATTTGAGATGGTACATAGAAAGTTCTCAAGGGTTTTGCTGAGACTAATGTGAAAGACTGCATAGGATAGGATCTATCCTTGGAGTGAAGCAGGCTGAGCAGCAACATTATCGAGTATAGGTAAAGTACGTAGTCTTTTTTTTTCCCCTTAGAGTGGGATTAAAAATGGGCAAAGCTAGTGGGCATAGATTTAAGTTGAGTGGGGAAAAATTTAAAGGGGACCTGAGAGACCAGTCTTTCACAGAAGAAGTGTGGTGAGCATATGGAATAAGCTGTCATATAAAGTGGTTTTAGAAGTTTAAAAGACATTTGGACAGGTACATGGATCTGAAAGCTTTAGAGGGATATGGACCAATTGTAAAGAAGTGGAACTTGTTCAGGAAGATGCCTTCAACAGCCTGGATAAGTTGGACTGTAGGGCCTGTTTTCACACTGAGGCGCTGACTCTTACTAACTCAATAGGCTGGTTTAATTTTACTAGCATCAGTGAATTATTCCTATATTCCCTTTTTATTGTAATTCCATTGGTTGCTCTAATTTTGAAAATAAAATGAGTATTAGTCAGTCCTATGAAGATGCTCTTTTTATCCATCTCAAACATATGAAATATTGGGTGGAAAAGGGATGAACAAATCAATAAGGTTATGAGGTCTGTTTACAAAAAAGGCGGCATGATATTGAACCTAAACAAAAATACTTTATTGATTTCCATGTAAAATTGTAATCAACTCTTTTTCAGTATGTTTGGGAGCGATTAACATCAGGGTTTAAACACAAGAACTTTCGAACTCGTGAAGGAGTCTGTCTATGTCTCATTACCACACTCAGCACGTAAGTCAGCATCCTTGTTTTGCTTAATTTCTTCAACTGTCAACATAAAGTTAAAATAAAGGACTACAACTAAAATTTCTTCACAGTTGCAAGAAAAAGTTTGTGAACCCTTTGCAATTATCTGGTTTTCTGCATTAATTACTCATAAAATGTGGTCTGATCTTCATTGAAGTCATAGTCTGTCCAAGCCATAAAATACAAAAATTGTACTTAAACACAAGGAAATCTGGAGATGCTGGAAATTCAAGCAATACACAAAATGCTGGTGGAACGCAGCAGGCCAGGCAGCATCTATAGGGAGAAGCAATGTCGACATTTCGGGCAGAGACCCTTCGTCAGGGCTAACTGAAAGGAAAGATAGTAAGAGATTTGAAAGTAGTGGTGGGAGGGGAAAATGTGAAATGATAGGAGAAGACCGGAGGGGGTGGGGTGAAGCCGAGAGCCAGAAAGGTGATTGGCAAAAGGGATACAGAGCTAGAGAAGGGAAAGGATCATGGGACGGGAGGCCTAGGGAGAAAGAAAGGGGGAGGGGAGCACCAGAGGGAGATGGAGAACAGGCAGAGTGATGGGCAGAGAGAGAAGAAAAAAAAAGGGGGGGAAACTAAATATTATCAGGAATGGGGTAAGAAGGGGAGGAGGGGCATTAACAGAAGTTAGAAAAGTCAGTGTTCATGCCATCAGGTTGGAGGCTACCCAGCCAATATATAAGGTGTTGTTCCTCCAACCAGAGTGTGGATTCATCTTGACAGTAGAGGAGGCCATGGATAGACATATCAGAATGGGAATGAGACGTGGAATTAAAATGTGTGGCCACTGGGAGATCCTGCTTTCTCTGGTGGACTGAGCGTAGGTGTTCAGCGAAACTGTCTCCCAGTCTGCGTCGGGTCTCACCAATATATAAAAGACCACACTGGGAGCACCGGACACAGTATACCACACCAGCCGATTCACAGGTGAAGTGTCGCCTCACCTGGAGGGACTGTCTGGGGCCCTGAATGGTGGTGAGGGAGGAAGTGTAAGGGCAGGTGTAGCACTTGTTCCACTTGCAAGGATAAGTGCCAGGAGGGAGATTGGTGGGAAGGAATGGAGGGGGATGAATGGACAAGGGAGTTGCATAGGGAGCGATCCCTGCGGAAAGCAGAAATGGGGGGGAGGGAAAGATGTGCTTGGTAGTGGGATCCCGTTGGAGGTGGCGGAAGTTACGGAGAATTATACGTTGAATCCGGAGGCTGGTGGGGTGCTAGTTGAGGACAAGGGGAACCCTATCCCGAGTGAGGTGGTGGGCGGATGGGGTGAGGGCAGATGTGCGGGAAATGGGAGAGATGCGTTTGAGAGCAGAGTTGATGGTGGAAGAAGGGAAGCTCCTTTGTTTAAAAAAGGACATCTCCTTCGTCCTGGAATGAAAAGCCTCATCCTGAGAGCAGATGCGGCGGAGACGGAGGAATTGTGAGAAGGAGATAGCATTTTTGCAAGAGACAGTGTGGGAAGAGGAATAGTCCAGGTAGCTGTGAGAGTCTGTAGGTTTATAGTAGATATCAGTGGATAGGCCGTCTCCAGAGATGGAGACAGAAAGATCATGAAAGGGGAGGGAGGTGTCAGAAATAGACCAGGTAAATTTGAGGGCAGGGTGAAAGTTGGAGGCAAAGTTAATGAAGTCAATGAGCTCAGCATGCGTGCAGGAGGCAGTGTCAATGCAGTCATCGATGTAGCGAAGGAAAAGAGGGGGACGGATACCCATATAGGCTTGGAACATGGACTGTTCCACAAAGCCAACAAAAAGTCAGGCATAACTGGGACCCATTTGGGTGCCCATGGCTACACCTTTGGTTTGGAGGAAGTGGGAGGAGCCAAAGGAAAAATTATTGAGAGTAATTGTTCTTAACATGGATTTATTGAACACATTGTTTAACCATTCACTGTCCATGTTGGCAAAACTGTGAACCCTTGTATTTAATAACTGGTGGAACCTCCTTTAGCAACAGTAACCTCCAAATGTTTTCTGTAGCTGCTGATCAGACTTGGGCACAATGGTGAGGAAGAATTTTAGACCATTCCTCCATACAGCTGACGGACCGCTACCCTGACATTCTCCTGTAAAATGTCTTGATACAGTTTTGAATTCATTGTTCCCTCAACGATTGCAAGCTGTCCAGGCCCCAAAATCAGGCCCAAACCATTATGCTCCTTCTATCATGCTTCACAGTTGGGATGAGATTTTGGTGTTGGTGTGCAGTGCTCCTTTTCCTCCGAACATAGCTACTAGCGGTGTACATTCTACCAAAAAGTTCAACTTTTGTCGCATCTGTCCACAGAACATTGTTCCAGAAGCATTGTGGAACATCCCGGTGGTCATTGTAAGCTTGAAATGTGCAGCAGTGTTTTCTGGAGAGCAGTAGTTTCCTCTGTGGTGTCCTTCCATAAACATCATTCTTGTTCAGTGTTTTTCTTATGGTGGACACATAAATATCAACTTTAGCAAGTTCTAGGGGATTTCTGCAGGTCTTTTGCTGTTACCCCTTGGTTCTTTTTCTGCTCCTTCAGTATTGCACTTTGCACTCTTGATGTGATCTTTGCAGGATGCCCACTCTTAGGGAGAGTAGCAATAGTACTGAATTTCATCCAAATTTTTTGTGTTACCCCAGAGGTTCACATACTTTTTTGAACCTAGACTGTGTTTGTTTAATTGATGTACTCAGTATTGTTGAGAAGAAGTACAATTGTTTGTGAGTCATTAGTTTAGGTAGAATGTGTTTGTCTATTGTTGTGACTTAGATGAAGTCAAGTCATATTACTCATATTATGAGTAATTAATGTCGAAAAGCAAGTAACAGCAAAGGGTTTACAAATTTTTTTCTTGCAACTGACAGCGAAATTAAGTTTTTGGCCCATTGTGTCTGCTCCATCTAATCACGACAGATTTATTTTTTTTCTCCATGCTATTCGCCTGCCTTCTCTGTGTACCTTTGATACCCTTACTAATCAAGAACCTATCAACCTGTGCTTTAAATATACCCAGTGACTTGACCTTCACAGCCACCTGTGGCAATGAATTCTGCAGATTTGCCACCCTGACTTAAAAAGAATTCTCCCTTATGGCAAAATAAAAATCTTAGGCTAAGTAAAAAATACTTGCAGAAATAAAAAAAAAACCGGTGGCCTGGCACTGCCAAATTTAAGATTTTATTATTGGGCAATTAATATTCGATATTTAATATTTTGGACACAAGATGTGGATATTAACGTCAGTCCACAATGGGTTAATCTTGAATGTAATTCTGTACAAGGATTTTCATTGACTTCCATTTTAGAGACTTCGCTTCCCTTGGTTTTTTCTAAATTGAATAAACAAATGGTTAATCCAATAATTAAACATACATTTTGGATATGGTTTTAGTTTCGTAAGTTTTTTTGGCTTGAATAAATTTGTCAAGTCCTATTATATCTAATTTTTTCTTTCAACCCTCTCTCATGGAGCAAGCCTTTTTGATTTGGAAAACAAAGGGTATAATATGTTTTCGTGATTTATTTTTTGATAACTATTTCATGTCTTTTGAACAATTATCTAATAAATATAATATGCCCAGATCCCATTTTTTTTAGATACTTACAGATTAGAGATTTTTAAAATATGATGTTACCTACTTTTCCAATTTCATATCCAACTGATATCATGGAAACATTTTTAGGCTTAAACCCCTATCAAAAGGGGTGCAATCATCTATGATATGATTATGAATATACAGCCTGATATCAGATAAAATAAAAAATGAATGGGAGAAGGAACTTCAACTTTCTTTACCTATAGAGAAATGGGAAAAAAATTTCAATTAGTTTATTTTTCTTCGATGTGTGCTAAACATACATAGGGCTCATTTGTCTAAAGATAAATTAGCTCATTTTTACTCAAATATAAATCCAATTTGTGATAGATGTCAATCTGAAGTAGCCTCTCTGACTCATATGTTTTGGTCTTGCCCTCTTTTGGAAAAATTTTGGGAAGATATTTTTGATACATTCTCTACAGTTTTGCATGTTGATTTACAACCCCACCCTGTTACTGTAATTTTTGGCTTGCCTATGATTGATCTGCCCTCTTAAGCTTGGCGGATGATTGCATTTGCTACTTTAATGGCTAGAAGATCTATTTTATTAAATTGGAAAGAGATAAATCCTCCAACTACATCTCAATGGTTTTCTCAAACCATATCCTGTTTAAATTTAGAAAAAATTAGAAGTGGTACCTTTGGTTCCTCGGTTAAATTTGAAGAAATTTGGAGGCCTTTTATTCAATACTTTCACAGAATGTAATTTGACCTTTTCCGATTCCTTTATATTATCCATTTAAGTAGAGGAGTGGAGTTGATGACACTAATAATTTTTTTTGATGTAACAGAATAGCCCAGCTTGCTTTTGTTTAGTTTAGGTTTAGTTGTGTTTAGTATATTTTTGTGTTTTTTTTTCAATTTGGGGTTTTTTTCCCCATCTTTTTATTTTTTTTCTGGTGTCCTGTTTATATTTAGGGTTTGGGAGGTCTATTATATGCTGTTACCTATAGTTTTTACTCATATGTTAACTGCCTCACTCCCTTTGAACTATTATGACAGTTATGTATCTATTTTTGAAAAATTCAATAAAAAGATTGGAAAAAAAATCCTCCCTGTCTCTCTTCTGAAGGGACATCCTTACATTCTGTAGAAGTGCCCTCTGATCCTAGAATCTCTCACTGTTGGAAATATCCTCTCTGCATCACTTTATATAGGCCTTCCAATATTTTGTAGATTTCCTCTCCCCCATTAAAAAAAAAAATCCATTAAGTCCAGGCAGAGAGCCATCGAATGCTCTTGACGTTAATCTTGCATTCCCAAGATCATTCTCATAAACTTCTGGCTTTCTCTAGTGCCAGCACATGCTTTATTAGATGTGTACAATTTCTTGGATATATGGGACAACATACGGATTATCCCAAACAAGAGAAAAGCTGCAGGTGCTAGAAATCTGAACAACACACACAAAATGCTAGAGGAACTCTGCAGGCCAGATGGCATCTATGGAACAAAATAAGTACTGTTGACACTTCAACCCGAAACATTGATTGTACATTGATTGATTGTAGATGCTGCCTGGCCTGCTGAGTTCCTCGAGCATTTTGTGTCTGTTGATGGGGATTATCTCTTTTGCCTGTTTTTGGTCAATATCCTTTTGAACTTATCCTCACCATGTACCTGTCCAAATGTTGTTTTTAAACCTGTAATTCTGTCTGACTTTTCCACCCCCTCCAGCAGTTCTTTTCAATACCACCACCCTCTTGTGTTGAAACATTTGCCACTCACATCTCCTTTAATCTTTGCCCACTCATCTTAAACTAATGCCCTTTAGATTTTGACAAACTTTAAAAAAAAATTTGGAGGAAAAAGACTGGCTATCTATTGCTATCCATTTTATAAACCTTAAAGATCACCCCTCAGGCTCATCTGCATCAAGCAAGACATTCCCTACCCCCCCCCCCACCACCACCAAATCAGACCCTCTTTAGAGCTCAAGTCACTTTGTCCAGGTAATGTTCTTGTCAAGCTTCTTCTCATCCTTCCTATTAGCATGGTGACCAGATTACACAAAATATTCAAGTGCGGCCTAATCAACAAATTGTATAACTGTACCATGAGCATCAACAAATTGTGATAATTGTTTCACAGTGGGTCATTCGTCATTATTTTTGAGAAGTACTGCATGCTGGTGTGCAGAATTTAAGATAAATTGGTACCTGATTTAAAATCCTTTATATCTTGGAGTGTAATGAAATATATTTTAAGTGAGTTAGCTCTGATTCGTAGTTCAAAATGAAGTACGTTATTTATTGATAAATGTTACATTAGTATTTCGATCTCACGTGCTTCCAGTAATTTGGCTTGTTATCTTTATTTACACTCTAATTGTCCTGTAGAAATTTGGCTGTTGGATTAGAGTGGGGATGATGTTTCCTGTGTTTGTTTTAAAACAATTAAATAATTGCAATCTGATTTGTTCAAAAACTATTGCAACTGCTTTCTTCCAGTTATGGAGCACACCCATTGACGTTAAGCAAAATAGTATCGCACATTTGCAATCTACTTGCGGATCCAAATAGCCAAGTATGTATTTTTCAGTGTTTCTTACTAATGTAACATAGGGAATTATAAATAAGAACATTAGGTAAAAGAACAGAATTAGGCCATTTGGCCTATGAAGTGTAAATGTAGTAAAAAAAAATATCATTGTCTTGGTAGTGTAGTGGTTTACACTAAGTTGGAAACCCAGGTTCAAATCTGCTGATGTCTGTAAGGTTTTTGTACCATCTCTCCGTGACAGCATGGGGAGTGTACTCTTTCCTCCCATATTCCAAAGATGTATGGATTAGTAGGGTTAATTGGTCCTTTGTTTATTTGGGAGGTGTGGGTTTGTTGAACTGGAAAGCTCTGTTACTGTGCTGTATTTTTAAAATAAATATAAAAATTTTAAAATATGTATTTTTCAATATAATTTTTGAAGTTCCATTTTTGAAAACTCCTCATTTTCCTGAAAACAGGTTAATATTTTGTACCAAATATGTTAAAATTTAGCAGAAACTGATAGTATACCAGGAAAAGTGAATTATTTGGTGGCATTCTATCTTTTGCATTAGGTGTGTTTTTGAAATAATTACCCAAGTTTAATGATCATGAAACAATCCATGAATACAGCTGAATGAAACAGTGTTCCTCTGGGGCCAGGCTGCAAAATGTACACAGCAAACATCCAGTCACACAAAAAAATGTCTCTGGATATATGCATGCACGTAAATCAGCTTGTCATTCCACTGTTTGGACACTGGAGGGCAGCACTGACTAGAGCGGCCGGTCCCCAAACGAGCATGGATGCTCCACCACACCGCCTCCGTCCAAGACAGTCACCTGCCTTTGCACTGCATGCCACCGCTACACTGCACAGTCATGAACCAATCATTTGTGCTCAGTGTGAGTAGAGGAATGTGCTGAGCAAGACCTAGACGAATGGTGCAGGGACACAAGTATAGCTTCTGCCATAGAGATTGGGGAATTTAAATATTATTAAATTTGGGATATGAATGTTGGGCCTTGTTGCCTCCAGGAAGCGGGTACAGCATCCTTGGGGCCCCATACCACCAGGTTCAGGAACAGCTATTTCCATTCAACCATCAGACTTCTGAACCAGCATGAATAATGACACTCACTTCAACTCTGAGCTGATTCCAGAATGTATAGACTTGCTGTTGAGGACACTGCAATTCGCATTCTTAATATTATTCATTTACTTTATTTATTCCTAATTTGTTTATTTTTTGTATTTGCAGTTTGTCACTTTTTGCAGTTATTTATTGAGATAGACATGGAGAAGGCTCTTCGAGCCGCAACATCCAGCAATCCCTGATTTAACCTTAGCCTAATTTAGGACAATTTACAATGATCAATTAATCTACCAACCAGTATGTCATACGTATGAGAGGAAACCAGAGCATCCAGCAGAAACCCACGTTGTCACAGGGAGAACGTACTTGTTCCTTGCAGACAGCAGTGGGAATTAAATCCACATCGCTGGTATGTAAAGCATTGCACTAGCCACAATGGTACTGTGTTTGTGTGTAGTTTTTCATGTTTCATTGTTGTACTGTGAAAGCCTGCAAGAAAACTAATCTCAGGCAGTACATGATGACATATACTCTGATAATAAACTTACCTTGAACTTGGAGTCTGAGCATTCTCCCTGTCACCCCTGGCATTAGTATCTTATGGCTGTGCATGCATCATTTGAGAAGTGTAGTAACTTGTCAAGGTGTCATTCATCAGCAATTCTGAAAATTGCGATCTCCACCAGTTACAATAACAAGGACCCAGCTGCCTGTGAGTGGGTGAAGAGCATTTAAACTGGGGCTTCAGTGAGTGGACTGGTGAGCCATATTCTATCAAAATTTTTGGATGGCAAATTATCAGTGTTTTACTGCACTTAGCCAGTTATCTGTCCATGCGGCTCAAGCTTCTTTAATCCTTTGCTTTCTTCTTAATGAAAAGCTTACTGTGTGGCACTTTATCAAATGTCATTTGGAAGTCCATAATATATTGCATTATGTATGTTTCCTTCATCAGTCTTGTATCACTTGATCAATAAAATTCTATCAAATTAATTTTATGACTTGATTGTTCCAAGTCTCTGCAGGCATTTTCTCAACAATCATTCTATTTCCAATTCTGTTCTTGGTTATTGTTTCTAAAACTTGATCTGCTACTGAATTTAAACTGATTAATTGGGTTAAGCATAGTATGTTTAATTCAATTAATCAATTATCGACTAGCTCAGCATTTAATACCATCATTCCCACAATCGTGATTGAGAAGTTGCAGAACCTGGGCCTCTGTACCTGCCTCTACAGTTGGATCCTAGACTTCCTAACTAAAAGGCCACAATCAGTGTGGATTGGTGATAACATCTCCTTGCTAACAATCAACACTGGTGCACCTCGGGTGTGTTCTTAGCCCACTGCTCTACTCTATATATTCACATGACTGTGTGGCCAAGCATAGCTCAAATACCATCTGTACAGAGTCTTGCCATTTTCAGAAGTTTTCTGATGACTCTGCCATAGTTGGATGCATCAGCAAGGGAGATGAGGCTGAGTACAGGACTACGGCGGGAAACTTTGTCACATGGTGCGAGCAGAATCATCTGCAGCTTAATGTGAAAAAGACTAAGGAGCTGGTGGTGGACCTGCGGAGGGCTAAGGCACCGGTGACCCCTGTTTCCATCCTAGTGGTCAGTGTGGACATAGTGGAGGATTACAAATACCTGGGGATACGAATTGACAATAAACTGGACTGGTCAAAAAACACTGAGGCTGTCTACAAGAAGGGTCAGAGCCGTCTCTATTTCCTGAGGAGACTGAGGTCCTTTAACATCTGCTGGACGATGCTGAGGATGTTCTACGAGTCTGTGGTGGCCAGTGCTATCATGTTTGCTGTTGTGTGCTGGGGCAGCAGGCTGAGGGTAGCAGATACCAACAGAATCAACAAACTCATTCGTAAGGCCAGTGATGTTGGGGTGGAACTGGACTCTCTGATGGTGGTGTCTGAAAAGAGGATGCTGTCCAAGTTGCATGCCATCTTGGACAATGACTCCCATCCACTCCATAATGTACTGGTTAGGCACAGGAGTACATTCAGCCAGAGACTCATTCCACCGAGATGTAACACTGAGCGTCATAGGAAGTCATTCTTGCCTGTGGCTATGAAACTTTACATCTCCTCCCTTGGAGTATCAGACACCCTGAGCCAATAGGCTGGTCCTGGACTTATTTCCACTTGGCATGATTAACTTATTATTTAATTATTTGTGGTTTTATATTGCTATATTTCTACACTATTCTTGGTTGGTGCGGCTGTAACAAAACCCAATTTCCCTTGGGATCAATAAAGTATGTCTGTCTGTAAATTCACTGATGATACAACCATTGTTAGTAGAATCTCAGGTGGTGTCAAGAGGGCATACAGGGGCGAGGTATGCCAACTAGTGGAATGGTGCTGCAGCAACAACCTGGCACTCAACGTCAGTATTACAAAAGAGCTGATTGTGGACTTCAGGAAGGGTAAGATGAAGGAACACATACCAATCTTCAGAGGAATCAGAAGTGGAGAGAGTGAGCAGCTTCAAGTTCCTGTGTGTCAAGATCTCTGAGGATCTAACCTGGTCCCAACATATCAATGTAGTTATAAAGAAGGCAAGACAGTAGCTATACTTCATTAGGAGTTTGAAGGGATTTGGCATGTCAACAAATACACTCAAAAACTTCTATATATGTAGCATGGAGAGCCTTCTGACAGGCTGCATCACTGTTTGGTATGGGGAGGGCTACTGCATAGGACCGAAAGAAGCTGCAGAAGATTGTAAATTAGTCAGCTCCATCTTGGGTACTAGCCTACAAAGTACCCAGGACATCTTCAAGGAGCGGTGTCTCAGAAAGGCAGCGTCCATTATTAAGGATCTTCAGCACCCAGGGCATGCCCTTTTCTCATTGTTACCATCAGCTAGGAGGTGCAGAAGCTTGAAGGCACACTCTCAGCGATTCAGGAACAGCTTCTCTGCCATCCGATTCCTAAATGGACATTACACCCTTGGACACTATATATTTTTTTAATATATAGTATTTCTGTTTTTTGCAAGATTTTTGATCTATTCAATATATGTATACTGTATAAAGTATACGGAATAAGATTTGCTTATTTTTTTCTTCTCTATTATGTATTGCCTTGAACTGCTGCTGCTTAGTTAACAAATGTCACGTACCATGCTGGTGGTGATAAATCTGATTCTGATGTTGAATATGAAAATAACACAGAGCAATATGCTGCAAGAACAGGTCCTTTGTCTGCGCTGACTATTATGACAATCTAATCATTCCCATCTCCCTACAGATGGTCTGTATATCTCCACCCTTCCTCTTACATCTTTTCAAATACCTCTTGAGCATTACTGTTCTATCTTACCCTGGCAGCACTTATCAGGCAACTACAACTATGTAAACAATCGACTTTCACTAATCCAACTACCTGTAATTTGGTTCCTTTGATAATCCAGTACTGATTTCAAATTTTTCTCACAACTGTAATTTCAAATTTCCTGGGCCACCGTACTGATCTGCTGCGCATTGTTTTGGTTGTGATAGATCTGTTCACGTGTTGGCGCACTCTTGTGAGCACAGACAGGCGATTCCTGGTTGTTTTCCTGCATTTATTAATATCATTTGCGTGAGGCGCAGCCGCCTGTCCCCCGGCTGTCTCTCCCACCAGTGGTGGGGGAACTGGCGCGCAGTGGGTCGGTCCACCTGCTGGCAGTCACGTACTGCCCTCCGGCGTTGCCCAGCCGGCACTCAGTTCTCTTCTGCCAACGACCTCGGATCAGACATGGCGACCCGCAGAATTTAAGCAGATTACTAAGCAGAGGAGAAGAAACTAACGAGGATTCCCTCATTAACTGTGAGTGAAGAGGGAAGAGCCCAGCGCCAAATCGCTGGCCGCCTGGCGGTTGCGTGAAATGTGGTGTATAGAAGACCTCCTTTCTCCAACTTCTGCTTCTGCTCACCCAAATGTGCTGCCACCAACATCAACAGTTTTTGACAGAACTGTTGTGCCAGTTTCAGCACCAGTTTCTGATGCTTCAATATGAAGATGTTGATGATCCTGACAACCCCACACTTGCAAACATGTAACTTTGCCTGAAGGTATATTAAGCGCCTTCACTTTAGAAGTGGAAGTGCTCAACTGTTCTGTGTAAGTTAATTCCTGTACATTTACCTGTACCCTTTATTTTATCTGTGCCTGTACAGTATATCACTTTATTAAAATTTCACTTGCTACTCATTTAATATTTCTGTTGCATTATTATCTAACTTGTACTGATTTACATGATATTTTAAAGGTATGATGAGGCGGTTAGCTATTGCTTAATGTGATCCTTCTGCAATTTGGCATTTTCACTAATCCGGCACTCCGTAGGTCCCAATGGTGCCAGCTTAGTGAAGGTCGATCTGTACTTTAAAAATAAAACTCACTTGCACATCTTTTTATAATCTGTCTTTCATTTTATACCTATCCTCCCTAATATTTGTGATCTCCACCCGGGAAAAGACTGTCTGCACTATCTGTGCCTCAAAACTTTATATATTTCTGTCTGATTGCCCCTCTGTGGCGTTCCAGTTGCTGGTTTAATAACAGCATAAGACGAAGGAGCAGAGTTAGGATATTTGGCTCATTTTGTCTTCTCTACCATTCAATCATGGCTGATTTATTTTCCCTCACAACTGCATTTTCTTACTTACCTCCTCTTGTAACCTTTGTTGCCTTTACTAATCAAGAACCTGTCAACCTCTGCTGTTTTTTTTAATTCAAATTTTCATTACTATTTATTCTGTTACGTACCCCGTAACTGGATTAACCAACCAGCAGAAATGGAATGATATGTTGGAGTCTGGGGGTACTGTAACTAAAGGTGTTTATTAGTAAACTAAACAATACAGTATCAAAAATGCCAATATACATATAAAACAGGTTAGCAATAATAAAAACAAGTGTAGGAATAAGGATCAATAGTAAAAACCAAGCTCTATCAAAGTCTCGGGGTAAATGAATTGTCATAAGTGAATACAGAGTTCAGTTCAGTTTGTTCTGAGCTAGTTGTTGTGTTGCAATGTTGGGGAGAGAGAGAGAGTGAGCAAGAGATGAGCAGCTGCAGCAGGCAAACCTTCCGTCGTCGTCTTGTTCCGTTGTACCGTTGGGGTCACCGATTATGACCCTTCCGCACCAGGCTAGACAGTTCTTCAGTGATGGACTCGTTACCTAGGCAAGGGCGGACACACACAGAAGTCCCCACCGGTCTGCCTTCATCCACCGTGCTCCGGACCGATTCTCCTGAACCGATTCTCCAAGCCCCCACCTTCCTGTGGGTGCACAACACTCTTTCAGTGTCCACTGGTGTGTCTGAGGGTGTCTCCCCAGATCCGTCTTTTATCCCCACTGATGGGGTATCAGCCATCCATCAACTCCACATGTCCATCAAACTAGTCCACTCCCTGCTGTTTCAGCAAGAATGTTAATGAGCAAAGAAGTGTCCTTGTAGCAAAAGGTAAATAATCAGTGAAGAAGCCATAATACATCAATCATTTGTCTCTCCCTCTCTCTCCCTCTAGTTCCTGGGGGGGGGGGAAGGTACCAGCTCTGGACCCCATTTCCATCTGGTTTGTTCAGCACACATAACAATTCTTATTTTACAAAGCAGCACAGCATATCATAGAGCAGATACAGTACAGCATATTTACACAATCATCCCGTAACAAGAAAACAAAGACTTAGAAACAGAAAAAAGTTCTAATTTAAGTTTAAATTAACATACAACCAAAATTGATCCCAAGCATCTTGCACTTTTCCCTCACTGTTAATTCTTCCCAACATGTGTTCATATGATGAAATCTTAATCATTTCCTCAGTCCATTCCTTCACAGTGGGACATCTGGGTTTTTCCAGTTTTGCAATATAATTCTTGTAGCTTTGTCATTATTTACATTAGGTATGATTGTCCTATCACCCAAGAGACAAAGCTGTGGGCACAAGGGCAGTGTGGAACCCGAGCAATTCCCCAACAAATCAAGAACTGTACACCAAAATGGTTGAACCATGGAACACTCCCAAATCATGTGAAAATATGTGCCCATCTCATTTTTACATTTCCAGCATAGATGATTATCAACAATCCCCATTTAGTAGAGTCTAGTTGGTGTCCAATAATATCTGTGTACTATCTTATACTGAATAAATTTTCCCCTCACTTCCCTAATATGTCTACCCACACTTAATAAAGTAGTTGACCACTCATTATCTTCAATATCGCTTCCAAGATCCTTCTGCCATACTGCTTTGAGATTGTTACACGATTCACCCAGAGTGCTTGAACATTTTACAAAACACTGATGCTTTATGAACTTCCTGTGGTAATATAAAATATTCAGTTAAAGGGTTACTTTATGGGTCACCATTCTTGAATATACTACTAACACAATGTCTTATTTGTAAATACTTCCAAAAATTCTCTTTATCTACAAAGTTTTATTTCCTCTGCAAATCCACATATGACATAAAAATCTAATTCTCATAGAGATCACCTACTGTATTTACACCTTTAATCTTCCATTTTTTCCAGTACACCATTCTTTTCCGAATGCATATCTCAGGGTTATTCCAGAGTGAGGAGTATAACTGGTTTAAATGTGACATTCTACAAGCTTCGTGAATTGTACTCCACACACTCCTTGAGTGAAATAGAATAGGATTTAGATTAGCCTTGTTTTCCACATGTTGTGAGGGGATGTTAAGGGGAGAATGTGGTGTAGCCAGGCTCTGTTCTGTCATTACCCAATCTAAATCAACATCAGCCTTGTCCCAGTGTTTAGCTAATTTGGTCATTTCAAAGGATAATTTATATGCCCTGACATCTGGTAGACTGAGCCCACCCATGTCCCTGGACATACACATTTCACTCATTTTACTTCTGGGCTTCATCTTATCCCATAGAAAATCACTGATAATTTTGTTGTATTGCTTGTAGATCAAATCTGAAATATTTAAAGGAAGCATCATAGAAGGATAGTTAAACTGAAGTGCTATGACCATTTTAATTACATTGACTTTACCCCAGAGTGACAGTCTCAGTGCCCCCCACTTATCCAGATTATTTGTTATCCTACTCACTAAAGGATCATAATTTAAAGTAATTATTTCATGCAAATTCTGACTGAGTTTGACCCCTAGTTACTTCATTCCAACTGGCACCCATCTGGTTAAACTGAGATACTGAATTTAAATAGCACAATTTTGACATTGGCATAGCCTCAAATTTATTGCAGTTGATTTTATAACCAGATACCTCAGAATATAATTGAATTAGGAGAGTCAGTAAGCAGTAATAAAATAATCGTCAGCATATAGCATCAGTTTATGCTCCTTTTCACCTCCCTTCACCCCTCTAATATTTGGATCTGCTCTAATCTGCTTTAAGTATATCCACTGACTTGGCCTCTACAGCCTTCCGTGGCAATTAATTCTGCAGATTCACCACCCTGAAGAATTCCTTCTCATCTCATTTCTAAAGGGATGACCTAGTATGAGGCTGTGCCCTCTGGTTGTAAACTCTCCCTCTATTGGAAACACTTCCATTCTTTCAATGCCTTTAAATATTCAGTAGATTTCAATGAGATTCCCCCCCACCATTCTTCTAAGCTCCAGTGAGTTTAAGCCCAGAGCCATCAAGCTCTCCTCGTACCTTAACTCTTTAATTCCTGGGATCATTCTTGTAAGCCTCCTTTGGACCAACATGTCCTTTTTTAGATGAGGGGCCCAAAACAGCTCTCAGTACTCCAGATGTGCTGTGACTTGATAACTTATGAACTCTTGGCATCTTACATTCTTTTTTGACGAGAACCTAATATCTGCAATTTTCCAGTCTTTAAACTCCGCCTTGTTTCTAAAGGTGTTTGGATTGTGATCGAGTTTCTGCCGTTTGCTTCTTGAATTCTTTTGCATGTATGAATTGAATGTATCCCCTGATTCCGATGACAAGCTGCTCTTTTGACAGTTTCTAGGCCTTCCAGGATTTTGACTGCATCTTTCTTTAGCTAGACCCTAGCAGTATTTTCCTTCATGTAAAGTGTTCATCTAATAAACCATCCATGGCCTCTCCCTCTTGGTGTACATTTCTGTTTGGTTTCTGACAATCATTTTTCTATCAAATATGGAAACCCTACGGAACATTTTTAATCTCTTTTTTTCTCTGCTGTTCACCTTTACCTCTTTCTTTGCCTCCAATTTTTCTACCCTTTGCAACTTCCTGCACTTGGCTTGATTCTTGCTGATGTTAACTAGGAATCATCCTTCTATTTGTCCCATTTTAGTCATCTATGTGGTTTGGGCTTTAACCACATTCTCAAAGGCAATTAGGATAAGCAATTACCGTAGATTCCGGATTTTAAGCCGCTACTTTTTTCCCACATTTTGAACAGCTTTGAACTCTGCGGCCTTTAATCCAGAGCGGCTAATGCATGATTTTTTTTCATGCCGCCTCGTAAACATTTTGCCTCGTAACAGTAGACCAATAAAATTGATGAGTAGTTCACAGAGGTCCAATGAAATTGTACGATAAATCAAGCGCACTTTCACAATTAAATTATTGTAAATCAGTCATTTGTACTCACCCTCATCAACATGGAAAACACTCGAAGAAAAGCATTGTGCTGCCTTTATGGCAGTTATTTAGTTTATAATATTTTCGCTTAGTAATTCATTTGTTAGTTAAAGTTAGAACTGTTTTAACTATATTTGTTTTCTGTACTACATCGCGGGATGCTATGACGTCACACCCGGTTTCGCCGCGTCTTGTGGGATACCAGTTTGCGATAAACGGGACGGCGGGGGGGGAGCGGCGGAGCGAAAACGCTGCTTTTAAGTTAAAGGCGATCAATAACTTTTCCTGGTAGGCTGCAGTATATATATTTTTTACCAGTCGTTAGGAGATATTGGAATGTTGTTCAGTAAAGAAGTATACGCAACGTATATTTAAAAGTAGCCGCGTTACAGGCACGGTTCGAAAAAAAGCATTTGCAATATGTATTTGTTTATGTTACCATATGGATTTAATTAAAAGTTAAAAAATCCTCACGTGTAATATCTTTCTGTGTAAATATCTCATATTACAACGTGGGACACCTGCGGCCGAAAATCCGGTGCGGCCTAAAATCCGGTGCGGCCTGTACAAGTAAAAAATTGATTTTATTTCTAAAATTAGAGCCAGCGGCTTTTAATCAGGTGCGCTCTGTAGTCCGGAATCTACGGTAAATGCTTGCTCAGCCTGTGAAGCCCACATTCTTTGGATAATAAAAAAAAGTATAGTGTGTGAATGACCTCACCCAGCACTTCATAGTTATTATAAATTTCTTACAGTCATATCTGAAAATTATACCATTAAAATATTATCAGTATTGATAACTTGGAGCCAATAATGTTTGGGTACATTTTTTGCTGTTTCATACTGTTTTAATTAGGGTGTTGGAATAGACTCTGTAATTGTTATTTTTCTTACAGTTTAACTTTGTAGTTCTGTTTTTAAGTTTTTCTGTTTGTTGTTTAATTCAAGCTATGGAATTGAATGGAATGCCTGTTATCAGCAATCTGGTATAAGAGGACCAGACCATGTTGGATTGGGTTCTTCCTCTCTGTTCTTTCCCCTTACCACTAGGCTTTTTGTCTTTCATTCTTTCTCTTTTTCCCTTCTCATTTTGTTCTTTTACCAATGAATGGTTGTAAGCAGCAAGATTTTATGCCTCATTCTTGACTTCTGAAGAACCCTGGGTCAGAAGTGCTAGGATCCAACAGTAGTTAGACTTGAGAGCATCTTAGCATTTGGTATCCATCCACAGTTTTTTTTTGTTGTGCATTTCTAAGTGTTTCTATATCAGACATTCTTTTTGTACATTTCATGATAGTTGGCCTGAAAGAATGGGTGTAATCATTCATAAGAGATTTTTTTAACTTCACCTATTAACTTGCTCCACAGAACTGAACAAAATCTTCTCCTGAGAAGGTTCCAGTGAGCAACTCAAGTGCAGGTTTTGTTTGTGGTTGTGACCTGACACAGAATTGGTTGCATTAATCTTTAGGAAGCGGTGACTCAGAAATGCAGTGTCCATTATTAAGGACCTCCAGCACCCAGGGAATGCCCTTTTCTTACTGTTACCATCAGGTAGGAGGTACAGAAGCCTGAAGGCACTCACACAGCAATTCAGGAACAGCTTCTTCCCCTCTGCCATCCTAAATGGACATTGAAGCTTTGGACACCACCTCACATTTTATTTTATACAGTGTTTCTGTTTTTGCACATTTCTAAAAAATCTATTCAATATACATAATTGATTTACTTGTTTATTATTATTGTCTTTTATCTCTATATACTACTAAAACTGTCATGTTCTGTCTGTTCGTTTGTGACATCCAATTAGCGCAAACGGTGCATTACAGTGGCACTTTTTTTTGGCTAAATCGTCTTAAAATGCGCTAACTTACAGAATGCAGGCAAAGTTCAGGGTTATATATTCGTATAAAATTGCTCATTCACCTGAGAGCCGATCCGCCATCATGGAAATCAGGTCGCGACACCACGACGCATGCACATGGCCAGCCTCAGTAGGGATACCAAGCAGAGCAAAAGGGCAGGGCAGCTCTATTTCGAGCAGTCACATATCACCATCAGCATGTGCAGGATTGGGACAGATCTAACTGCCACCCATCAGTAATAGATCATTAAATTGTAATGATGTACTCTTTCAGTATTTTTATTAGTTTCTGCATAAAGGAATACAGAGTACAAGAAGATGTATATTATAAGTAAAAAAAAAGTACCAAATACCAAATATTGTATTAAAAATACAGTTGCAATCACAAAACCCTGTATTCATAAAAATTTAATTAAATCGTAATATTGAAATATTAAAAATTTGCTGTACAGAAAAAAAAAATTAAACCCACTACCAAAGTCAGAGTTGTTAGGAAAAACAAGAAAAAGGGGGGGAGGGGAGACACTGATCATATAATAAATATATATTATTAGCCACCACCTGTACTTTTACAACAAATCAAAGGTTTTGAAAATAACTCAAAAATGGTCCTCACAATGTATAAAAGTCTTGACTAGATTCAAAAATTTAACATTGGATCTTCTCTAAATTTAAGCATGACATAACATCCCGTAATGACGTACTTCGAGACACCCATAAAACCCTTTGCTGCAGTCAAAGGACAGCGGTGACTATATTGTGTCCATTTAGGAGAGTGCCAACCACATCATCGAGAATAATCAGCTTCCTTTGGTATTACTGCTTCGTATCTTCTGTCCAGCATTAGAGTAAAAAAATATGGTAAACCTAATTATGCCAGATGGAAAGAGAAAGGGAACGCCAAACTTCATCGGGAAGCGGCAAGGAGAAGGAGAGAACAAGAATCGGATGAGGCCAGGGCTGCACAACTCCAGGATCAAAGAGTCGGGACAAAAAAAGATGAGAGAAGAAGAGACAGAGGAGGAGAGGCATGCACGTCTCCAGAATGACGACGAGAGGCACAGGAGGAGGAGACAAAGGAGCTGAGAAATGCATGTCTCCAAGACCAGAGACAAAGAACAAACAGCAGAAGGGATGAAGAGACAGCACATGAAAGGACTGCACGTCTCCAGAATGACAACAAGAGGCACAAGGGTGGCAGATCAACCACGCTGCTCCTGATGTGCATCGTGGGAGCTGTAGTTCATATGGTTGAGTTGAAACCTGGGTTAGACGGTAAGTAGGGATGGCTGATATCGGTTCTACGGAGGGAGGGGGAGTTGGGCTGTCAGCCCAGTCTCTGATCCATCAGAGGAAAACTAGAAATATTGCCATCAGAAGTGTCCGTCGTTAAACCAGGAGGAGCTGTATTTGCCTTGCTATGTGTCTTTCTTCTTTAATAAGCTGAGTTCTTCATCTTCAATTTCCAAAGCAAAGCAATACCAATAGCATTAAGGAAAATTTAATGTTCATTCTGGTCACATCATACTGCACTACCTTTCTCTCAAAGGGTGCCCCAATGGGTCACCCCGTTGTCTAGTTTACTATTATTTTTTTCTCTCTTGCTTGATTATGTATTGCATTGAACTGCTGCTGCTGTTAACATATTTCACGTCACATGCCGGTGATAATAAACCTGATTCTGATTCTGTTGGGGCATCTTGGTTTAATTTTCTCAAATGCTCTTCCCAAGTGCACATCTGAAACAGGCATCAAGCTATTTCTCATCCCAACCAAGAAGCAATCTCTTCATTTGTGTTCACTTCCCATCCCTGTTGCTTGGATCATTTAGATTAAGTAGTGACTTACAGCTTGCTTAATCTTCCTCTTCATAAACTTTGGTTCATTGGCCACACAATGTCCATTCCTACCTCCCACTGTTAAAATTTGTTCATCATATCCACAGGTAAGAGATACAGCTATGAATACAATGGTGGAGATTTATCGACATGTTGGAGAGAAAGTCCGAGCTGACCTTTGCAGAAAAGGAGTTCCACAAGCACGGTAGGAATTTTCAATGACTTGAAGGTCAATTATTTGATATATTGCATGTTCATCAGTTTTATTGTTGTCACACTTTACATAAATCAGCCCACCTCTAAGGTCTATGAATCTTTGGAATTCTCTGCCTGAGAGAATTATGGTGATGAAATCACTGAATATATTCAGGTTGGCCTTTTACAGACATTTTAAAACCCAGTGCAGTGAAGATGTGTGAGGGAAGAGCAGGAAGGTGGTATTGAGGCCCAGAATGGGTAAACCACAATTTTATTGCAAGATTGAGGACAAAGGGCTGATTGATGTACTTAATTTTCAAGCCCCTAATGCATAAATATATAAATACACCATAATAGAAGGTTAAAATGGTTCATGTGAATGCCCTTCAGAAGTGTTTGTTTGTCACGGTGCACTTTGCTGAAAACAAACTTCTGCCTTAAAGTTCTGCCCTTTCTCCAACCTTGGCCATGCCAGCCTTTCTGTCCATGTACACTGATCCCAACTTACCCCATGGTGCCCATACTATTCTATGCCCTGCTTATTTAAGTGCCTTTCTAAATGTTTCATAAATATAGTAATTGTACCTGACCCCTTCACCAGCTCTGATAGCAAATTCCAGATATCAGCCATCTCTGCATAAGTAAAACTTTCACCACCATTCCCTTTTAATACAACTTCATCTTAACTTCAATCACTACCCTCTCTTGTTTCTGATTATTCTACCACGCTGAAGGTTAAATAGACAAAAAAAATCAGACTATTTAACCATACCTGTTTCTCTTATAATTGTATAAGCGTACGAATACAGATGAAGTCCTCAGATATAGTCAAGTTCAGAAGGAGAACTGATCTTATTGACTAAATCTGCTTAACCCAGTAGATGCAGGGACAGTCTTTCTGCTAGTTCAAGTCAGAAATGAAATAAGGGATCAGCTTATTTCTTGAGAGTTCTCTATCTCATGAAAGGTCTGGAGGCTTTGGTAATGAGTACATACAAGATAGGGATTGATAGATTTTGGAATATTGAGGCAATCATGAAATGTATGGTTTGTGCATGATTGTATTGGATGAATGAGCCTGCACAAATGAGCTAATAACCTTGTCCTGAAATTTCTTATCGTCTCATTTCTTGATCTTTATGATAGAAGACCTTGAACTATTAATGGAAGAGAGGAATCTGAGGGTGTTTTGAGATTTTTTTTTGTAATAAAATAAAGCCATGATATTTTGCAACACAAAATGCTGGAGGAATTCAGCAAATCAAGCAACATTTATGGAGGGGAATAAGCAATTGCGTTCCAGGCCAACACTCCTCATTTATATATTCTCCTCCACAGCTGCTGCCTGACCAGCTGGGTTCATCCAGCATTTTGGGTATTGCTCAAGATTTTCTGTATCTCCACAATGTCAGCACCAGTAGACACTTTGCATTCCACTTTGATCTCTCAATAGTAATGTTTTTGTGAGGGGATTGAGATGTAATTGACCCTCATGTAGCCTTATCACAATGCAATAGTGATGAGGCCACATGTCTTGTCAAAAATATTTGTCTGTTTCCTGACGAAGGGTCTCTGCCCGAAACGTCGATAGTGCTTCTCCTTATAGATGCTGCCTGGCCTGCTGTGTTCCACCAGCATTTTGTGTGTGTTGTTTGAATTTCCAGCATCTGCAGATTTCCTCGTGTTTGTCTGTTTCCATTGCTTTTATGGGAGAGATGGTGAGAAGTATTCAGGAGAGACAAATGAGATTGTAAAAGAGCTACTCAGCTCAGTAAGAGCATTGTAGATGATGGAGAGGCCAGGGATGAGGACAGTGCAGAGGTTGGAGAGGGCAGGGATGACGGCAGTGCAGAAGTTGGAGAGGTCGGATGGGGGGCAGGTGGCAAGGATGGGGTTTTATTGGGTGCAGAGGTGGCTGACAAGGAGAATATTCATAACCTCCCTAAAAATAGTGACGATCAGTTACCTCCTTGAAATTTTGCAGGCGGGTAGGGAGACTTGTAATTTAAAGAAGATTGGATGGATACCAGTATAACTCCAGTGTTTTATTTGCTGTTTAGAAATAAGTGTGGTTAATGGAAGTGAGTAAAATATATTGAATGATGTAAGGAACAGGTGAAGGCCCGAGTTGTCTGAAGAAATTGGATAGGCTTGGTTTTTCCTGGAGAGCTGGAGGCTGAGGGGTTTCCTTATAGGGGTGCGTAAAATCATGAGGAGTATAGATTAAGTGAATGATCAGTCTTTTTCTCCAGGTTAGTGGATTCTAAAACTAGAAGATGCCGATTTGATATGTGAGGGGAAAGATTTAAAAAGAAGCATTGAAGTATGTCTTTTGGCTTAACATGCCCAGGCAATCAATAAGCACCTTCTGTATTAACCAGCCTTCAGGTAGTATTTCAGATGCTTATCTGGATATTACTTAAATGTTATCAGTGATTCACCTTTGACCACAATTTCAGGCAGTACTCACCACTCTGACTCAAAAAGATTCCTCTAAATTTCTTCACCCTTGCCTAAATTGATATCTTCTAATTTAATTGACCTCAGATATGTGGATAGATTTCTTGCTGTCTAGCCAATCAATGCCCCTTATAATTGTATGTACCCTAATCGTGCCCCCTCTGCTCCAGGGAGAGCAGACCCAGCTTCTCCAATCTCTCCACCACTCCATCCTAGGTAATATCCTGATGAACCTCTTCTGCACCCTCTGGAGCACTGTCAAATCCTTATAAAAGCAAGAATGCAATGCTGAGCATTTATAAAGCATTGGTCAGACTGCATTTGGAGTATTAGGTCCCTGTCATTGAACAAAGTCCAGCGGAGGTTCTTGTGACTGATCCCGGGAATAAAAGGGATAACATATGAGGAGCATATGATGACTCTGGGCCTGTACTCAGTGAAGTTTAGAGGATTTTGTTTGGTGTGGGGGTGCAGTTCTCATTGAACCCTATTGAATATTAAAAGGCCAAGATAGACTAACAGTGCAGAGGATGTTTCCTATAGTGGGGAGTCTAGGACCCGAGGATACAGCCTCAGAGTAGAAGTACGCCCCTTTAGAACTGCGAGGAGGCAAATTTCTTCAGCCAGACAGTGGCGAGTGTGTAGAATTCATTGCCACAAATGGGTGTGGGGCCAAGTCATTAGGTATATTGAAAGCAGAGGCTGACAGGCTCTTGATTAGTAAGGGCATCAAAGGCTACAAGGAGAAAGCAGGAGAATGGGATTGAGAGGGATAAAATATTATCTTTCAATCGTTAGGTATTAATATTGAAGTAGTAAAATGGATTCAACAGTGGCTGGATGGGAGATGCCAGAGAGTAGTGGTGGATAACTGTTTGTCAGGTTGGAGGCCAGTGACTAGTGGTGTGCCTCAGGGATCTGTACTGGGTCCAGTGTTGTTTGTCATATACATTAATGATCTGGATGATGGGGTGGTAAATTGGATTAGTAAGTATGCAGATGATACTAAGATAGGTGGCGTTGTGGATAATGAAGTAGATTTTCAAAGCTTGCAGAGAGATTTAGGCCAGTTAGAAGAGTGGGCTGAATGATGGCAGATGGAGTTTAATGTTGATAAGTGTGAGGTGCTACATTTTGGTAGGAATAATCAAAATAGGACATACATGGTAAATGGTAGGGCATTGAAGAATGCAGTAGAACAGTGATCTAGGAATAATGGTGCATAGTTCCCTGAAGGTGGAATCTCATGTGGATAGGGTGGTGAAGAAAGCTTTTGGTATGCCGGCCTTTATAAGTCAGAGCATTGAGTATAGGAGTTGGGATGTAATGTTAAAATTGTACAAGGCATTGGTGAGGCTGAATTTGGGAATTGTGTATAGTTCTGGTCACCGAATTATAGGAAAGATGTCAACAAAATAGAGAGAGTACAGAGGAGATTTAGTAGAATGTTACCTGGGTTTCAGCACCTAAGTTACAGAGAAAGGTTGAACAAGTTAGGTCTTTATTCTTTGGAGCGTGGAAGGTTGAGGGGAGACTTGATAGAGGTATTTAAAATTATGAGGGGGATAGATAGAGATGACGTGGATAGGCTTTTTCCATTGAGAGTAGGGGAGATTCAAACAAGAGGACATGAGTTGAGAGTTAAGGGGCAAAAGGTTAGGGGTAACACGAGGGGGAACTTCTTTACTCAGAGAGTGGTAGCTGTGTGGAATGAGCTTCCAGTAGAAGTGGTAGAGGTAGGTTTGATTTTGTCATTTAAAAAAAAATTGGATAGGTATATGGACAGGAAAGGAATTGAGGATTATGGGCTGAGTGCAGATCAGTGGGACTAGGTGAGAGTAAACATTCGGCACGGACTAGAAGGGCTGAGGTGGCCTGTTTCTGTGCTGTAATTGTTATGTGGTTATATAGTTATATTAGCCACGATGGAATAGTGGAGCAAACCTGATTGGCTGAGCTGCTTAATTCTGCTCCAATGTTGTATGGTTATGGTCTTAAGGTCTTATCACAGGGTGACCGGAATTGCACATTGTACTATAGCTCCAGTTGAGGAGTTTGTGTGGAGAGTGAAAATCCATCCACATTATACAAATGAGTTGAAAGGTTAAATTTTTCAGAACTGTTTACATGATTTGAACTGATTGTTGTAATTATAATTGGTTATTTTTTTAAGGTATTGGCTACTATAGTTAATATTGAACACTGAAAACAAGGAAAGATCACATAGACGTACAAATAAGAAATGAATTAGATATTGAGAAGTCAGGGTACCACAATTCTGTAAATTGAATAAAGGGCCCACTTAAACTTGAGAAATATACGTTAAATGGATTTACAATGAAATCCCATGCATAATATTTTGTGTTTCTGCAATTTGATGTGATGCAAGTGCTGTAAGGGTGGGTATGGTAATTTAGTTATTACTCACAAATTGCAAAACTGACACGGCCCATTTATTGCTGCATTGCAGCTGATTAGTTTGCTATGTGAGAGTCTTATATTAGACATTGAGAATTATTTTGTGATGCACATTAATGTGATTTAAATTTTCAGTTTACAGATACTGTTTGGAAAATTTGATGATGTGCTAGAATCTGGAAACATGGTTTTGAGTTCTGGCCATGGTAAGTTTCGACTAAATGCATGCATTAATTATTTTAAGGCTTCTGAGTGCAACACCAGTATATCAATGCTAATAAATTGAGTGTATTAGATAATTTCATTTCATCAAGCTTCGTTTGTCTATTTATTTACATTTGTTTTTAGGTGCCAGTTAAGAGCAAGGTGGTGGTTAGTTCAGATAACAGTGTTCTGTGAACTTTGAACTATAAAATTGATTTACTTCATCATTAGTTCCATTTAAATTCCTACTGCCTGTGTATTTTCAGAAAACTTCCATGTACTAAATAGAACATGTCCAAGTATATTCTTAAATAGAACTGTATTGATATTCCAGTGGAAATTCATTATGCCTAAGTTTGTAACATTTTGTTGCACTTTAAGATTCAAGTGTAATAAACTTGTAGCAACTACTTGCATTTCTGAGAGAAAAAAATACAGTGGATTCCAGTTACTTGGGTCATCGGTTATTCGCTTAGTTAGAGCAATTCTTGAAGAACAAAAATGAATTGAGAAAATAACCTCTCTTTATTTGGGATACTATGCTGCTTAATTGGGACATGAGACTGTTGCTGAACAGTTTCTAAATAGTGTCAGTTGCATGCACGTGTGTGGCCATTGGACGCTCTACCATACTTTGAGTGAACAGTTTTTAAATAGTGTCAGTTGCATGTCTTTGTTGGCCAGAACTAAGCAGGAAGACAGTTCAGAACTGTTTTGCTCACTGCAGTTTCAAGCACTCAGGCTTGGAAATGCGAGAAATGGACGGGAGTGAAAATGAAACAATTACACTACAGTAATTTAGGAACTACGAAGAATTTAAAGGTATCGACAATCATCTTGAATGTTACATTGCAAATGAATAATTGATGGATGTGACAGTTTCTAACTAGCATTAGTTGTGTGCACTTATGTGGCTGTTAGACACATACTGTACTTACAGTGAACAATCTTTAAATAGCGTCTGTTGCATATGCTTGTATTATGTTATTCATTTGGGCTGGCCAATGCCAATTTAAAAAGCAGTGATTTTTGACATCATGCAGGGAGGCTATAAAGACCACCCAATATCCGCACTAGGTATTGGTGCTGATCTGTTCATTTACAGTCAATCAAAAGATTACAGCAGCACGTACCAGATTAATTCCTCCATCAATAACTATTAGGAACCAATGCATAGTTTTATAATACTGTAGCAGTATTGGCAGTGTACAAATTTGTACTGTATTTTAAATACTTAATTTGTTACTCAGTTAAATGGTAGTTTGTCTTTTTAAAACTATTTCCATGAAACTTAAGCTAAATGGGGCAGCTGTTTAATTGTCAAAATGTACTTGTCCCAATGTGTCCCAAGTCACCATAATCCATTCTGTTCTGTCTTGTTTATAATCTGGGGCAGCTGGAGAGGTGGGAGAGGAGAGGCAACAGAAATTACCCTGAGAGCTTGTATGATAAAGATGAGCAAAGAGCAAGGACGACCTTAATAAGCTTGAAATTTCTGGTAAAGACAACTGAGCCACTAGACAGGAATGGCAGTGGACCTCAGGCCTTACAGTGACCACAGTTGTGTCAATGCCCTGTATTAACTCCCAACCTTTGTGCATTTACTGTCAATGCAGAAGACTGGATTTATTAGTAGATTCATAATACAGAGTCCAACAGCATGCCGAATTTGCGTGGATGGAGAGGATACTTCACAGGATCAGAAAAAGCTGCTGAAAGTTGCAAACTCGGGATATCTTCAAAGGTGTTGTCTCAAAGTTGGCACCTGTTATTAAGGGCCCCATCACCCAGGGCATGCACTATTCTCACTGCTACTATCAAGGAGGTGGTATAGGAACCACTCAACATATTAGAAACAACTTCTTCCCCACTCTCATTAAATTTCTGAACAGACAATGAACCAGTTCAAACTACCTCACTACTTTTATATTTTGCACAATTTATTTAATGTTTTATTTTAATAAAGTAAATATATTTACTGTAATTTAGTTTTTTTATGACACATTGCAATACGCTGCTGCTGCAAGACACCATATTTCACAACATATGGTAGTGATATTAAACCCAATTCTGATTTTCTAAAGTGGCGGTGGAGAATGGCTTCTCCAGTCCTGTGCCAACTGATAGGGATTGTATGGGATTGAAGAGTACAAGCACACAGGTAGAGGGGTTGGTGAAGAAAGGTGTTTGCATACTGATCAGAGCATTGAATATGGAAGTTGGAATGTCATATTGCAGTTGTACAAGATGTTGGTGAGGCTGCACTTGCAGTATTACCTTTAGTTTTAGCCACCCTGCTATAGGAATGATGCCATTAATCCAAAAAGAGTACAGTAAAGATTTATGAGGATGTTGCCAGGACTCGAGGGACTGGATTGTAGGGAGGGGTTGGGCAGGATTGGACTTTCTTCCTTGGAGTATAACAGACTGATAAGTATTCTTGCAGGGGTGGTGAATCAAGAACTAGAGGGCACAGGTTTTAAGGTGAGTGTTGAAAAATTTCACTAGAATCTGGGTGGCAACCTTTTTCACCCGAAGGGCAGTCTGTATATGGAAAGAATTGCTGGAGGAAATGGTTGAGGCTGATGCAGTAACAAGACTTAAAACACATTTGTACAGGTAATAGATAAGAAAGGTTGAGAGGAATGTAGATCAAACATGGGTAACTGGGACTAGCTTAGAAAGGCTTCATTGGTATGGACAGGTTGAGGTGATGGTCCTTTCTCCATGCTGTACGACTGTGTGACTCTTGCCCCAGAATATTCTGTGCCTTTGTGATTTGAATGCTCATATAGGCACTTCAATGCTGTCACTAACCCCTCTTCAGCCACTCGATCAGGTAATGCACTCCATGTGATTACCACACCCTGAGTGAAGAAAATCCTTCATATATCCCCTCTGAATTTCTTCTCCCTTTCCCTCAGTTCTGTGCCCTCAAGTTTTATCTCCCTCAGATATTGGGACAGGTTTTCTGCTGAGTCTGATGTGCCATTTCACCATGGCTAATCCATTTCCCTCTCGACTCCATTTCTTGCCTTCTCCCTGTGCCTTTAATGCCCTGACTAACAAACAACCTATTAAACTCTACATATGCTCAGTGACCTGACCTCCACAGCCACATGTGGTAACTAATTCCACAAATTTGCCACGCTCTGACTAAAGTAATTTCTCTGCACCTCTTTTCTAAATGGACGTCCTTCAATCTTGAAGTCGTGCCCTCTTACCCTGGACTCCCCTACCATGGGAAATAACTTCACCATATCTAATCTGTTCAGGCCTTTTAACATTTGGAATGTTTTAGTGAGATCCCCCCCTCATTCTGAACTCCAGGGAATACAGCCCAAGAGCTGCCAGATATTCCTCATACAGTAACCCTTTCATTCCTGGAATCATTCTCATGGAATCTTCTCTGAACCCTCTCCAATATCAGTATACCCTTTCTAAAATACGGAGCCCAACTCTGCACACAATACTCCAAGTGTGGTCTCACAAGTGCCTTATAGAGCCTCAACATCACATTCCTGCTGTTATATTCAATACTTCTAGAAATGAATGCCAGCATTGCATTTCCCTTTTTCACCACCGACTCAACCTGGAGGTTAAACTTTAGGGTATCCTGCACAAAGACTCCCAAGTCCCTTTGCATCTCTGCATTTTGAATTCTCTTCCCCATCTAAATAATAGTCTGCCCGTTTATTTCTTCCACCAAAGTGCATGAATGTACACTTCCCAACATTGTAGTTCATTTGCCACTTCTTTGCCCATTCCCCTAAACTATCTAAGTCTCTCTGCAAACTCTCTGTTTCCTCAACACTACCCACTCCTCCACCTATCTTTGTATCATCGGCAAATTTAACCACAAATCCGTTAATCCCATCGTCCAAATCATTGACATACATTGTAGAAAGCAGCTGTCCCAACACAGTCCCCTGTGGAACTCCACTGGTAACCGGCAGCCATCTAGAATAGGATCCCTTTATTCCCACTGTGTTTTCTGCTGATCAGCCAATGCTCCACCCATGCTAGTAACTTCCCTGTAATTCCATGGGCTCTTGTCTTGCTAAGCAGCCTCATAAACGGCACCTTGCTAAAGGCCTTCCAAATATACCAGATCCACTGCATTTATCCTACTTGTATTCCTCCTTATTTTTGTTCTAAATGGACGTTCCTCTTTTCTGACTCTGTGCTCTCTGGTCCTAGACTCATGCACTATAGGGAACATCCTCTCCATATCCACTCAATCAAGGCCTTTCAAAATTGGATAGGTTTAAATGAGATGGTTTAAATTACAGTGAGTAAAGCCCAGAGCCATCAATCGCTTCTCCTATGATAAACATTTCATTCCCAGAATCATTCTCGTGAACCACCTCTGAACCCTCTCTAAAGACAACATGTGGTTTCTTAAATAAGGGGCTCAAAGCTGCTCATAATACTGCAAGTGAGGCCTTGGCAATGCCTCATGAAGCCGAGCACTGCATCCTTGCTTTTATATTCCAGTCCCCTCGACCTTCCTCATCTCCAACTCAAACCGCAAATGACCTTTTAGGAAGTACTCACAAGTCCCTTTTTTCCCCATTTAGAGAATAGTCTATGCTTCTATTTCTTGAACAAAAATGCATGACCACACACTTCCCGACCTTATATTCCATCTGCCTCTTCTTTGCCCAATCTGTTAATCTAAGTCCTTTTGTAGCCTTGTTACTTCCTCAAAACTACCTGCTCCTTGTCTATTTTATTATTGTTTGCAAACTTGGCTACAAAGTCATCAATTCCATCAACCAAATCAAATACATACAACATAAAAAGAAACGGTCCCAACACCAAAATCTGCAGTGTACTAGTAGTTACCGGCAACATTTGTTACCACTCTTTGCCTCCTGCTAAGCAGTCAGTGTTCTACCCATACATCATTCCTATAATACCCTGGGCTCTTATCTTGTTCGGCAGCCTGATGTGGCACCTTGTCATAGGCCTTCTGAAGATCCAAGTATACGACATCAACCAGTTTTCCTTTGTCTATCCTGCTTTTTATTTCCTCAGAATTCCAACGTATTTGTCAGGCAAGATTTTCCCTTAAGGATACGATGCTGACTTTGGCCTGTTTTATCATGTGCCTCCAAGTACCCCCGAAACCACAACCTTGGCGATCAACTTGAGCATTTTCCCAACCACTGAGATCAGGCTAATCAGCCTATAAACTGCATTTCTCTTACAAGAAGCTGAGAGTCTCAGGTATGATCGATTTGACTCAGAAAGATGGCATTCAATCAGTCATAATGTGCTGCCTTTCTACCACTGGGACATCCTGGTTGCATGAACCACGGGAGGTTCATTCACCACATCGGTATTGCTGAGGAAGTGTCGCCAGAGGCACAGAAGAAAAGCCAGCGTCTTGCTTAGGTCAAGGCTGTGCGCAAATCTGCTGCTGCTCCTTACCATACTCCCAGGCAACAAGTGTGTGAGCTGAGAGCTAGAATCTCCTACCAATGGGAAACAGAACATTGTAACATCTTATGCTTTACCTGGTTGTTGGAGGAAATATCAGACCAAGCCATCAAACCAGTCAGGTTCTGTGTGTTCTGAGCGGACAGGTCTAAAGACCTCTCTGGGAAAAGTAAAGGTGGGGGAGGATGATTCATGGTGAACAATGCTTTGTGTGACCCAGATAGCAAGCGCACCCTCATATCCTTTTGCTTCCCAGATCTGGAGTACCTTATGCTGCTATATTGATCTTTCTGGCCGCCTAGAGAATTTGCCTACAACTCATCCTGCCACAGACCAATACCAACCTGGCTCTCAATAAGCTTTGCAAAACCATCAACATCCATGAAAGCACACAACCAGAGGCTGCTTTCATCATCACTGGAGACTTTAACCAAGTGTCACTTACTAGAGCTTACGGGAATTTCTGCCAACACATCGAGGTGAGCACATGGGGAGGAAGCATACTCCCATTGCTAATCTCCCTTCTGCATAGCCTACAAAGCATTTCTCCATCCTACGTTTTTTGAAAGTCTGACATTCCTCCATCTTGGTCTTGCCTACCTACAGGTGGAAACTGAAACAGGAAGTGGCTGTAGTAAAATCTATCCACTGCTGGTCTTACCATTCAGACTCAATGTTACAAGACTGAGAACATCTCTGAATACACGGAAGTGGTCACATGCTTCATTTGGAAGTGCATTGAAGACATTGTTCCCCAAAAATCGGTTGAGGTCTACCCAAACCAGAAGCCTTGGATAAATAGTTCAGTGCATGTTGCTGTCAGTGCAAGGGATAAAGCCATCTCCTCTGGAGACCAACAGGAGCTCAAGAGATGCCACTATGATTTACTTCGAGCAATCAAGGTGGCAAAACGGCAACATGGACAAAATCCAGTCACAACTCTGCAACAGTGACGCACGCAGGATATGGCAAGAACTGCATACAATTGCTGACTTCATGAGGAAATGCAACAGCACAGCCAGCATTGCTGCCTTGCTCCTGGATGAGCCAAATGTATTTTGTGCTTGATTCAAGGTTGATGGGACTGAACCCAAGACCTGCACCTTGGTCTCCGAGGCTGAGGTACATAGAACATTCTAATGTGTCAACAGCCGCAAGGCAGTGGGTCCGGACGGTATCCTAGGGCACGTCCTCAAAGTATGAGCTGAACAGCTGACTGGTGTGTTGCAGATATTTTTAATCTCTGCCTCTCCCATTGTGTAGTGCCCTCCAGTTTCAAATTGTCCATCATTGTCCCTGTACCTAAGAAAACCAAGGTAGCATGCCTGAACGATTAGTATCCTGTTGCACTCTCCTCAATTATAAGCAAATGCTTTGAGAGGTTGGTTAAGGCCTACATCTGCAGCATACTACCAACTACACTGGACGCCTTACACTTCACCTACAGGCGGAACCAGTCTACTGATGATGCCATAACCACAGCACTGCACGCCGTCCTCACTCACGTGGAGAATAGGGATGCATATGTTAGAATGCTGTTCCTGGACTACAGTTCAGTATTTAACACCATAATTCCCTCCAAACTTCACAGGAAGCTCAGAGACCTTGGCCTGCACCCTGTCCTGTGCAGGTGGATCCTAGACTTCCTATAGGATCACTAGCAGTTGGTAAGGATGGTAAGTCACCTCTGCCTCTCTGACCCTCAACACTGGTGCCCACCAGGATTGTGTTCTGAGTTCCCTTCTCTACTCTGTTTACACCCACGATTGCACTGCTACATACAGCTCCAATCTGCTGATCAGATTTGCAGATGACATGACTTTGAATGGCCTTATTTCTAACAGTGATGAGAAAGCCTACAGAGGAGAGGGTGACGCCCTGACACAGTGGTGCTAGGGTAACGACCTCTCCTTCAATGTCCCAAAAACAAAGGAGCTGATTGTGGATTACAGGAGGAACGGAGATAGGATCACCCCAATCAGAACCAATGGGTCTGTAGTTGAGAGGGTGAGTAGTTCCAAATTTCTTGGTATACACCTCACCAATGATCTCACCTGGGCTGTACACGCTGGCTTTGTGGCAAAAAAAGCACAGCAGCATCTCTTCTGCCTTAGGCAACTGAAGAAGTTTGGCAAAGGCCCCCAAATCCTCAAGACCTTCTACAGAGGCACTATTGAGAGCATACTGATTGGCCTTATCACTGCCTAATACAGGAACTGCACCATACTTGATTGCTGGGCACTGGAGAGAGTGGTACAAACAGCCCGGCGCAACTGTGGATGTGAACTTCCCTCCATTGAAGACATTTATAGCAGAAGGTGCAGGAAAAAGGACTGGAGGATCATTGGGGACATCAGTCAGCCCAACCATAAACTGTTTCAGCTGCTTCTGTCTGGCATACAGTACCACAACAGTAAAGCCAGTACAAACAGGCTATGAGACAGCTTCTTTCTACAAGCCATTAGACTTGTAAATTAAATTAAATTGTGACGGAGTCATAATGCAAAGATTTTTTACTCCCTCACGTTGTGGGATGGAGGTAAGATTTAAATAAATTTTAAATTTCTTTTCTTCTGCCTCCCCCTCTTAAAGAGTGGAGTGACTTTTGCAATTTTCAAGTCATCCAAATCCATTCTGGAATCTAGTGATTCTTGAAAGATCATTACTAATACCTCCACAATCTCTTCAGCCATGTCTTTCAGAACCCTGGGGTGTACACCATCTGGTCCAGGTGACAAATCTACTTTCAGTTTCCCAAGCAGCTCCTTAGTAATAGCAGCTGTTACTTTAGTTTATATATAATTCCAGCTGAGGTCTGACCATTGCTTCTGTAAAATTGGAGCAAAACTTCTGTATTCCTGTATTTTGTTCCCTGACTCATTGACAGTTTTCCTGTGCCATTCTTCCACATTATTTGCTATCTTGCTGCCTGCACAGATCTTTGGATTTGTCAGAATCAGCTGTATTTTCATTGACATCTGTCATGAAAATAGTTGTTTTGTGGCAGTAGTGCAATACATAAAGACTTTTAGTTGCAGTTGGAAATATATAAAAAAGAAATGCAAAAAAGAGCAAAATAATGTGATGTTCATGGATAGTTTAGAAATCTGATGGTCTTCAGACTTCTGTACCACCACCTTGATGGTAGTAACAAGAAGAGGACATTACCTGGATGGTGAAGGTCCATACTGATGGATGCAGCATTCTTGAGTTATTGCCTTTTGAAGATATCCTTGATGATGGGGAAGTTAGTGCCCATGATAGAGCTGGCTGTGTTCTCTGGCTTTTTCTGATTCTGTGCATTGGAGCCTTCATACCAGGTGGTTGTGCAACTAGTCAGAATGCTCTCCATGGCACTGTACATCTGTAGAACTTTGGTAGAGTCTTTGGTAACATTTCAAATCTCACACTGTTAGTGAAGTATAGTCATTTGCATATGTACTTCATACGTACATCAGTATGTTAGGCGCAGGGTAGATCCTCTGAGATTTTGATACCCAAGAACATGAAAATGCTCACTTTTCCACTGCTGACCCCTCAAAGAGGACTGATGTATGTTCCCTTAACTTCCCCTTTAGACCCAGGATCAATTCCTTGGTTTTACTGACATTGAGTGCAAGCTGGTTGTTGCGACACCATTCAACCAGTCTATTTATGTCACTCTTTTACACCTCTTTGTCACCATCTGAGATTGTCCTCCACCTCCTGTTCCTCAGTACTCCCAAACACCCAACGATTCATGGTGTTATTAGAACTCCAGAAATCTGTTTACTGATATTTGTCTGCAATAAACTCCTTCTGTCTTTTATTTGGTCCATTTAACCAACATATCGATATCTCTCTGCAGCCTAAGATTACCTTTCACACTATCAACAACACCACCTGTCTTTGTATCGTAGTTTGATTTCTTTGGCATAAAGGATGCATCTAACCACCTTGAATATATTTAATCACTTGACATCTACTGTCTTCTATGTTTGAGAATTCTACAGGTTCAGCACAAAGGCCATCATGGTTCTGGACTGTCTAAATAATGGAAGTCTCCTATGTACCTATCTGTATCAGTCCTTCAGAATGAACTGTTAGCCAGCGTTGAAGCCCATCGATCAAATTGTTTATTGATTTGGCTGTGAAATTGGCTGAAAGGAAAGAGACAAATCAATAAATAGCCTTAGTTACAAGTTCACAATCTCATCTTGTGCAACTGTGAAGAGGAAGACTTATCTTCAGAAAATGTGTAATGATAACCAATATTAAGAAAAATCAGTAAGACTGCTAACTACAGAGATATATCCTTCCTATTTGCCACAGGCATAGTTGTCTTTATGGTTCTCAACTAACACCTCTAAGTAACTAAAGAACTGCTCTCTGAATTGCAGTGTGGATTCCCTCCATCAAGAGGACAGTGAATGAGATTTTCACAGCGTGGGATAGCACTAATGACGTAGGACTAGTTGTCAAGCTTTGATAGTCTCCGCTGGGTGTCTGTTTATCCTCTGGTATTAGCATATCTGATTCAGACAAATTAGCCTGCATGTTTTTCTCAGGCCTCCAGTTTGCCATATTCTTATGATCTCGGGTGTGGTGTGTTAAGTCTGCTGTGGCCTTCAACCTCATTGTTTTCAGTGGCATGCGAGCTGCTTTCATTTCTTTTCCTGCACTTTTTTTTCCACTGTGGTTCAAGCAGCCTTTCTATTTTAAAAAAAGAGAATCATTCAATAAATCCTTAATATAATATAAATTAGTTTGGTGAACTTTCAATGCAAATAGAAATAATTACCGGTAGGCTTTAACTGAGACGTGACTATGTGTAGACATAGGGCAATTGAGGATTTTTGTGTCTTGGCCTGTTATTTTTTTCATTGACATTCTGAATCTTTGCTGTTCTGTGAAAGGGCTTAACATCAGATATTGGAACATTAATTGCAGTCACTGTTTATAGGCAATTCATCTGTAGGTATACTGGCTAATCCTCTCCAATCCAATGAATACATGAAAGAACTCAAATTACAATAAAACTCTTAATTTCTCAATGTTCAGAGACCGTGATAGTCTGGCATCTAGAATGTGAGTCGAGAATTTAAAATTCAAATTGGTTTTGAATTCTAAACAGTGTAAAGTTTGGAATACAAGACCAAAACTGATTGTAGACTTCAGAAAGGATAAGACGAGGGAACAGACACCTGTCCTCATATGATAGAGGGATAAGATGTGGAAAGAGTGAGCAATTTCAAGTTCCTGAGCGTCAATATCTCTGACGATCTATCCTTGGCCCAGCATACTGATGCAGCTACATGAAGGCACCACAGCAGCTCTATTTCATTCGGAGTTTGAGGAGATTTGGTATATCACCAAAGGCACTTGTTAGTTTCTACAGATGTACTGTGGAAAGCATCCTAACTGGCTGCATCACCTTCTGGCTTGGGAGGGGGGTGCTGGTGCTACTACAGGGGATCAAAGTAAGCCACAGAATTGTAAACTTAGCTGGATCCTGGGCACTAACCTCTGCAGTATCCAGGACATCTGTAAAGAGTGGTACCTCAAAAAGGAGGCATCCATCATTAAGGACCCCCATCACCCAGGACATGCTCTCTTTTCAATACTACTGTCAGGAAGGAAGTACAGGAGCCTGACAGCACACACTCAAAGTTTCAGGAACAACTTCTTCCACTCAGCCATCTGATTCCTGAATGGACATTGAACCCATGACTACTACCTCAATTTTTAAATTTTTGCAGTACTTATTTAACTATTTATGATTTGGGATTCAACCAAATAAAAACCTCATGATATTCCAATTTAATAAACCTTGATTTGAGTGAAAGCTGTGTATCACTTTTCCTCCTTAGAGTCATTCATCTGCATAAATAATTTCTTGCAACAGAAACTCTCCTTCCAACGGCACCTTGCAGCATTTTCCCTTCTCGCCATTGTCGCCGGTGATTTTAACCACGCGAACCTTAAGTCAATGCTCCCCAGATTCCATCAGTATTTGGACTTTGCAACGGGGGGGGGAGAACGCATTGGGCCTGGTTTACACAAACATCCCCGACGTGTACTGGGCGGAGCCCCGCCCCCACCTCGGTTACTCAGACCACATTTCTGTAATGCTAATCCCAGCATACAGACCGCTCGTCAGGCGCTCCAGACCAGTTCAGAAGCAGGTGAAAACCTGGCCAGCAGGAGCCATTTCTGCTCTTCAAAACTGCTTTGAGCACACTGACTGGCGCATGTTCAGGGAGGCTGCAATTGATGGTGACTCTACCAATTTAGAGGAGTACACGGCATCAGTGACCAGCTACATCAGCAGGTGCATTGATGATGTTACTCCGTCCAAGACCATCACTATACGCGCTAACCAGAAGCCATGGATGACCGCGGAGGTATGTGCACTGCTAAGGACCTGTGACTCTGCCTTCAGAGCAAGCGACAAGGCAGCACTAACAACAGCAAGGGCCAAACTCTCCCAAGCCATCAGAGGGGCAAAGCGTGCACACGCACAGCTAATTCACAGCCACTTCCAGGACAGCGGCGACACACGGCGGATGTGGAAAGGCATCCAGGACATCACCAATTACAGGACAACATCACCTGACTGTGCGGGTGATGCCTCCCTCCCAGACGCGCTGAATAACTTCTACTCCCGTTTTGAGGTGGAAAATGACACGGCGGCGAGGAAGTCCACCCCTCCTACAAATGACCAGGTGCTGTGTCTCACCGTGGCCAATGTGAGAAGAACCCTGTGCAGGGTCAACCCACAGAAGGCTGCTGGACCAAACAACATTCCTGGTAGAGTGCTCAGAGGATGTGCAGACCAGCTAGCAGATGTTCTCACCGACATCTTCAACATCTCCCTGAGCAGTGCCACTGTTCCAACGTGCTTCAAGGCCGCCACCGTCATCCCCATGCCGAAGAAGTCTTCAGTGTCCTGCCTAAATGACTACCGTCCCGTTGCACTCACATCCATCATCATGAAGTGTTTCGAGAGGCTCGTCATGAGGCATATCAAGACCCTGCTGCCCCCTCACTGGACCCCCTGCAGTTTGCATACTGTCCCAACTGCTCAACAGACGACACCATTGCCATCACCCTCCACCTGGCCTTAACCCACCTGGACAAAAAAGACACATACATTCGAATGCTGTTCATAGACTTCAGTTCAGCATTCAACACAATTATCCCTCAGAAACTGATTGGAAAGCTGAGCCTACTGGGCCTGAACACCTCCATCTGCAACTGGATCCTAGACTTCCTGACTGGGAGACCTCAGTCAGTCTGGATTGGGAGCAGCATCTCCAACACCATCACACTGAGCATGGGGGGCCCCCCAGGGCTGTGTACTCAGTCCACTGCTGTTCACTCTGCTGATCCACGACTGTGCTGCAACACACAGCTCGAACCACATCATCAAGTTGGCCGATGATACGACCATGGTGGGTCTTATCAACAAGAACGACGAGTCAGCTTACTGAGAGGTGGTGCAGTGGCTAACAAACTGGTGCAGAGCCAACAACCTTTCTCTGAATGTGAACAAAACAAAAGAGATGGTTGTTGACTTCAGGAGTTAACGGAGCGACCACTCCCCGCTGAACATCGACGGCTCCTTGGTAGAGATCATTAAGAGCACCAAATTTCTTGGTGTTCACCTGGCAGAGAATCTCACCTGGTCCCTCAACACCAGCTTCATAACAAAGAGAGCAAGGCAGCATCTCTACTTTCTGCGAAGGCTGAGGAAAGTCCATCTCCCACCTCCCCATCCTCATCACATTCTACAGGAGTTGTATTGAGAGTATCCTGAGCAGCTGCATCACTGCCTGGTTTGGAAATTGTACCATCTCAGATCGCAAGACCCTGCAGCGGATAGTGAGGTCAGCTGAGAAGATCATCGAGGTCTCTCTTCCCGCCATTACAGACATTTACACTACATGCTGCATCCGCAAAGCAAACAGCATTATGAAGGACCCCACACACCCCTCATACAATCTCTTCTCCCTCCTGCCGTCTGGGAAGAGGCACCGAAGCATTTGGGCTCTCACGACCAGACTATGTAACAGTTTCTTCCCCCAGGCTATCAGACTCCTCAATACCCAGAGCCTGGACTGACACCTTACTGCCCTACTGTCTTGTTTATTATTTATTATAATGCCTGCACTGTTTTGTGTACCTTATGCAGTTCTGGGTAGGTCTATAGTCTAGTGTTTTTTTTTCTGTGTTGTTTTTTACTTTGTTTAATCTAGTTTTTGTACCGTGTCATGTAACACCATTGTCCTGGAAAAACGTTGTCTCATTTTTACTATGTACTATACCAGCAGTTATGGTCGAAATGACAATAAAAGTGACGACTTGGCTTCAGTCCTGCTCTGCAGCTTCTGTCAAAAGACCCCAAACCAGACTACTGTCCTTCAGAAAACTTTTCCCCACCACTCTCTAGAACCTTCTTTCACATCCCACAATCCTGATTGGCTGACTCACATTCCTAAGCTGGATAATGTGTGTCCTTTTCTTAACCAAAGCCAAAACACGCTTTCCAGCATGGCACACTGCTTTTGCAGAAAACTTGCTAATATAAACTACCTCACAGCATAGCATTGGAAATCTTAACCACTTTTCCCCCCACCAAAAATAGTCATGTCCTCATGACTTTGGAACTTATTAAACCATTATTAATATCATAGTATTCAAATGAATTTCTTGATTTCAGGCCCCCCCCCCCCCAATCCATTTGTAAATGGAAGTAACACATCACACTTTAGGGATGGATGCAACCTTCTGTGTTCCCTGGTGTATTCTAACCTATCTGGGGGTTTTCTGACTTTCTGACCTCCTTGTCTCATCATTAGCTTCTTCAGCCTTAGGCACTTCTTGTGATCTTCTGATCTTCTAGAGGAGGCTTCCCCCATGTCTATCACTCATATCTCCTGGTGGTTCAGGTCCCCCTGCTCCATGACTGAACTTAGCCTCACTTCAGTTTAAGCAGGTGCTGCTGAACATCTTCAACCTCCGCTAGTGCTAACTGGTGAGACCTCTCTCAGAAAGGTGTGTCTTCTGTCATTGTAATAGTGTGGCACATACCCTTGGAGCAATGAACAGCAAACTCAAAAGACACCTTTGCATTCTAATATCTTCTCAGTTAATCTCCTTTTCCATTCCTTGTGTATCAGTGAATCACCAAAGTTGAATGACTTTAATGTCAACTTCCTCAATGGAGGAGAATCATATTCTTCTTTCCCATTGGGTGTGGGCTTAACTCCAGAGAACATTCCCAGCCTACGATAACTTTGGCATTAAATCAGCCAGTGAAGTAATAGCCGAAACCAACTCAGGATTTCCATCAACCATTGAAGGACCTTTCATATCCGACAACTCTTTCCCCTCATTTTGCAGAAATGAGAACAACTTGTCTTTAAAGTCTTCACCCTCAGCTGCATGCCATCCTTCTCTAAAAATATGGACCGCCTGTGGCCCTGCCTGTTAAGGCAGTGCTTCAGTTACGTCACTGCTAATCTGGACTAACACAACATCCTTACCAGGTGATTGATCAAAGCACCATTCAATCAGCATAACATTCCCAATGCTTTTACACAATTTGACACTCTCCATAGCAGTTCATTGGGAATTTGGACTTCCACCCTGCTCAGAATGCAAGCATTATTTGTAGATAACCTCTTTAAATATCACCAACACTTTATCCCTGTGGCTTCCAGAATAAAGTACCTTAATCATTTTCCCCGACACTAGTTTAAACCACTTAATCAATCCTAAAACAGCATTCAAAAAACAAATGTCTCTCCACTTTTTAAGAAGGGAGGAAAGCGAAGGAAAGCAAATTATATGCTAGTTAGTCTAACCTCAGTGGTTGGGAAAGTGTTGGAGTCTATTGTTAAGGATGAGGTTTTGGGGTACTTGGAGACTAACGATAAAATAAGTCAATGTCAGCATGGTTTATGTAAAGGGAAATCTTGCCTGACAAATCTGTTGGAGTTCTTTGAGGAAGTAAGAGACGGTGGACAAAGGAGAGGCAGTGGATGTCATTTACTTGGATTTTCAGAAAGCATTTGATAAGGTGCCATACATGAGATTGCTAAACAAGATAAAATCCTTTGGCATTACAGGAAGGATTCTGACATGGATGGAGGAGTGGCTGACAGGCTGGAGGCAGACAGTGGGAATAAAGGGGGCCTTTTCTGGTTGGCTGCCAGTGACTAATGGTGTTCTTAAGGGGTCAGTATTGGGACCGCTTCTTTTCACATTGTTTGTCAGTGATTTGGATATTGGAATTGATGGCTTTGTGACAAAGTTTGCGGATGATAGGAAGATAGGTGGAGGAGTAGGGCGTGCTGAGGAAGCAATGCGATTGCAGCAGGACAAACAAATTGGAAGCATGGGGAAAAAAGTGGCAGATAGAATACAGTGTTGGGAAATGTACAATAATACATTCTGATAAAAGGAACAATAATGCAGATTATCTAAATGGGGAGAAGGTTCAAATGTCAGATGTGCAGAGAGACTTGGGAGTCGTCGTACAAGACTCCCAGAAGGTTAATTTACAGGTTGAGTCTATGGTGAAAAAGGCAAATGCAATGCTGGCATTTATTTTAAGGGGAATAGAATATAAAAGCAAGGAGATAATGCTGAGGCTTCATAAGGAACTAGTCAGGCCACACTTGGAGTATTGTCAGTGTTTTAGGCTCCATATCTCAGGAAGGATGTGTTGTCATTGGAGAGAATCTAAAGGAAGTTCATGAGAATGATTCTTACAATGAAGGGGTTTGCATGAGTGTTTGGCAGCTTAGGGGCTGTACATACTGGAATTTAGCAGAATGTGGTGGGGGGGTGGTACTGGATCTCATTGAAATCTACGAAATACTAAAAAGACTAGATGGGGTGGGTATTTAGAGGATGTTTCCTATGATGGGGTATCCAGACCTAGAGGGCACAGCTTCAAAATTGAGGGGCAACCTTTTGAACAGAAGTAAAGAGGAATTATTTTAGCCAGAGAGTGGTGAATCTGTGGAATGCTCTGCCACAGGCTGCAGTGGAAGCCAAGTCTGTGGGATATTTAAAGCAGAACTTGGTTGTTTCATGATCAGTCAGGGCATCAAAGGATATGGCGAGAAGGCAGGTGTATGGGGTTGAGTGGGATCCAGGATATGCCATGATGGAATGGCAGCGCAGACTCAACAGGCTGAATGGCCTAATTCTGCTCCTATGTCTTATGGGCTTATAGAAACCTCCAGACAAAATCCCCACAAAATGTAACTCTCTCACTCTGGACTTGTATGCAAACTGGGCTCGTTAGCTAACTCAGCTAACAGCCGCATGACTCGTCAGTGAAAAGGCCACCTTTCATAAACAATGTATGTCTAGGGTCGATATGATTTGGGGTTCAACCAAATTGGAACATTATGATGTTCTGATTAAATAAACCTAAATTTGAATGAATGCTGTGTAAATACTCCCCTTACACAATTATTGTTCAGCAAGAAATAATAGATTGTACACTGCATAAAATTGTAAAGAATGTGTATTTACCAATTTCTGCTTTATCAAACAGTTAATAGGAAAAAAGAAAAGGGCCCATTACAATTAAACCTGTCCAATGTGCACATAACCATTGGAGCTCATACTGGAATATTCAGGCATGTATCTCTTGCTCATTCTCTGGAGCCGTTGTCTGTGTGAAAACACCCACCACATTTTCAAACTCTCCTTGAAGTTTGTCTCTGTCTCTGTCTCTTGTACTGCCCTTCCTCCTTGGAGCCATTCATCTGCACAAAGCACTTCTTTCAAACAGGACGCTCTTTCCAATGGCATCCTGTAGTATCTGCCCTTCTGTCCTGCTCCTCAGCTCCTGCTAAAAGACCCCAAACCACACTACTGTCCTTCAGAAAACTCTTCCCTACAGCTTTGTAGAACGTTCTCTCACATCCCACAATCCTGATTCGGGGACTCGTATTCCTAAGCTGGACAACGGGGGTCCTTGTCTTAGCCAAAGCCAAAACACACTTTCCAGCATGGCACATTGCTTTTACAGGAAACTGCCATTATAAATTACCTCACAGCATAGCATTAGAAATTTTAACCAGGGCATTAAATGTACTTACTATAATTCACATTTTTTTCTATCATTTTGTATTGTACTGATGCCACAAAGACAGCAATTTTCACAACATATGCCACTGATATTAAACCTGATTCTGTTTCTGCATCAGAGCAGGATCCAGTCTGTGGACTGGGTGATGATTTGGAGCATGGAACGCCAGTTGTCAGGACAGAGTGCTTAAATGACAGTTCACTGAAAAATTTATTAAACTCCAGCATATAAAAGTTAAGATAATTAACATCTACTAGTCCAGAAAATTTGCTCAATTGGCTTTACCAAAATCCCAAGGGTGCTGGGTTATCAATTTCAATGTAGTGTGCAGTGATTTTATTATGCCTGTCAGAAGTCTATTTGTATATTCTGTTGACTGACCCTCCTACAAATTGACTACTCCGAGTCTTCAATTGTCTCCTTGTATTGGGCTCTTATTACCAAAGCATTGCTCCTAGATTTGTTACATTGCTTGTTTATGGGTATCCAACCAGCATTCTTCCACATCCTCTTCGGTCAGCTGAGTCCCTCATTTGGTTCAGAAATTTGTCCGTATAGTTGGCAAGCCACAGGAAATACAGTATTCTGTAACATTTATTGGCTCAGCAATTTCTTTCAAGACTTTTGCTGAATCTGGCTTCACGTTGTTTCTGCTGATTGAGTGATTCATGAAAGATGCTTTTATTTTGCTCATTCAAATTCATCTCCTGTGCCTTGCTTCTGATCACCAGGACTCTGCCTCTTTCACTGCTGTGTCTTCTCTGAGCACACAGTAGTATTTACCCCACAGAAATCCACAAATACACCATCTAGTCTTTGCTTTATTTGATGCGTTTTGAACCCAAAAGACATTCTTCCGTCTAGAGTGATGCTGAAGCAAGTTAAACGTAATATACAGTTCTGCACACCCAATCCCATTTGTTACCCATTCAGTACCCTGACAATGGTGGTTTTGACGGGATCAGACAAAAATAGCTTCTACTGTTCTTATACCAGGAACAAGCATAACAACATTTAAGAGGCATCCTCCCACTGCTACCTGTAAGGAGTTTGTGCATTTTCCCCATGATCACGTGGTCATGGTGCTTCGAGGTGCTACGATTTCCTCCCACAGTCCAAAGACATGCCAGTTGGAAGATTACGTAGTCTTTGGAAATTGTCCTGTATTTAGGCTAGGATTAAATCAGTGGATTGCTGGGCAGCGTGGCTCAAAGGGCTGGAAGGACCTATGCAGTGTGTATCTCAATAAAATAGAAATAGACATTTATTTTCATTTGTTTTCTGGTGTATTTTCTTGAAATGCTAGAACATGCCTTGGTATGGCTGCCATTCGTCTGCCTGAAGTTATTGTAGTTAGAAACATAGAAAATCTACAGTATAATACAGGCCCTTAGCCCACAAAGCTGTGCCGAGCATGTCCTTACCTGAGAAATTACCTAGGGTTTCCCATAGCCCTCTATTTTTCTGAGCTTCATAAACCTTTTTCTTTTTAAATCTTTTTATTAATTTTCAAACAAGCATAATAAGAAAAACATTGAGTACAAAGAGCTTGAGAATACATAATTAATAGGTTAAAATACAAACAGTTAATAATCCACATATAATAGTTTCCCAAACTATTGTAGGTTACAAAAAATGGAAAAATAAGAAAAACCCCCCCGCCCAAAAAAAAGAAAACAACCAGCCTAATCAACATGGGCTATTGTATTATATCAAGTATACACAGTAGTGTCAATAACTCCGCACCTCTGTCCAAATAATTAAAGATGATAAGAATAAGGTTTGGGAAAGGTCAGTTTAACTCATATGAAAATGTTGGATAAATGGTTTCCAAGTTTCTTCAAATTTAACTGAAGGATCAAAAATGACACTTACTATTTTTTCTAAACTCAAACAGGAAATAGTTTGGGAAAACCACTGAAATGTAGTTGGAGGATTAATTTCTTTCCAGTTTAATAAGATAGATCTTCTAGCCATTAATGTGACAAATGCAATCATTCGTCGGGCTGACAGGGATAAACAACTATTATCCACCATTGGTAGACTGAAAATTGCAGTAATCGGATGAGGTTGCAATTTGATATTCAAAACTGTTGAAATAATACCAAAAATATCTTTCCAGTAATTTTGCAAACAGGGGCAAGACCAGAACAGGTGAGCCAATGAGGCAACTTCAGAGTGACATCTGTCGCAGATTGTATTAACATGAGAATAAAATTGAGCAAGTTTGCCCTTGGACATATGAGCCCTATGTACAACCTTGAATTGTATTAGGGCATGTTTGGTGCAAATGGAAGAGGAGTTAACTAATTGTAAAATTTTCTCCCACTGCTCTGTGGGTAAAAGACACTGAAGTTCTTTTTCCCATTCCTCCTTAATTTCTTTCTGATACCCCTGGTTGTATTTTCATAATCGTATTATAAATGATGGCTACTAAACCCTTCTGACAAGGATTCAGAGCTAGAATTTTTTCCGTAATATCCAATGGACATAAATTCAGAAAGGACTGTAACATTTTATTCAAAAAATTAATAATTTGTAAGTATCTAAAAAAATGGGTTTTAGGCAAGTTATATTTATTGGACAATTGTTCAAAGGACATAAAGCTATTATCTAAAAATAAATCACAAAAACATGTTATACCTTTTGTTTTCCATAACACAAAGGCTTGGTCCATAAGAGAGGGCTGAAAAAAAAGTTAGATATAATAGGGCTTGATAAGATAAACCTATTAAAGCCAAGGGATTTACGAAATTGAAACCATATTCGTAATGTATATTTAACTATAGGATTAGTTATTTGTTTATTCAATTTAGATAAAACAAAAGGAAGTGAAAATCCTAAAATAGAAAACAATGACAAGTTTTGTACAGATTTGCACTCCAAATTTACCCATTTTGGGCTTGGTAATGTGACGGATTCTTGTGTCCAAAATATTAAATATCGAATGTTAACTGCCCAATAGTAAAGTCTTAGGTTTGGTAAAGCCAAGCCACCTTCCTTCTTAGGCTTCTGTAAATATTTTTTACGTAATCTAGGATTTTTATTCTGCCACACATATGAGGATATTTTGGAGTCAATAATGTCAAAAAAAGATTTAGGAATAAAAATTGGTAATGCTTGAAATAGGTATAAAAATTTGGGTAAAACTATCATCTTGATAGCATTAATTCAACCAACCAATGACAAAGATAATGGGGACCATCTAGTAGTAAGTTGCTTGATTTGGTCAATTAAAGGTAAAAAATTAACTTTAAATAAATCCTTATGTTTCTTAGTGATTTTAATACCCAAATAAGTAAAGTTATCTGTGACAACTTTAAATGGTAAGTGTTTATAGATTGGAACTTGCATATTTAATGGGAATAATTCACTCTTACTAAAATTCAGTTTGTAGCCAGAAAAGCTACTAAACTGAGCAAGCAAGGATAAAATAGCAGGAATAGAATATCTTCAGAGGTGCATGCGTGATCAGAGATAGTAATAGAGTCATATTTACAATCAATAATGTCTAAGTAACCTATGATCAATAAAGAAATAATCAATTCTTGAGTAATTATGATAAACATGAGAGAAATATGAAAATTCTTTGTCGTCGGGGTGTAAAAATCGCCAAATTTCAGAGATTCCAGAATCAACCATATAGGAGTTAATAAGAGAGACCGATTTATTCAGAAGAGTCTAAGTGGACTTAGATCTGTCCATTGAGGGATTTAAACAACTGTTAAAATCCCCACCCATTATCAGCATATACTCACTTAAATTAGGGAAGGATGTAAATAAACATTTAAAAAATTCAGGACAATCAGTATTAGGAGCATAAACATTAACTAAAACAACTTTTTGGTTAAAAAGTAAACCAGTAAGGAGCAAAAATCTACCTTGTGGGTCTGAAATTGTTTCATAATGTGTAAAAGAGGTTGAAGAGTCTATAAAAATAGAAATGCCTCTAACTTTGGCTTAGGAATTCGAATGATACTGTTGGTCCTTCCAAAACCTAAAAAAACATTGACTTTCCTTCTTCCTCACATGAGTCTCTTGTGCAAAGCTAATATTAGCATTCATTCTGTGGAATGCTTTAAATATTTTTTCCGTTTAATCGGATTATTTAAACCGTTTGTATTCCAAGAGACAAAGTTAATAATCTTATCCATATTGCTAATATTTATTGTAGTTAACGCACAAGGTTAGAAAGAAGATAAACTCATGAATCCAGAAGAGGAGAGCAGGTTCAAAGAGGAACCGGAAGTTCCAACACTTCAGCCATTTTGGTAGTTTCAAGTCAGCCCATGAAGTAAAAACTAAGCAAAAAGCAAAAGCAAAAAAGAATCCCCCCCTCCCCCCACCCCCAAAAACCCAAGAAAAAGCCAGAAAGAGGCAAGCAGGTAAACTAACACTAATTTAACCCCCATCTCTCAAGACGGCAACTCAGAAGAAAAAGTAAGAAAACAGACACAAACCACCCATATTCAAAAAAAAAAGGGTTAGTATAACAAGGATTAAACTATAAAATTAATATTATATAAAAAAGAACAAGATTAAAAAAAGAAGAAAAATACGAAATCGTTAAAGCCCAAAAGTGGATAACATTATATTGATATTTCAAAAGAAGGTCATCAGTCTTGTTCAGACACATCCAAACGGATGTGACGTATCCAAGAACTGAGGTCTTGTGGGAAGAAGAAACGGCATCTTGAAAAAGGAAAGTTTAAAAAAAACATTAATACTTAAGCATAAAAGATATAAGGCAAAAATGTATACAAACTTAAAAAACATTTAATTAGTTGCTTACAAAACTAACAAAATAATAGTTCAAAAAAAAAGAGCTCAAAGTAAATCAAAAACAGACCTTAACTTAAGCGTGTAAAAAATACACTATCGGCCATCACATAAGGGTCATCAAATTATGAAAGGTCCGAATCTGTAGGCTAATTATTAACTTAAAAGAAAAAGCCAAAACAATAAAAGGCCATAAAAAACGGATAATAAAAATACAATACGTTAATCAACTCATAGTGGAAAGGTGCTATTCCTCAAGAAATCTTTGAGCTTCTGCTGGAAATTTGAACAGCCGACGAGTTTCATCGGGAAGAGTGACTCTCAGTTGTGCTGAAAATAACAATGCTTGTTTGTAACCTTTCCAATGAAATTCCAACATAACTGGTTTAAAAGCCATTCTTACCCTCAGAACTTCGGGGCTATAGTCTTCCCAGATATGAAACTTAAAAGTTTTGAAAGCTGATCATACCCTTCTGTTGGGCAGCACGAATCAGGCAATCTTTAATATGAGGATAGTGAATCTGGAGAATCACTGGCCATGGTTTCCTACCTGGAACTGGTTTAAAGCGAGAGATGCGATGTGCATGGTCGATTATTGGAGGGGTATCCAGAACATCTGAGCCGAAAATATCCATTAAAAATTTAGAGAAAAATGCAACCAGATCACCCTTCTCAAAATTTTTCGGGAGCCCAATTATCCAGAGGTTCTATCTTCGAGATCGATTTTCAAGATCAATAAGTTTGAATTTATAACGTTCCAACAGTTGAGAAGTCGAAGATAGCTTTTGTTCCAATGTTTCAATTTTGCGATATCTCTGGTGAGCGGCATCTTCGAGAGCTGAAATTCTTGCTTGTTGTTGTTGAATATCCAATGTAAGTGGTTGAAGTTTTGCGTCAACCGTCTTTAACGTTTCATCAAGCAAAGAAAGCTTTGGGGTGAGATTATTCTCCAATTTCTCAAGTCTCTCATCCATAAGTTTCCGGATTGCTTCCAAGGTTAGCAATTCTTTAGTCAGTTTCGATTCTTTAGTTTCTCATGGTTTAGACATTTTGATGAGTTGAAAAATAATTCAAAAGTCGAAAAATAATTCATAAATATCAACCCCTTTAGAGTAGTTATAAATAGGTCAGTTAGGGGGTGATTGCAGGTAAAAAAAAATAAAAGGATTGGAGCGAAGCCTAATGCAGCCTCACCCCATAAGCACCATCTTGAGAGTCCTCCACATACCTGTCCAGGAGTCTCTCAAAAGACCCTATCGTATACACCTCCACCACCGTCACCGGCAGCCCATTCTGCACACTCACCACTCTCTGCATAAAAACAACAACTTGCCCCTGATATCAGCTGTGAACCTACTTCCAAACATCTTAAAACTGTGATCCCTTGTGCTAGCCATTTCAGCCCTGGGGAAAAAGCCACATGATCAATGCCTCTCATCGTCTTATACACTTCTATCAGGACACCTCTCATCCTCTGTCGCTGAGTTTACTCAACATATTCTCATAAGGCATGCTCCCCAATCCAATCAATATCCTTGTAAATTTCCACTGCACCCTTTCTATGGTTTCCACATCCTTCCTATAGTGAGGTGACCAGGACTGAGCACAGTACTCGACTGACCAGGGTCCTATATAGCTGCAACATTAGCTCTCTGCTCCTAAACTCAATCTCACGATTGATGAAGACCAATGCACCATAAGCTTTCTTAACCACAGAGTCGACCTGCACAGCAGCCTTGAGTGTCCTGTGGACTTGGACCCCAAGAACCCTCTGATCCTCCACACTGCCATTAATACTATATTCTGTCATCATATTTGATCTACCAAAATGAACTATCTCACAAGTTACTCAGTTACTGAATCAAAATCTTCATGATTTTGTCTGGACTATCTGTACTATTAAAATTCCAAGTGTAAGTGTGATATTTCTCTGGTCCACTGCACTGAAATGAACATGATATATCTGAGCTCTTGTGTTTGCCACCTTTGGTGAGTCTCCTAGCTCACTTACAGTAGTCATTAACATAACACACTTACTTCAACCATTCAGGTCCATGACACTGTTTAATTGTAGGTTTTTTACACAGAGTGGTGTGTACATTGAATGCCCTGCCAGGGGTGGTGGTAGAGACAGATACATTAGGGGCAACACACACAAAATGCTTGAGAAGCTCAGCAAATCAAGGAGCATCTGTGGAAATGACAAAACAGTCAAACGTTCAAGTTGAGACCCTTTGGAAAGGAATGGAGAAGACGCTAGAATAAAAAGGTGGGAGGAGGAGGATAGCTAGAATGTAATTGATGAAGCCAGGTGGGTGGTAAAGTTAAAAGGCTGGAGAGGAAGGAATATGATATGTCCACCAATAGCAACAGAGACACTAGGAGCAGATTGGGAGGCAGGTTTTAGTAAGATTGTTACCATGGTGGCTTCAACTTCCCTAATATTAATTGCACCTCAGTGCAAAAGGTTTGGATAGGTGGAATTTGTTAGGATTCCTGACCTAATAGGTAGACAGACCAGCTAGGAGAGAGGCCATATTGGATTTGATGAACCAGGTCAGATGTCAATGCATTTTGGAGACAGTGGCCACAACTATAGCCTTGAAGAGATAGGAGCAGACGGTATGGGAAAGTATTTTTAATTAGGGGGAGGGGGGATTGGGAAGTGATGTACTCAGGGAAATGCACAGCAGAAATTGGGAGGTTGCTTAGGAAGCACCTGCTGGGGGTTTTGTATAGGCTTGACGTATTGAGACGGAAAGAATGAAGGGAACCATCATTGATGAGATGTGGAATATCTAGTCAAAAGGAAGAAAGAAGCATGCTTATAGGTTTAGGAAGCAAGGATCAGACTGGGCTTCAGAGAGTTGTATGATAGCCAGGAAAGAGCTGAGTAACGGTCTTAGGAACAGTAGAAGGAAGCATGGCAAGACCTTGGTGAGTAGGATTAAAGAAAAAGCCAAGACTTCCTACATGTATGTTAAGAACAGGAGGATAATTAGTGTGAAGGTAGGATTGATAAGGGGTAGAAGAGGAAACGCACGTGGAGTTGGTGGAGGTAGGAGAGGTCCTTTGTTTTAATTTTTGTGAATGCAAGGATAGTGTAGAAAAATCGGATATGTTGATGTTAAGTAAGAGGATTTGCTAGAACTTTTGAAAAAACATTAGGATAGATAAGTCCCTGGGACTGGACAGGATTTACCTCTGGTTACTATGGGATGTAATGGAAAAGATTGCTGCACCTTTGGCGATGATCTTTGTGTCCTCTCAGACCATAGGAGCAACACCAGATGATTGGAGGGTGACAAGTGTTATTCCCATTTTAAAGAAAGAGAGTAGGGTTGACTCTGGGGATTATAGACCACTGAGTCTTACTTTAGTGGCAGGCAAATTATTGGAGAAGATTCTTAGAGAGGATTTGCAAAAATTTGGAGAAATAAGGTCTGATTTGAAATGGTCATCATAGTCTTGTGAGGGGCAGGTCATACTTCATGAATCTGACTTAAATTCTTTGAGAATGTGACAAAGTATATTGATGAAAGTAGAACAGTGGATGTGTATATGGATTTTAGTACGGTGTTTGATAAGATTCCCTAGGAGAGTTTCATTCAGAAAGTCAGCAGTCATGAGATCCAGAGAAACTTAACTGTAGATTCATAGTGCCTATAAAAAGTATTCTCTCACCCCCCCCCCCCGACAAAATGTTTCGTGTTTTATTGTTTTGCAACAGTGAATCACAGTGGATTTTAATTTGGCTTTTTTTGACACTGCTCAACAGAAAAAAGGCTTTTTTGTGTCAAAATGAAAACAACTCTACAAAGTGATCTAAATTAATTACAAATATAAAACACCAAATAATTGATTGCATAATTACTCATGCCCTTCAAGTCAGTAATTAGTAGTTGCACCTTTGGCAGCAATTACAGCCTTGAGTCTGTGTGGATAGGTCTCTATTGGCTTTGCACATTCGGACAGTGCAATTTTTCCCATGCTTCTTTACAAGACTGCTCAGGCTCTGTCAGATTGTGTGGGGATCATTAGTGAACAGCCCTCTTCAAGTCCAGCCACAAATTCTCAATTGGATTGAAGTCTGAACTCTGACTTGGCCACTCTAGGACCTTAACTTTGTTGTTTTTAAGCCAGTGTGTAGTTTTGACTTTATGCTTGGGGTCATTGTTTTGCTGGAAAACAAATCTTTTCCCAAGTCGCAGTTCTCTTGCAGTCTACATCTGGTTGTCCTCCAGGATTTTCCTTATATTTTGCTGCTTTCTTCCCCTCCGCCATCTGATTCTTAAATGGACATTGAACGCATGAACAGTATCTACTTTCAATTTGACAATTTAATATCCATACAGTGCCTATAAAAAGTATTCACACCCCCCCCCCCCCCGGAAGTTTTCATGTTTTATTGTTTTACAACATTGAGTGGATTTAATTTGGCTGTTTTGACACTGATCAACAGATAAAGACACTTCCTTGTCAAAGTAAAAGCAGATCTCTACAAAATTATCCTGGGGGCAGTAGGGGGAGGGAATACATTTTATAGGCACTGTAGAGCTGGCTTGCATATAGAAGGCAGAGGATGGTAGTAGATGCAATGTATTCTGCCCAGAGGTCATTGACCACTGCTGTTCTGCAGGAATCTGTTCTGTCACCCCTGCCGATTGTGATTTTTATAAATGACTTGGATGTGGAAGTGGATTAGTAATTTTTGCAGATGAAACAAAGGTTTGTGGAGTTGTGGATAGCGTAGTTGTAGGTTGCAATGGGACAATGACAGGATGAAGAGCTGGCCTGAAGAGTCAGATGGCGTTCAAACTGGAGAAGTGTGAAGTGATTCATTTTGGATAGTCAAATTTGAAGGCAGAATCTGTGACTCTTAGCAGTGTGATGGAACGTATGGGTCTTGGTTTGCACATCCCTAGATCTCTCAAAGTTCTACACAAGTTGATTGGATTGTTAAGAAAGCATATAGTATGTTGGCCATCATTAGTTGGGGAATTGAGATCAAGAGATGTGAGGTAATGTTACAGCTCTATAAAATCCTGGTTAAACCTTACTTGGAATATTCAAAATCAGAGTCGGGTTTTTTTTAAAATCACTGGCGTATGTTGTAAAATTTGTTGTCTTTGCAGCAGGAATACAATGCAATACATAATAGAAAAAAAAACTGCGTGTGTGTGTATGTATGTATATATGTATATGAGAATAAGGCAGGTCCTGGGTGATGGGAGTCCTTAATGATGGTTGCTATCTTTTTGAGGCATTGATCCTTGCAGATGTCCTGGATACTACGGAGGCTAGTGTCCATGATGGAGATGACTGGAGTTTACAATGCTCTGCAGCTTATTTTGATCCTTTGCAGTAACCACCACCCACCCCCACCCTGCCCCCCCCACCAGATGGTGATGTAGCCAGTTCAAATGCTCTCTGTGTTACATTTGTAGAAATTTACGAGTGAGTTTGGTGACATACCAAATCACCTCAAACTCCTCAAACTGTCGTGCCTTCTTTGTAGTTGCATCAATATGTTGGGCCTAGGTTAGATCTTCCTAGATATTGATACCCAGGAACTTGAAATTGCTCATTCTTTCCACTTAAGATCCCTCATTGAGTACTGGTCTTGCCTTTTCTGAAATCCACAATCAGTTCTTGGTCTTGCTGACGTTGAGTGCAAGGTTGTTGCTGCAGTACCACTCAACTAGCTGATATATCTTGCTCCTGAACGCCCTCTTGTCACTTTCTGAAATTCTGCCAACAGTAGTTGTTTTAAATATTGTGTTCATTTCCAGTCACATGATTATAGGAAGGATGTGAAAGCTTTAAAGGGGGTGCTGCCTGGAGTAGAGGGCATGTCTTATGAAGATAGGTTGAGCGAGTTGGGGCCTTTCTGTTTGGAGCAAAGGAGGATGATAGGTGACTTGATAGAGGTGTACAAGACAAGAAACATAGATCAAGTGGATAGCCAGAAAGTTTTACTCTGGGTGGAAATGGCTAATATAAGGGAGCATAATTTTAAGGTTGTTGAAGGAAATTCGGGAGTTGGGGATGTCAGACATACACAGAGAGTGGTGGGTTCGTGATGCGCTCTGCAGTGAATCATGTTATATTAGGGGCATTTAAGAAACTCAGGCTCATAAATAATAGAAAAAGAGGGTTTTGTAGAGGGGAAGGGTTAGATTGAACCTAGAGTAGGTTAAAAGGTTGGTGCAATTTTTTGGGCCAAAGGGCCTGAAATATTCTATGTTCTCTATCCAATCCAAGATATTACTGATCCTGGCACTAAGGAGAATCCATAGCATACTGGAGTCTCAATCTCAACCACAGACACTCCTGTCTGTTCCCTTCACTAACAAATCCCTCACCACCACTGCTGACCTGGTAATTTTTCTCCTCTGCTGTGCATCAGTGCCTACCGTAGTGATGCTGCCTCCTTGCTTTGTTGGGTCGCTCCTCCCAACAGTATCCAAAATGGTATAAATGTTTGAAAGTACAATAACCACAGAGGGCGCCTGTACGGTATTACCTGCCTGAATTCATTGCTCTTCCTGGTGCTAACCCATCTCCCTTTATGTTTTAGACTCATAAGCCATATGACACAGAAACAGGCCTTTCAGTCCAACTGACTCCTTAGTAGTCAAGATGCCCCTTCCAAGTTAGTCCTATTTGTCAGCATTTGGCCCATAACATTCCAATCCACATACCTGTCCAACTGCCTTTTAAAATTTGTTATTATACCTGCCTCAACAACTACTTCGGGCAGCTCAATTCACATGTGTACTACTCTGTCTTAAGCAGAAAAGTTGCACCTCAAATTCCTATTAAATCTCCCCACTCTCACCTTAAACCTGTGCACTCTCGTTCTATACCCTAACCCTGGGTAAAAGACTTAGTGTATTCATTCATCCTATCTATACTTGTGATTTTATAATCCTCTATCAGATCACCTCTCTATCACCTACCACTCTCCAAGGAATAAAATCCTGGTCCAATCTCTCTATATGTCACTCTCTCAAGTGCTGATAGCATCTTTGTAAATCTTTTAGACACTTTTTCTAATTTATTAATATTTTTCCTCTAACAAGGTAACTAAAACTGAGCACAGTACTCCAGAGTGTAACTTAAGTGATTAGGTGGTCTTCGCTCTCAATGCGCTTGACGTAATGGTTGCATTTGGCAATGATGACGTAATTGGAATAAGTTCTCTTGATAGTAATAATAGTTTTCCCTTTTAGACATTTGAGTAAATTGTAAATTATTTGGGTAAATTTTTCACATTACTAGCAAAATGCTTTTCCTACTAAAAGTTTATTCAAGTGATTCTTAAAGTTAATTAAAAAATTTAGCTATGTAAATGAGGCTAGTCTTTACTTGCTTGTTTAGAGCTAATTTACATTGGTTTCCTTTGTCATTTTCTCTGGTCTCACTCAACTGTCTTAATGCTTTGTAATTTTCTGTACCAAAAGGGCACATTTCACATTCAGTGCACTTGTGTGTGCTGTCAGTTTCTGTCGCTGTCTCCAATAGAATCATTGTTTGTGAAATATATGTAGCCTTTCCCTGAGTCTATTATATTTTCTTTTAAAAATTCAGAAGGTTCAGCCAGTTCATTTTGTATTTGTTTACATACTGCAGGTGATGCTGAATCTGCTTGTAATGCAATATATTATGCCGATGAGTTGTTATCCTTTGGCTCACGTGACTGTGATTACAGAGAGCATTTGTAGTGCAGACAGAGACTGTGATTACTGAACATGTGTCTGTGCGGTGAATCTCTTAAGAGGCTTTATACTGGAGGCTTGTGACCAATGAGAAGAATTTTGGTGCACAGTACGTAGTGCTCTACGTGGCTGTGTGACATTGTTTTTCAGCAGCCTGATAAATCTTTATGTCAGTGCCAAATGGGTCATATGGAGCCAATGCGATTTCAGGAATTTGTTGTTTCTTAACCTAAGGAGGCTTTTATATCAAATCCTGTGAACAGAGACTCTTATTCTGAACTTGTTCAGCAGCTGTTTGTGATTGCCGTGCAAAGCTGCAGTTTTGAATAGATCACATAGTGTAATGCTTATCTTTGTGGTGCACTGGAGATCGTAGCACAACCACCTATTGTCAGTTAGCTGTTTCAGCATCAGATCTGGTGTTTCATTCTACAAGCGGCAGCTATCGCAAAAGCATGCCAACGGGTGATGGTAAGTGGCATTGAGAAATAAAACTAGTATCCCAAGGTAATTATGAAAAGGAAAGCTTGTGCTATTGCAATACTTATTACAGATTAGTGCAGCTTTTTGTGGTTTATTTTATCGTTCAGTTTATTTCATGTTTATTCAAACAACAGTCAGCAAATCGGCTTAGAATATCTGTCGTACTTCTAATAATTGACCAGCAAGATAAAAATTGACATCTTCTGGTCTGTGTGGTGTCTCGCCTTTGTTTATTTCTCAGAAAGATTAATGACTGCAGAAGATAGATTTTTTTCCTTGTTAAAATTTGAAAGCAATGTAATTTGATTGTCATAAGACAAATGTCTACTTATAAAAAAAATTTAAAGCATGAAATATTGTTGGAAAGTGTCATTTGTGAAATCCGTGTGTGAGTGAAATGCAGAATGAATAAAGTATTGTACTGCAAATTGATATTTTGGTCAAATTGTCATATTTATTGTGTGATGTTTGAGGATTGAGTTTACCTCTAAATGTGGTCAAAATGCCGGAGACCTCGGCCATGAGGAGAAAAATGTAAATAACTATTATTGAAGGGAATTTGCAAGTGAAAAGAATTGGTGTTTACTTTTTTTAAAAAAAACGTTTACTTCTTAATGATTTTGCAATTATTTCTGCGAATATTTTGAACAGGATGGAATGCTCCAGTGTCTTGTACTGTAATCGACTTCAGCTGCATATTGCTGAAAGGCATGAATGTATTTGTGGGATTTGTGGTTTTAAATTTGGACTATAGGACTTGTGAAAGGGGCCAGATGCCATGAAAAATCATCATGCATAAATGCTTGGGGGTGAATCAGTGCATTATTTTGGATGTAATTATACATCTAGGATCTTTGTCAAATGACTTATAGCTGTGGTGCATATTTAAATATCATCGTAAAACCAGGTGGCAGCTTGTCTGAATTAATGAACGGTTTGTTGTTGGTCTTTAGCATATTGATTACTGAACTATTTATTTTTAGCAGACTGATATTATGTGTGCCAGATAGAATCTTTCTGTGGAGATAGTTTTCCAATCTATTTGTATTTGGCTTGAGTGAAGTTGTGTAGGAAGACTCAAATGAGGACACAGGTTATAATTGATTAAGAACTATCATTGATGCTGAAAACATTGAGAGCAAGGATTAAAGGATTATGGCTGACAAAGGAGCATGAAGCAGTGGCAGTTTACATTTCAATGTGTACTTGTATATTGCAAGTGTTCTCGTCAGGGTTCGAAGTACATTTTCACAATCAAAAATGAAAATGTGAACTTTTGTAGACTGGAATTATATACTTTTTTGTTTGGTTCATTTGCAATATTTATTGAAAAAGCCCTACATGAGGTCAGAATAAACATTAGACAGGAACATGCTAATTTTGACAGACATACCTGCAGGTAATAGAACATGTAGCAAATGGGACACTTTAAAAGCGAAATGCAGAGAGATTAGGGACAATATGTTACTTGAAGGATAAGTCTGGCAGTATTAGCGAATCCTGGCTGATGAAGATTATTGAGAATCTGATCAGGAAAATGATGGAGACATATGACAGGTGTAGGGACATCTCTTGAGTTTGAGATTTAGGAGTTCACTTAAGAGGGAAATCAGGAGGGCAGAAAGAGGACATGAGATTTAGAGAGAGAGAGAGAGAGAGAGAGAGAGAGAAAGATACAGTACAGTAACAGAACCTTTCAGCCCAATCAGCCTGGACTACCCAATTATACCGATGTTACCAATTAACCTACTAACACAAGTATTTTTGTCAGGAAGTGTATGGTCATGCACTTTGGCAAAAGAAAGGGTTGAGTATTTTCCTCAATGGAGAGAAAATACAAAAAAAAACAACTGAGGCACAAAGGGACATGCAGGATTCCTTAAAGGTTAAGTTGCAGGTTGAGTGTGGTGAGGATGGCAAATGCAATGTAGCATTCATTTCAAGAGGACTGGAATATGGAAATGTAATGTTGAGACTTTATATAAAACACTGGTGAGGCCCCACTTGGAATATTGTGAACAGTTTTGGGCCCCTAATCTTAGAAAGGATATGCTGAAACTGGAGAATATTCAAAGGAGGCTCACAAAAATGATTCCAGGATTGAATAGCTTGTCATATGAAAAGCTTTTGATGGCTTTGGGCCTGTACTTGCTCGAACTTGGAAGAATGAGGGATGACCTCATTGAACCCTATCAAATGGTGAAGGCCTTGATAGGGTGGATGTGGAGAGGATGTTTCCTATGGTGGGAGGAATCTAAGACCGGAGGGCCAAGCCTGAGAATAGAGGGGTGTCCTTTTAGAACGGAAATGAGGAGGAATTTCTTTGGCCAGAGCGTGATGAATGTACGGAATTCTTTGCCACAGGCAGCTGTGGAGGCCAAGTCTTTATGTATATTTAAAGCAGAGGATGATAGATTCTTAATTGGTCAGGGCATGAAAGGATATGGGGAGAAGGCAGGAGATTGGAGCTGAGAGGAAAATTGGATCAGCCATGATGAAATGGCAGAGCAGACTCGATGGGCCAAATGGCCTAATTGTTCTCCTACACCATATGGCCTATCTTTGGAATGTGGGAGAAAACAGAAGCACCTGGAGGAAGCCCACACAGTAACGGGGATACTTCAGCAATATAGTGAAGGAGAAACTTAAAGAATATTACATGCAAAAGGGAGCGATTACACATCCTTTACCATCAATGTGGTCATCTGTATGTGGGGCCACATGGAATGGGTAAGATGTCAAATAAATATTTATGATCTGTATTTTCTATGTAAAAGGTTATTCAAGTTAAGAATTAGGGGATATGAATAATAATGTCTTGGAACGTATTTAGAATTTGAAAGAGTAAATTCAGATTCATTTATTTCTCACGTGCATCAAAACATGCAGTGAAATGCATTGTTTGCATTAATGTCATAGCATGCTCACCATGCTCAGCAGAACAACATAGACCACATTAAACAGCAACAGCAAAACAAATCCATTTCCTCCCTTCCTACCAACCACTCACACAGACAGTCCTCCAACCACAGGGCAGGTTGCCTCCGGGCCTCCAGTCTCCAGTGGACTCACAGACAATGGACCTCAGATTTCCCCAGAAGACATCAGACTCAGGCCTTCATCCACCAGGCTTCAATTTTCGAACTTCCAGCCAGTCTCTGAATTTCTATCAACCCCAGGACTGCAAACTCCATGCCTAGAACTCTGGACTCACTAATGATGGGACCCCGGGCTCCAGTCTTTGAACAGTGGACTCACATACCTAGGGGTTCACTGCCTTTGTGCTTCCTGCTCATGTACACATCCGATCCTGGATCCCATTGACCTCAGAATCTCGCTGACCTGGTGACCCATCAGTCCTCGTTTTCACTAATCCTTGCCCACATGCTTGCCAGCTGACATCCTCAGATGTCCTTTGTCACACATTCATGTCACTGTTCTTTGAGAGTGGAGCAGAGGCCTCGAATCTGACCTGACCTCTAACTCCTCCACATCTCTGTTGCTAAACTCTAATCTGACCTCTAACTTACCCACTTTCCCTGAACCCTGAACCCTAACCTTACTCTTAACTCCCCTCTCTACTTAAAACCATCCCTATAAACTTAAAAAAAAAAATCGAAGCCTGAACCACAACCTCGATGCATACTAGAGCTCAGCGCCATTTTGATAGGAAGTTTACAGGATGCTGATAGTCTTAGGGTCATTATGGTGAACTAATTCCCAGGCTCTGATCAACCGTATTCACGGACATTTTTGGAAGCTAGGGAAGAAATTGCTGGCAGAAATATTCATATCTTTCTTAACCGTGGGTAAGGTACTGGAAGATGGTTAATTTTCACAAAAAGTTGGAAGGACAAGCCAGGCAACAACAGGCCACTGAGCTTAACATCAATGGTGGGAAGGTTGTTGGAGGGGATTCTGAGGGATGACGGGATCTATCAGCATACAGAGTACAGTACCTGATTAGGGATTGTCAGCATGCCTTTGAATGGGCATATTGAGTCTCAAGGTTTTGAATTTTTTGAAGAGCTGACCAAGACGATTGACAAGGGAAAAGCAGTGCCTTTGGTCAATTAAACATTAGCCTTTTGACAAGGTCCTGCATGATACCCTGGAAGATTAGTTCACATGGAACCTAGCGTGAGCGAGCCAGGTTTGACGCTGGCCCCAGTCTTGTTAGTCAACTTATTAATGATTTGGATGACAGTGTTCTACTGTTAGCAAGTTTGCAGATGACACCAAAATTGGTGATGTAATGGGCAATGAGGATTAGCTAAATTTACAAAGGGAACTTTACTAGCCTGGAGGTGGATCAGAGGATGTCAAATGGAATTTTACTCTGACAAATATGAGGTTTTGCACTTTGGTAAGTTAAACCAAGGTAGGCCTTTCACAGCATTTGATCGGACCCTGGAAAGTGTTGGAGGACATACAACATGAGGTGTACGGGTACATTGTTCCCTGAATGTGGAGGCATAGGTAGACAAGGAGGTGAAGCACACATTTACTTTGCTTGATCAGGACGTTGAGTACAAGAGTTAGAATGTCATGATGAAAATGGAATTGGTATTGGTTTACTACCGTCACAAGGTACCGATATGCAGTGAAAAGCTTTTATTTATAAGACCATAGACAGAGGAGCAGAATCTGCTCATTCAGCCCATTGAGTCTGCTCTGTCATTCCATCATGGCTCTCAATCAAAGTTTACCTTGTCCCAATAATCTAGAACCTATCAACCCCCATTTTAAATATACAGAGTAACTCAGCATCCGCAGACTTCTGTGGCAATGAATTTCACAGAGTCACTACCCTCTGGCAAAAGTCCTCATCTCCACTGGTCCTGGACTCACCTGCTATAGGAAACATCCACCGTATCCAGGCTTTTCAATATTTGATAGGTTTCAAACCCGGAGAAGTGTGAGGTGGTACACTTTGGAAGGACAAGTTCCAAGGCAGAGTACAAAGTAAATGGCAGGATACTTGGGAGTGTGGAGGAGCAGAGAGATCTGGGGGTTCATGTCCACAGATCCCTGAAGGTTGTTTCACAGGTAGCTAGGGTAGTTAAGAAAGCGTATGGGGTGTTAGCTTTCATAAGTCGAGGGATAGAGTTTAAGAGTTGCGATGTAATGATGCAGCTCTATAAAACTCTGGTTAGGCCACACTTGGAGTACTGTGTCCAGTTCTGGTTGCCTCAGTATAGGAAGGATGTGGAAGCATTGGAAAGGGTACAGAGGAGATTTACCAGGATGCTGCCTGGTTTAGAGAGTATGGATTATGATCAGAGATTAAGGGAGCTAGGGCTTTACTCTTTGGAGAGAAAGAGGATGAGAGGAGACATGATAAAGGTGTACCAGATATTAAGAGAAATAGATAGAGTGGATAGCCAGCACCTCTTCCCCAGGGCACCACTGCTCAGTACAAGAGGACATGGCTCTTGTACAAGGGGAGGGAAGTTCAAGGGGGATATTAGAGGAAGGTTTTTCAGTCAGAGAGTGGTTGGTGTGTGGAATCCACTGCCTGAGTCAGTGGTGGAGGCAGATACACTAGTGAAATTTAAGAGACTACTAGACAGGTATATGGAGGAATTTAAGGTGGAGGGTTATATGGGGGGGGGGGGGGCAGGGTTTAAGGGTTGGCACAACATTGTGGGCTGAATGGCCTGTACTGTGCTGTATTGTTCTTTGTTCTTTAATAGAATAATAACCATAATAGAATCAAAGAAAGTCTGCACCAACTTGAGTTTTATCCAGTGCGCAAATACAAAAAGAGAGAAATTAATAACTAGATGAGCAACAAATATAGATTACATGAGATGGAGTCCATGAAAGTGAGTCCATAGGTTGTGGGAACATTTCAGTGATAGGGCAAATGAAGTTCAGTGAAGTAATCCCCTTTGTTTCAAAAGCCTAATGGTCAAGAGGTAATAGTTGTTCCTGAACTTTGGCATGTGAGTCCTGAGGCTCCTGTACCACCTTCCTGATGGCAGCAGCACAAAGAGAGCGCATACTGGGTTGTTTGGGTCACTGATGATGGATGCTGCTTTCCTGTAATAGTGTTTTGTGTAGATGTGCTCAATGGTGGGGCAGTCTCTACTCATGATGGACTGGGCCATATTCATAACTTTTTTTTATTAGCATGTTCTGTTCAAGGGCACTGGTGTTTCCAAATGAAGCTGTGATACATCCAGTCAGCGTATTCTCCACTAGTCTTAGGTGTCATGCTGAATCTTTGCAAAGTCCTAAGGAAGGAGGAGTTATTCCTACTCATTGCCTCCTGCCAGTCAGATAATCTTCTATCCATGCTAATATCTTTCCTATATTACTGTGGGCTCTTATCTAGTTTAGCAGCCTCATGTACGCAGCTTTTCAAAGGCCTTCTGAAAATCCAAGAAAGCAGCATCCACTGAGTCTGCTTTTTCTATTCTGCTTGTTATTTCCTCAAAAAATTCCAATTTGTTAGGTAAGAATTCCCCTTAAGGAAACCATGCTGACTTTGGCCTACTTTGTCATTCGCCTCCGGATACCCTGAAACATCATCCTTAATAATGGACTCTATCCAGCATCTTCCCAACCACTGACTAACTGGCCTGTAATTTCCTTTCTTCTGCATTTCTCCCTTAAAGAGTGGAGTGACATTTCCAATATTTGAGTCTTCTGGAGTTATTCCAGAATCTAGTGAAACTGAAAAGATAAGTACTAATGCCTCCATAGTCTTTAGCAACCTCTTTCATAAATCTGGAGTGTAGTCCATTCGGGCTAAGGTAGCTTACCTATCTTCAGACATTTCAGCTTCCCAAGCACATTTTCCCTAGTAACAGCAACTACCCTCACTTACGCCCCCAACAATCTCAAATTCCTGGCACACTACTAGTATCTTCCACAGTGAAAGCTGCCTCAATATACTTATTATGTATGTTCGCCATTTGTTTGTCCCTGTTACTACTTCTCCAATGTCATTTTCCAGCAATCTGATATGTACTTTCGTCTTCCTTTTAAAATAAAAAGTCACAGGCAGAAAATAGCATGAATCATAAAATTTGCTATAGATAACTTGAGCTGAATGGCGTAAAGACAAATTTCAGTGTGCAAATTAAAATACAATTTTGCTACGAGGATTGCAAGCTCTGTGAAGATGATGTGTGGTTGCAATTAACATATAAGCAGCTCTCGGATTTATAAACATTTCCAAAAAGAAGGCAGCAGGAAAACATCGCAAAAACAAAACATAGATGAATAATTCAGAGTCTGTGACCTGAGACAGGGTTGTAGATGATGTACAATGGGGATAGAAGTTGGCAGTTTTGGGGATTAAAAAGATATTGGACTGATATCAGACTCCATTTTTGTCATTGTCACTGATGGAGGCTGAATCTTAAATGGTGATGAATTAGCATATAAGAAGGAGATTGAAAATCTGGCAGAGTGGTGCTCCAGCAACAACTTCTTGCTCAACGTCGTTAAGATCAAGGAGCTGATTATTGACGTCAGGAGGAAGAAATGAGAGGTCCATGAGCCAGCTCTCTTGGGGGGAATCAAAGGTGGAGAGGGTCAGCAACTTTAAATACCTCTGTGTTATCATTTCAGGGAACCTTTTTGGACCCAGCACTAAATGCAAATACTAAGAAATCACAGTGGTCACTCTACTTACTTATGAATTTGCAATGATTCAGCATGTCATCTAAAACTTCGACAAACTTCGATAGATGTGAGGTAGAGATTATATAGACTAGCCACAGCACCACCTGCTATGGAAGCACCAATGCCTTTGAATGGAAAATCCTATAAAAAGTAGTGGATACAGACCAGTTCATCACAGCTGAAGCCCTTCCTACTATTGAGCACACCTACACGAAACACTGTTGTAGGATAGCAGCATCCGTCATCAGAGATCCTCACCAACCAGGGCATGCTCTCTTCTCGCTGCTGCCATCAGGAAGAAGGTACAGGAGCCTCAAGACTCGCTCTACCAGGTTCAAGAATATGTACTTCCGCTCAACCATCAGGCTCTTGAACCAAAGGAGATAACTTTATTCAACCTTGCTTGTCCTATCACTGAAATGTTCCCACAACCTTTCGATTCACTTTGAAGGACTCTTCATATTTCTTGCTTATTAACTTATTTATTATTTTTATGTTTTTCTCAGCTGGCTTGTTCATTAAGTTGGTTCAAAAGTACATTACATAAAGGAAAATTATAGGCTGCTGATTGAGTGAGAAAAGTTCAGAAGAAGTACCATTGTCGACACGACTGCTGTTGGCCAAATCAAAGGTGGTGCTGAGTCATCACACAAGAAGGAGATTGAAAATCTGGCTGAGTAGTGCTATAATAACAACTCAATGTCAGCAGGACCAAGGAGCTGTCTATTGACTTCAGGAGGAGGAAACCAATAGCCCATAAGCCAATCTTCATTCTGTGAATCACAGTTGGAGAGGGTCAGCAACTTTAAATTCCTTGGCGTTACTTGAGAGGACCTGTCTTGGGCCCAGTACTTAAGTGTAATTATGAAGAAAGCACAGCAGTGCCCCTACTTCCTTAGAAGTTTGAGAAGATAATAATAAGTACTTTATTAATCCCAAGTGGGAAATTCTTATTGTTACAGCAGCAACATTTAAAAACACACTTAGTACTGTGCAGGCTTCACTAATAATAAAGTACAGAATAATAACAAATGTCTATCCATTCGGACGGTCTTGAAGCCAGGTGTGGTAGCACCACGGTCTGGGAAATGCACGTGTAGCCAGGTCCCAGTTATGCACAAAATGACTGTACTCCTGGTATTCCCTCTGGGTCTCCATCAGTGCACCAAGCTCGTCCATCTTATTTCCAAAAGACCCAGTGTCTCCCATGACCATAAGATATAAGAGCAGAAGTAGGCCATTCGGCCCATTGAGTCTGCTCCGCCATTCAATCATGGGCTGATCCAACTCTTCCAGTCATCCCCACTCCCCTGTTTTCACCTTGTACCCTTTGATGTCCTGGCTAATCAAGAACCTATTTATCTCTGCCTTAAATACACCCAATGACTTGGCCTCCAAAGCCACTCATGGCAACAAATTCCACAGATTTACAATCGTGGGGGTAGAAGGTCTACACTTATTCCTCCCAGCCTCAACCTTTGCTCCAGCCCTCGGCGTTGCCTCCCAAGCTCCTGTGGGATCTTGGGCTACATTCCAGCAGTAGCATCAGTTTGCATAGCTCAATCAGCTGGTCTGTGGAATAAACACAACTTTCACTCCAAACACAAGGTTGCCATCACAAATGGTCCTGGCAAATAATAATCCAGAATGACATATAAGAAAACAGAGAAATAACATCAAATAATATGAAAAACACCAAAACACTGGAGCTACTGCAACAAGCTGCACCAGTACAGCACTATTTGCATTAGATTCAGCATGACATCTAAAACTTCGACAAGTGTCTGTGGATGTGTTGTGGAGAGTATATTGTCTGGCTGTATCACAGCCTTGTATGGAAACTCATACTAAAAGTAGTGGATACAGCCCAACCCTCCCCACCATTGAGCACACCTACATAAAACATTGTTTTAGGAAAGCAGCATCCACCATCAGGGAACCCCCCACCACCCAGGACATGCTCTCTTTTCAGTGCGACCATCAGGAAGAAGGTACAGGAAGGAGCCTGAGGAATCACACCACCAGGTTCAGGAGCAGTTATTGCTCCTAAACCACCAGGCTTTTGAACCAGAGGAAGGGGACAACTTCACTTGCCCCATCACTGAACTGTTCCCACAACTTCTGGACTCATTTTCAAACACACTACAGCTCATGTTCTTGATGTGTATTTCTTATTATTTAATTATTATTTCTGTTTATTAAAATATTTACACAGTTTGTTTTCTATCATGTATTGGTTGTTTGCCTGTCCTATTGGGTGCAGTCTTTCATAGGTTATTAGATTTTTTGAGTATGCCTGCAAGAAAACTAATTTCAGTGTTGTATATGGCGACATGTATATGTTCTTTGATAATTTACGTTGAACTTTGTATATTTAGAAATTTTGTAAGCTGGATGCAATGCGTCGCCATGTTTCACCAGTGCCATCTTGCGAGAAAAAGAGAGTAGAGCAGCGGGTAAGCACACATTCTTGAGGTGCATCCTTGTCAGCTTCCATCTTCAGCCTTTTGTCACATCCATCTCTTACTGCATAGCTTCTGGTCCTGTTCCCTTACTCCCAAACCCCATCTGTCTATCACCCTTCCTCATTTAGATGTTCTTAGACCATAAGACCTTAAGATATAGGAACTAGAATTAGGCCATTTGGCCCATCAAGTCTGCTTCATTACATCATGGCTGATCCAATGTTCCTCTCGGACCCAATCTCCTGCCTTTTCCCAGTACTCCTTCATGTCTTGACCAGTCATGAATCTATCAACTTCTACCTTAAATATACATAAAGGCTTGGCCTCAACAGCTGCCTGTAGCAAAAAATTCCACAGATTCATCACCCTCTAGCCAAAGAAATTTTTCCTCAAGTCCATTCTAAAAAGTTACCCATCTATTCTGAGGCTGTGTCCTCTGTTCTTACACTCTCCCACCATAGGAAACATCCTCCCCGCATCCACCCTATCAAGGCCTTTCACCAATCGATAGGCTTCAATGAAGTCACCTCTCATTCTTCTGAATTCTAGTGAATACAGGCCCAGAACCATCTGATGCTTTTCATATGACAAGCCATTCAATCCTGGAATCATTTTTGTGAACCTCATTTGAACCCTGCCCAGTTTCAGCACATCCTTTCTAAAATAAGGGGCCCAAAACTGCTCAGAATATGCCACGTGAGGCTTCACTAGTGCCTTATAAAGTTTCAGCATTACATCCTTGCTTTTATATTCTAAACTTCTTGAAATGATTGCTAACATTGCATTTGATTCAACCTGCAAACTAGCCTTAAGGGAATCCTGCACAAGGACTCCGAAGTCCCTTCGTGTCTCAGTTTTTTGTATTTTCTCTCCATTTAGAAAATAGCCAGCCCTTTCATTTCTTTTACCAAAGTGCATGTATTGTATTTCCACTTCCCAACATTGTATTTCATCTGACATTTCTTTGCCCATTCTCCTAATCTGTCTGTCCTTCTGTTGTCTCTCTACATCCTCAAAACTACCTACCCTCCACCTATCTTCATACTGTGTGGGACCGATTCTTTTTACGTTATACATCAATGATTTAGATGATGGAATTGATGGCTTTGGAGCAAGGTTTGCAGACAATGTGAAGTTAGGAACACCACTTTGTCTCCTACCAATCAGCCACTCCTTTATCCATGCTAGAATCTTTCCTGTAATACCAGAGGCTTGTAGCTTGTTAAGCAGCATCATGTGCCACCTTGTCAAAAGGCTTTCTGAAAACTGAAGTGCACAACATCAGCTGATACTCCTTTGTCTATCCTGTTTGTTACTTCTTCAAAGAATTCCATCAGATTTGTCAAGCAAGATTTTCCCTTGAGGAAACAATGCTGACTACTGCCTATTTTACCATGCGCCTCCAAATACTCTGAGATTTCATCCTTAATCGACTCCAATGTATTCCCAACCTCTCAGGTCAGACTAACTGACCTGTAGTTTCCTTTCTTCTGCCTCTCTCATTTCTTGAAGAGTGGAGTGACATTTGCAATTTTCCAAACTTCCAGAACCATTCCAGAATCTAATGATTCTTAAAAGATCATTACCAATGCCTATACGATCTCTTCAGAACTTTGGGATGGATACCATCTGGTCCAGGTGACTTATCTACCTTCAGACATTTCAGTTTCCCAAAAACCTTCTCTCTAGTTATGGTAACTTCACAGACTTCATGTCCCCTAATACCTAAAACTACTGCTAGTATCTTCCACAGTGAAAATTGATGCAACGTACTTAGTTTGTTCGCTATTCTGTTATCTTCCATTACTACCTCTCCAACATCGTTTTCCAGCAGTCCAATATCCACTCATGCCTCTCTTTTACACTTTATGTTCTGAAGAAACTTTTGATATCCTCTATTATTATTGGCTAGCTTATTCTTGTATCCCACTCTACCTTTTTAGTTGCCTTCTGTTGGTTTTTAAAAGCTCCCCAATCCTCTAACTGCCTGATAACCTGCCTAACAATCCTCTAACTCTAACTGATTTTTGCTATATTATATGCCCTCTCTTTTGCTTTTATGTTGGCTTTGACTTCTCTTGTTAGCCATGGTTGTGTCATCTTTCCTTTAGAATACCACTTCTTCTTTGGGATGTATATATCCTGTGTCTTCTAAATTGCTTCCTGAAATTCCAGCCATTGCTGCTCTGCTGTCAGCCCTGCCAGTGTTCTTTTCCAATCAATTTTGGTCAGTTCCTCTTCTTATGCCTCTGTAATTCCCGTTACTCGTCTGTGATACTGATCCATCTGACCTCAGCTTTTCTTTCTCAGATTTCAGAGTGAATTCGATTATATTATGATCACTTACCACTAAGTTCTCTAATCAATTCTGGTTCATTACACAAAACCCATCCAGAATAGCTGATCCTCTAGTGGGGCTCAACCATGAGCTGCTCTAAAAAGCTATCTTGTAGACACACGAGAAATTCCCCTCTTGTAATCCAGCACCAATCTGATTTTCCCAATCTATCTGCATATTGAAGTCCTTCATGACTATTGTAAAATTGCCATTTTAGCATACAATTTCCTATCTAATTGTTATTTGTAGGCAACATCCTTACTACTGTTTGGGGATCTGTATACAACTCCCATCAGAGTCTTTTTACCTTTGCAGTTCCTTAGCTCTATCCAGAATGATTCAACTCCTTCTGACCATATGTCACCTCTTTCTAATGATTTGATTTCATTTTTTACCAACAGAGCAATGCCACCCCCTCTGCTTTCCTACCTATCCTTTCAATACAATGTGTATCCTTGGACATTAAGCTCCCAGTTATAATCTTTCAGCCATGATTCAGTGATGCCTACAACATCATACCTGCCAATCTGCAACTGTGCTTGCAGGTTCATCTACCTATTCCGTATACTGCGCACTTTCAGATACAACACTTTCAGTCCTGTATTCACTCTTTTCAATTTTGTTGCACCATGCTCAACCTTTTGATTTCTAATTTTGTCTGAGGTCTTACTAGCATCCGCTTCCATAACCTCTCGACTAACTGTTCTGGCACTCTGGTTCCCACCCCCAGATCATGCAGCATTAACAAACCTTCCCACTGTGATATTAGTTCCCCTCCAAATCAGGTGCAAACCATCCCTTCTGTACAGGTCCCACCTTCCCTGGAAGAGAACCCAATAATCCAAAAATCTTATGCCCTCCCTCCTACACCAACTCCTTAGCCACGTATTAAACTATATAATCTTCCTAGTATTGGCCTCCCTAGCGTGTGGCATGGATAGCAATCTTGAAATCACATCCCTGTGCTTTAACTTAGCACCTAACTCCCTGAACCCCCTATGCAGAACCTCGTCACTCATCATACCCATGTCATTGGTACCTACATGGACCACGACTTCAGGCACTTCACCCTCCCACTTAAGAATGATGAGGACTTGATCTGAGATATCCCAGACCCTGGCACCTGGGAGACAACATACCATCCTGGAATCTCGTTCTCACCTACAAAACCTCCTGTCCATTCCCCTAACTAACGTATCCCCTATCACCAAACTTAACATCTGCCAGTTTTTGTTCCATCCACCCTTTCCCTTCAGAACAAAAGAACTGTTACTTTGGATACGATGTTGCATATAAAATCACCAAGATGAAGAATACAATAATTAAAAAGAATACAATAAATATAAATACATAAAATAGCTTATATACGTGGATTGATTATATATACATAAAGTGGCACTAGGCCCAAAAGTGTCTTTACATAGGTGATTCTAACAGGAAATTCTAAAGTAGTGGTGTTTGGGGGTATGATGGGGCTAGTTCATGGGTGAAGGTTTTGGTGCGCCCTACTGCATGGGGAAAGTAACTGTGTTTTGAGTCTGGTGGTCCTAGCATGGATCCTACATAGCCTCTTCCCTGATGGGAGTGGGACAGACGGTCCATGAGCAGGTGAGTGGTATCCTTCATGATATTGCTGGTGGTGGCAGCGAACAACAGGACCAAGGGCAACATCCTGCAGATGGTTTGTGAAACTACTCTTTAATTTCTTTTAAGTCTTAATCTTTCAAATGTGGTTCTGCTACTGTTGGAGCCTGTCATCTACGTTTTGCTGTTGTATTTTTGGGCCGACTGAATGATCTGGTGCTTTGCTCTCACCAGGAGGGTTCAGTGCATGAGCCCATGATCGGCTCTATTACTCTCTGATTAAAGTTTCGAGGATGATTGAAATCATTGAGGAGAATGTGGAAGGTGAGGGGGTCTTCAATGCCATCTACCAGCCTCTTGCTCGTCACTGCCATAGGAAGGTGTCTACATGTGATGGTCTCTACCTTTCACTCTCGCTGCTCCCAAAGAATGGTCGCTATGTTCAAATGTGATCGATGCTGTCAAGAGGATAGTGCTGGATTTCTCGGTCTTGGCCAGGTTTAGTCAAATCGGTTTGTGGTTTGGACTCTGGTTAATGTTATGAGGTGTTTCTGGTTTCTGGTCGCTCCTTTTTTTTTGGTTGCTGTTTTGGGTGGATGATTTTGATTGGGGTGACCTGCAGATGAACTGAATATGCCTGTGCTTTTTGCTCATTTTTTTTTGTTGATCTTTGTGCAGTTTGGCTTTCTTGTTTTACCTTGAGCAGGTTCCTTGGTTTTCTTTGTTTCATGACTGTCTGTGAGGAAGACAAACCTCAGGGTTTTAAAATGCATAAATACTTTGATAATGTACTTTGTTCTTTTTCTGCCACATTTCTGTATAAGTCTTTGGTGGCAGGTAGGCTGGTGCTGGTGATGCATTGGGTAGTTTTGACTACCTGTTGTAGCCTTCCTGTTCACCGCAGTTAGGATGTTCTCAACTGTGCATCTGTAGAAGGTTGTGAACATTGCTAAGCATACATAGTCCAGCTCTCTTCAGCCCACTCGGAAAGTAGAGGTATTGGTGAGCGTTCTTGATTGTGTCAGATGTATTGCCCGACAATTGAAAAGTTTTGGCGAGAAGTATTTCATACCTTCTCTCAATTTTTTAGGGTCCAATTTGACCCAAATCCCCTTACTGCCTTGTTTGGTATTATTGCAAATGAAGATATAACTTTAAATACTCCTAACCTACAGGTTTTAGTTTTTACCTCTCTTTTAGCAAGAAGAGCAATCTTGCTTAAATGGAAGGAGTCTACCCCTCCTACACATCTTCAATGGCTACGTGATATTATGTCTTATTTAAATTTAGAAAAGATCCACTTGTCAGTCTTAAATTCGAAACAATCTTTTTATGATATTTGGGGACCTTTCATAAATTACTTTTCCAATTTATAAAGTTTAACAGTGCACAGACTTTTATGTATATTTTTATCTTCTCTTAAGTGAATATGTTTTTTTTCTAATTATACATTGTCATCCATCAGCTTTTTTCTTTGGTAGTTGGTAGGAGGTTGACTTTTTTATATAAAAAATTTCTTTTATGATGTATGACTTATCGTTAAATTTTTGATTACAGAGTGGTATACCTTTATGTGTTATGCTATAACATTTTGATCAATTTTATTACAATATATGAATGTACACAAGTTATGTTGAGATGTATCTATGTGTTGCACTCTGTAAATCTTTTCTTTCTGAATAAAAATATTATAAAAAGAAAGATGTATTCTAGAACCATGAGAGGTTGTGCAGGATGAGCAGTCCCAGGAGTTTGAAACTGCTCACAGTTTCCTCTGCTGTGCTGCTGATGTATGGAAGGGTGTGAGTGGTGCAAATTTTCCTGAAGTCAATAACCATCTCCTTTGTCTTGTCGATAGTGAGGAAGGGGTTATTTGCCTGGCACCATTCCTCAAGCTCTCCCACCTGCTCTCTGCAGGCCACAATGTCCATTTCCCCCCATAAATGATGCTAGCCCTGCTGAGTTTTTCCAGTGCGTTGTCTGTTGCTCCAGATTATAGCATCTGCAGAATTTTGTGTCTATAGATAATTAATCGTGTCATTTAGCTCTAATTTATAACACTTAAGTTATAAGCGTGAAGGGCAAGTAACTGCATCTTGAAAATCAGAATCAGGTTTGATATCACCGGCATATGTCATGAAATTTGTTAACTTTGTAATAGGAAAAAGTAGTTAAATAAGCAGTAGAAAAAGGAAAATAAAGAAGTAGTGAGGTAGTTCAATGTCCATTCTGAAATCGGATGGCAGAGGGAAAGAAGCTGTTCCTGAATCATTGAGTGTGTACCTTCAGGCTTCTGTACTTCCTCCCTCATGGTAGCAATGAGAACAAGGTATGACCTGGGCAATGGGGATACTGAAAGATGGGACTGCTTTTTTTGAGGCATCACTGCTTGAAGATGCACTGGATACTACGGGGGCTAGTGCTCATGATGGAGCTGACTGAGTTTACAGCTCTGCAGCTTACTTTGATCCTGTGCAGTAACCCACACCCCAATATCAAACAGTGATGCAGCCTGTTAGAATGTTCACCACGGTACATCTGTAGAAATTTTCAAGTGTTTTTGGTGACATTCCAAATCTCCTCAAACTCCTAATGAAATATAGCTGCTGCCATGCTTTCTTTGTAGCTGCATTGACATGTTGAGTCCAGGTTAGATTCTGTTGCTCCCCAGGACCTTGAAAATGTTCACTCTTTCCACTTCTGATCTCTCTAAGAGGAGTGGTGTGTGTTTCCTCACCTTACCCTTTCTGAAGTCTACAATCAGTTCTTTGATCGTACTGACGTTGAGTGCAATGTTGTTGCAGTGACACCACTCAACTAGCTGGTATGCCCTCTTGTTACCTTCTGAAATTCTACCAACAATGGTTGTATCATCAGCAAATTTATAGATGGCACTTAAGTTGTGGGTAAGCACACATCCCTGTGGTGTGCCAGTGTTGATTATCAGCAAAGTGGAGACGTTATTTCCAATCCACACAGATTGTGGTTTTCCAGTTACGAAGTTGAGGATTCAGTTGCAGAGGGAGGTACAGAGGCCCAGGTTCTGGAGCTTTTCGATCAGAACTGTAGGAATGATGGTGTTAAATGTTGAACTGTAGTTAATAGGAATAGACGATAGACAGTAGGTGCAGGAGTAGGCCATTCAGCCCTTCTAGCCAGCACCGCCATTCACTGTGATCATGGCTGATCATACACAATCAGTACCCCGTTCCTGCCCTCTCCCCATATCCCTTGACCCCGCTATCTATAAGAGCTCTATCTAACTCTCTCTTGAATGCATCCAGAGACTTGGCCTCCACTGCCTTCTGGGGCAGAGCATTCCACATATCCACCACTCCCTGGGTGAAAAAGTTTTTCCGCATCTCTGTTCTAAATGGCCTACCCCTTATTCTTAAACTGTGGCCTCTAGTTCTGGACTCACCCATCAGCGTGAACATGCTTCCTGCCTCCAGCGTGTCCAATCCCTTAATAATCTTATATGTTTCAATCAGATCCCCTCTCATCCTTCTAAATTCCAGTGTAGACAAGCCCAGTCGCTCCAATCTTTCAACATATGACAGTCCCGCCATCCCGGGAATTAACCTTGTGAACCTACGCTGCACTCCCTCAATAGCAAGAATGTCCTTCCTCAAATTTGGAGACCAAAACTGCACACAGTACTCCAGGTGGGGTCTCACCAAGGGCCCTGTACAGCTGCAGAAGGACCTCTTTACTCCTATATTCAATTCCTTTTGTTATAAAGGCCAGCATGCCATTAGCTTTCTTCACTGCCTGCTGTACCTGCATGCTTGCTTTCATTGACTGATGTACAAGAACACCTAGATCTCGTTGTACTCCCCCTTTTCCTAACTTGACTCCATTTAGATAGTAATCTGCCTTCCTGTTCTTGCCACCAAAGTGGATAACCTCACATTTATCCACATTAAACTGCATCTGCCATACATTTGTCCACTCACCCAACCTGTCAAATTCACCCTGCATTCTCATAACATCCTCCTGACATTTCACACTGCCACCCAGCTTTGTGTCATCAGCAAATTTGCTAATGTTACTTTTAATCCCTTCATCTAAATCATTAATGTATATTGTAAACAGCTGCGGTCCCAGCACCGAACCTTGCGGTACGCCACTGGTCACAGCCTGCCATTCCGAAAGGGACCCATTAATCGCTACTCTTTGTTTCATGTCAGCCAGCCAATTTTCAATCCATGTCAGTACTCTGCCCCCAATACCATGTGCCCTAATTTTGCCCACTAATCTCCTATGTGGGACTTTATCAAAAGCTTTCTGGAAGTCCAGGTACACTACATCCACTGGCTCTCCCTTGTCCATTTTCATAGTTACATCCTCAAAAAACTCCAGAAGATTAGTCAAGCATGATTTTCTCTTCATAAATCCATGCTGACTCAGACTGATCCTTCTACTGCTATCCAAATGTGTTGTAATTTCCTCTTTTATAATTGACTCCAGCATCTTTCCCACCACTGACGTCAGGCTAACTGGTCTATAATTCCCTGTTTTCTCTCTCCCTCCTTTCTTGAAAAGTGGGACAACATTAGCCACCCTCCAATCAGCAGGAACTGTTCCTGAATCTATAGAACATTGGAAAATGATTACCAATGTGTCCACGATTTCTAGAGCCACCTCTTTAAGTACCCTGGGATGCAGACCATCAGGTCCCGGGGACTTATCAGCCTTCAGACTCAACAGTCTATCCAACACCGTTTCTTGCCTAATATAAATTTCCTTCAGTTCATCCTTTACCCTAGTTCCTTTGGCCACTATTACATCTGGGAGATTGTTTGTGTCTTCCCTAGTGAAGACAGATCCAAAGTACCTGTTCAACTCGTCTACCATTTCCTTGTTCCCCATAATAAATTCACCCGTTTCTGTCTTCAATGGCCCAATTTTGGTCTTAACTATTTTTTTGCTATTCACGTACCTAAAGAAGCTTTTACTATCCTCCTGTATATTCTTGGCTAGTTTACCTTTGTACCTCATTTTTTCTTGGCATATTGCCTTTTTTGTTATCTTCTGTTGCTCTTTAAAAGCTTCCCAGTCCTCCGGTTTCTCGCTCATCTTTGCTATGTTATACTTCTTCTCTTTTATTTTTATACTGCCCTTTACTTCCCTCGTCAGCCACAGCCGCCCCTTACTCCCCTTAGGATCTTTCTTCCTCTTTGGAATGAACCGATCCTGCACCTTCTGCATTATGCCTAGAAATACCTGCCATTGTTGTTCCACTGCCTTCCCTGCTAGGGTATTGTTCCATTGAACTTTGGCCAGCCCCTCCTTCATAGCTCCATAGTTCCCTTTGTTCAACTGTAATACTGACACATCCGATTTTCCCTTCTCCTTCTCAAATTGTAGGTTAAAACATATCATATTATGGTCACTACCTCCTAAAGGTTCCTTTACCTTGAGGTCCCTGATCAAATCCGGTTCATTGCACAACACTAAATCTAGAATTGCCTTCTCCCTGGTAGGCTCCAGAACAAGCTGTTTTAAGAATCCATCTCGGAGGCACTCCACAAACTCCCTTTCTTGGGGTCCAGTACCATTCTGATTCTCCCAGTCTATCTGCATGTTGAAATCCCCCATGGCAACTGTATCATTACCTTTGCAACATGCCAATTTTAACTCTTCATTCAACTTGCACCCTACATCCAGACTGTTGTTTGGGGGCCTGTAGATAACTCCCATTAGGGTCTTTCTACCCTTAGAATTTCTCAGTTCTATCCATAGTGACTCTACATCCCCTGATTCTATGTCCCCCCTCGCAAGGGACTGAATATCATTCCTCACCAGCAGAGCCACCCCACCCCCTCTGCCAGTCAGTCTGTCCTTTTGATAAGATGTATATCCTTGAATATTCATTTCCCAGGCCCTGTCCGCTTGAAGCCATGTCTCAGTTATTTCCACAACATCGTACTTGCCAATTTCCAACTGACCCTCAAGCTCATCTACTTTATTCCTTATACTTCGTGCATTCATATATAATACTTTTAATTCGCTACTCCCCTCTCCTTTCATATCAATTCCTATTTCACTTGGCCATACTGTATGATCTCTTCTTGAGCTTTCTACTCCATTGATCCTGTTGTCCTTTTTAACTTTTCTTATTTTCACTTTCCCTTTAACTCCATCCTTATATTTCCAGTTCATCCCCTCCCCCCCCACTACTTAGTTTAAACACATCCGTGTTGCAGTGGCAAACCTGTCTGCCAGAATGCTGGTCCCCCGCCTATTAAGGTGCAACCCATCCCTTTTGTAAAATTCATCCCCACCCCAAAACAGATCCCAGTGGTCCAAGAATGTGAATCCTTGCTTCCTGCACCAGTTCCTCAGCCACACATTCAGATCCATTATCTCCCTGTTCCTGCCCTCTCCAGCACGAGGAACTGGAAGCAAACCAGAGATAACCACTCTGGAAGTCCTGCTTTTCAGCCTTCTTCCAAGTTCTCTGAAGTCCTGCTGCAGAATGTCCTTCCTCTTCTTTCCAATGTCATTTGTGCCGATATGCACTACCACTTCTGACTGTTCACCTTCACCCTTGAGGATTCCCTGCAATCGGTCCGTGATGTCCTGGATCGTAGCACCAGGGAGGCAACACACCATCCTTAAATCTGAGTCCCCTACTACCACGGCGCTTCCTGATGTCTGACTCCTCGGCTCTGCTTCGGCACCAATTTTCAGCTCGCAGACCTGTCCGCCTCTCAGACTGGCAGTATCTTCTGTCCTGACAGCTTCCAAGAGTCCCAGTTTTCACGATTGTCAGGATTGGGTGCCTACTCTTTCCCTTGACAGTACTCACAAATTAGGAGTTGATATAGGATTTGGTCGTGGATTCCTTAAAGAAATGTAATTCTCACATATTGCTTTAGGTGCTCACAACGTTATCTCCTGTGGAGTCATGATCATAGAAACAAGCTTGTCAGCCCATCTAGTCCATGCTGAACCATTTAAACTGCCTACTCCCATTGATCTGCACCTGGACAGTAGCCATGTCCCTATCCAAACTTCTCTTAAATGTTGAAATCAAAATCGGATCCACCACTTGTGCTGCAAGCTCATTCCATACTCTCACCACCCTCTGAGTGAAGAAGTTTCCCCTCATGTTCCCCTTAAACATTTCATCTTTCACCTTTAACGGCCTGTGGTTGTAGTCCCACTCAACCTCAGTGGAAGAAGCCTGCTTGTATTTACCTTATCTATACCCCTCATTATTTTGTATCTAAATTGTCATCTAAATTGAAGTAACCAAACAGAGATTTGGTAATTACTTTGCGGATTACCTTTGCTCAGTCACTTGGCACTTTAATCCTCCAATCCACTTCAACTCTGATCTATTCATTTTGTGTCCACCTCCATTGTTACAGGACCCATTGTTTAGCAAAGAGCATTTCATCATCTGCCAGAGCACAGTGCACATTTTGGGGTTCTATATCAGATTCAACAACTTCTGTTAACTTGCTATCCCAGTATCAGAGCTGGCCGGTATTGCTGTAAGGTTATCAGTTTGTAAAATTAACTGTCTTTCCTAGGACATGTCTTTCCCTTTGATTTGTTTCAGAACATAGAATACAACAGGCCGTTAAACCCACGATGTTATGCTGACCTATTAACCTACTCTAAGGTCAATTTAACCCATCTTAACACACACAAAATGCTTGGAGGAATTCAGCAGATTAGGCAGCATCTATGAAAATGAATAAACTGTTGGCATTTTGTGCCGAGACCATTCATGAGGACTAGAAAGGCAGAGGGAAGATGCCAGAATAAAAAGATGGGGAGAGGGGAGGGAGGAGAAGCATGTGATAGGTGGAGCTAGGTGGGTAGGAAAGGTAAAGGGCTGGAGAAGAAGCACTCTGATTGGACAGGAGAGTGGACTGCAGGAGAAAAGGCAAGTAGGAGGGGCACCAAGGAGAGGCGGTAAGTGAATGTTGAGAAGAGAAGGAGCAATAGGGGATTTAGTATGGGGAATGGATAAAGGGAGAGGGGGGAAGTGGAGAAATTGACAGACGTTAGAGAAATCAGTGTTTATGTTGTCAGATTCAAGGCCACCTAGTGGGAATATAAGTTGTTGCTCCTCCACCCTGAGCATGGCCTCATCATGGTGGAAGAGGAGGCAATGGACTGACATGTTGGAATGGGAATTGAAATGTTTGATGGATAGAGTGGTGCTTGACAAAGCGGCTCCCCAGTTTATGATAACAGAGGAGGGCACAGCAGGTGCACCAGATACAACAGACAAGCCCAAAAGATTCACAGGTGAAGTGTTCCCATACCTGGAAGAACTGTTTGGGGCTCTGAATGGAGGTGAGGGAGGAGGTGAATTTTCAGGTGACATTTCTAATGCTTGCAGGGATATGTGCCAGTTGGGAGATTAGTGAGGAGGGACAAATGGAGAAGCGAATCATGGAAGGATTGATCTCTACAGAAAGCAATGAGTGGTGGGGGTGGAGGTGAATTAAAGATGTGTTTGGTGGTAGGATTCTTTTGAAGATGGCCGAAGTTGCGGAGATTGATGTGTTGGATGTGGAGGCTCATTGGGTGTAGGTTAGGACAAGCGGATCTCTATCCCTGTGAAGGCAGTGAGAAAATGAAGTGAGATGGATAAGGGTGAGGGCAGTATCAGTGGTGGAGGATGGGAAACCTATTCTTTGAAGAAGGAGGACATCTCTGATGTTCTGCAAGGGAAAGCCTCATCCTAGAAACAGATGCGTCAAAGACAAAGGAACTGAGAAAAGGGAATAGCACTTTTACAGGAGACAGGATGGGAAGAGGTCTCATTAATAAAGCGATGGGAATCGCAAGGTTCATAAAAGATGTTGGACAGTTTTTCCCCAGATATGGAGACAGAGATCGAGAAAGGGGAGAGAGATGTCAGAGATGGTCCAAGTGAATTTAAGGGCAGTGTGGAAGTTGGAGGTAATGCTGATGAAATTGACAAGATTAACATGGGTGCCCTTCCCTCATACATAGCCCTCCACTTTCTATCATATATATGCCTATCTTAGATGCCCCTAACATATCGACCTCTGTCTACCTCTACCACAGCCCCTGGCAGGGCATACCAGACACTCATTACTTTCTGCAATAAAAAAAAATAAAACTTTAAAAGAAATAAACAACTTATCTCTGACATCTCCTCCACCTCACTTAAAATCACATTAAAATTATGCTCTCTGGTATGAGCTATTTATGAGGAAAAAGTCTCTGTTTATCTACTTGGTCTATGCCTCTCATCATCTTGTAGAGACAGAGTCGTAGAAAAGTACAGCACAGAAACAGGCCCTTTGGGCCATCTAGTAGTCCATGTCAAAACCATTTAAACTGCCTACTCCCATCAACCTGCACTGGGACCATAGTCCTTCATATCCTTACTATCCATGTACCTATCCAAACTTCTCTCAAACATTGAAATGAGTTCACATGCACCACTTGTGCTAGCAACTCATTCCACATGACCCTCTGAATGAAGAAGTTTTCCCCTCATGTTCCTCTTAATAAAGGTTGACTCTGCAGTTAAGAAGGCATATGGTACATTGGCTTTCATCAGTTGTGGGATTGAGTTTAAGAGCCAAGAGGTAATGTTGCAGCAATATAGGACCCTGGTCAGACCCCACTAAGAGTACAGTACTCAATTCTGGTCATCTCACTACAGGAAGGACGTGGAAACCATAGAAAAGGTGCAGGTGAGACTTAGAAGGATGTTGCCTGGATTGGGAGCATGTCTTATGAGAATAGGTTTAGTGAACTCAGCCTTTTCTCCTTGGAGCGACGGAGGATGAGAGGTGACCTGACAGAGGCATACAAGATGATGAGAGGCATTGATCGTGTGGATAGTAAGAGGCTTTTCCCCCAGGGCTGAAATGGCTAGCATGAGAGGCATAGTTTTAAGGTGCTTGGAAGTAGGTATAGAGGAGATGTCAGGGATAAGTTTTTTCCGCAGAGTGGTTAGTGCGTGGAATGGGCTGCCAGCAGCAGTTGTGGAGGTGGAACCAATAGGATCTTTTAAGAGATACCTGGATAGGTAGATAGAACTTAGAAAAATAGAGGTTTAGAGGTTCAGCACAGCTTTGTGGGCTGAAGGGCCTGTATTGTGCTGAATGTTTTCTATGTTTCTATTACTCTCACCTTTCATCCTTAACCTATGACCTCTGGTTGTAGTCCCACCCAACCTCAATGGAAAAAGCCTGCATGCATTTACCCTATCTATACCCCTCATAATTTATCAAATATCCTCTATCAAATATCGTCTCAATCTTCTACATTCTAAAGAATGTATTTCTAACCTATTCAATCTTTCCTTGTAACTTGGGGCTTCCTTATCCAGCAACATCCTATCCTTCATAAATTTTCTTTGCACTTTGTCAACCTTGTTTACATCTATCCTGCAAGGTATGTGCCCAAAACAGCACACAATACTCCCAATACTATAGAGCAGGGGTTCCCAACCTGGGGTGCGAGATGGAATTTCAGGGGGTGCAACAAAGAGTGGCTTGTGTCCTTGAGTGACAAGTCTCGAGTCATCACTCAGCCAGCTGCCAGTGTGCTTGAGAAGTTGTAGTAACGTTTGTTCCAAGCACACTCCAGTCTCCCGCTGCCCGAGTCGAGAGAGATGTAAACTCACTCCAGTCTCCCGCTGCCTGAGTCAGCATTGAGGATTCTCATTGTTACCTGGGAAGTTACACCTCAGAGTCGAGGAGTCTCATCATTGTTAGCTAGAAGGTTACATCTCAGAGTTAAAAATCATCTCATAATGCCAAAATCTTTATATATCCCGAATCAAACATCAAGTAACGACTTCGCGTTAAAACCAAACCCGCAGACAGTAGGTAAATTATTCAATTATAAAATTTTAAAAAGCCGCATTTTGATAAAAAGCAGCTGAAGTCATTCATTCGTATCTGTCTCAATGTATTAAAGAAGTTTTTGAATTTCAAAGTTTTTTTTCTCTTAAAAGGTTTTTTTGAATCGTTGATAATTTTGAATCGTGTGATGGGAGTTCGTATCTCCAGTAATCATCGGAAATAGGTGTGTAAATTCAATAGAGAGTAGCCTAATAATTCGCGTTGCGTCCCTGTAGCATTTCCACCTGACGATTTATCTTGGCTTAACCACAGATAATATCGTAATATAATATTCAAAAGCGTATTTCTCGTGATACTTTGCTATAGGCGTGTCTGGTTGAGTAAAGCGGTCATCCCTGACTTAGGTAGTTTTTCTCATATTAGCTTATATTTTCCCTTCATTAACCCTTCATCATGTCAAACAGAGGGAAATGGAATGATGACTATGTGTGCTTTGGTTTCACTTGCACAACAGGAAATAATGGCTTGCAAAAAACCCAGTGCATTCTTTGTAGCGTTGTGTTTTCCAACTCAAATCTGAAGCCATCCAAGCTTCAAGAGCACTTCAAGAACAAGCATGGCAGAGCTGATGTTGAAGGACATGATGTCGGGTCATTTAAAATCAAAATAACTCGTTTTGATTCACAAGGAAGTCTTCCAAAATTAGGTTCTGTTTCTGTTGAAAAACCCACTACTTCTTGCTTCATACCAAGTGGCATATAAAGTGGCCAAATCCAAGAAGCCCCATACAATTGCAGAAGATCTCATCAAGCCATGTGCACTGGAAATGGCAACAATTATCCTGGGCAAAGAAGCAAGAAAAAATTTGAACAGGTGCCCCTATCAGATAATGTCCTTCACAACCGAATCAGTGATTAGAGTGAAGATATTTTGGACCAAGTCATTTCAGATGTCAAGTCCACTTAAAGTCTCTATTCAGTTGGATGAGTCAACTGATGTCTCCAGTTGTAGTCAACTCATCACATTAGTGAGGTATGTCAATGATGGTGCTGTGAAGGAAGATTTCCTGTTTTGTAAAGATCTGAAAACAAACACAACTGCAAAGGATGTGATGCAGCTGGTGAAAGATGTCTTTGCCAAACATGATTTAGATATCAAAGTCATTGGTTCTGTGTGCACTGATGGGGCATCTACAATGCTTGGAAATAAATCTGGATTTTCTGCATTGATGAAAAAGGAGATTCCAGAATTGCAAGTTACCCATTGTTTTCTTCATCGTCATGCTTTGGCATCAAAAACATTGCCTCCAAATTTGAAGAAAGTCGTTGATACTTGTGTGAAGATCATCAACTAGATCGGGGGCGTGCTTTGGACCATCGCATCTTCAAATCATTTTGTGAGGATCTGAGAAGTGAGCATTCACTTTTGCTTTTCCACACTTTGTCCGTTGGTTGTCACGAGGACAAGCTTTAACCTGCTTCTTTGAACTGCAGGAAGAAATCAAAGTTTTTCTGGAGGAGCGTGAATGTGATCTGGTTGGGGCAATGGAATCACAGGAATTCGCCCAAATGCTGGCTTACTTAGCTGACATTTTCACTTGTATGAATGACCTGAGTGTTTCTTTTCAAGGAAAAGGGATAAACATATTGAAGGCTTGTGAAAAGTTGAATGCCTTCTAAGAAAAGTTACGCCTTTGGCGTCGAAGGATGGAAAGAGGCAGTCTGTCAAATTTTCCTTCACTAGAAGAGATGGTTGATGATGCTGGATCCATAACTCCTAATGTGCATGAAGAAATTGTGGCTCATTTGGAAATGCTGTCAGAATCGTTTGATGGATATTTTGCTGCTGGAGACCTGAAGATTTCAGAAGAATGGATCATGAATCCATATTCCTACAATTTGGAGAAAATGTCAGATGATGAAGAGCTGAAAGAATATCTTACTGATTTGTGGGCAAATCAAGCTCTTGAAATGCAATTTGAAAGCAAGACTTTGGAAGAGTTTTGGTATGCAGCACTGGATATGTTCCCAAGACTTGGTGGAAAAGCACTCTGTGTCCTCACTCCATTTGCAACAACATACTTGTGTGAATCTGGATTCAGTTCTCTTTTGTCAATCAAGGCAAAATCTAGAAATTGCCTGAATCCACAGGCAGACCTGAGGATCGCAGTCAGCAAGAAAGTTCCACGTTTTGACAAAATTATGAAAGAGAAGCAGGAGCAAAGAAGTCATTGAATTTTATGTTCACAATTGGGATTGATCTTACTGTTTACAATTTTTTCTGAATAAATTAGAATCTAATTGCTCAGTTTATATTTGCATTTTATGCACTGAATTAAACTTTTTTTAAAGTTGTTTGTTCACCCGCAGTATTGTATGTGGTTCAATTTGTGGTTCAAAAATTAGAAATTAGACTTCTTCATCTTCAAATGTGATATTACTTTTGTAGGGGGTGCGAACATTAATTAAACATTTCCTAGGGGTGTGGGGCATAGAAAAGGTTGGGAACCACTGCTGTAGAGAGAGTGCAGAGGAGATTCACAAGGATGTTGCATGGATTGAAGAGCATGCCTAATGAGAATAAGCTGAGTGTACTTGCCCTTTTTTCCTTGGAGCAATGGAAGATGAGAGGTGACCTAATTTTATCCCTAGCAATCCTTTTGCTCTTAACATATTTGTAGAATCCCTTAGGATTCTGCTTGACCTTGTCTGCTAGAGCAACTTCATGCCTTCCTGATTTATTTCTTAAGTGTTCTCTTGCATTTCTTGTACCCCATAAGCACTTCATTTGTTTATACCTGCTGTATACCTCCTTTTTTTCCCGTTAACCAGGGCCTTAATATCTTGTGAAAACCAAGGTTCCCTACATTTGTTATCTTTACCTTTTATTCTGACAGGCATATACAAGCCTTGTACTCTCAAACTTTTGTTTTTGAAGGCTTTCAACTTTCCAAGTCCACTTTGGCCGGAAAGCAGTCCACCCTTGCCAGATCATTTCTGATACCATCAAAGTTGGCCTTTCTCCAATTTAGAATCACAACCCGTGGACCAGATCTATCCTTTTGAATATTTACTTTGAAACTAATAGCATTGTGGTCACTGGATGCAAAGTTTTCCCTATGCAAACTTCTGTCACCTGCAACACACACAAAATGCTGGTGAAACGCAGCAGGCCAGGCAGCATCTATAGGAAGAAACACAGTCAACATTTCGTGCCAAGACCCTTAGTCAGGTCTAACTGAAAGAAAAGATAGTAAGAGATTTGAAAGTGGGAGAGGAAGGGGGAGATCCGAAATGATAGGAGGCCTCCTGTCTTCTCCTTTCATTTTGGATCTCCCCTCCCCCTCCCACTTTCAAATCTCTTACTATCTTTTCTTTCAGTTCGTCCTGACGAAGGGTCTCGGCCCGAAACGTCGACAGCACTTCTCCCTATAGATGCTGCCTGGCCTGCTGTGTTCCACCAGCATTTTGTGTGTGTTGCTTGAATTTCCAGCATCTGCAGATTTCCTCGTGTATACCATTCGGGAATCTTGTTCTCACCCACAGAACCTCCTGTACATTCCTCTAATGTACAAATCCCCTATTACCACAGTGCACTCCTTCTCGCCCCTTCCCTTCCATGTCGCAGAGGTAGACTCAGTACCAGAGACCTGACCACTGTGACTTTCCTCTGTTAGGCCACCTCCCACTCCAACAGTATCCAAAAGGATATACCTGTTGTTGAGGATGATGGCCATTGGGGTACCCTGCACTGGATCCCTGTACCCGACTATCAAGTCACCTTTCAACACCTTTCCCTCCAAAGAGAAAAGCCCACGCCTGCTCAATCTATCTCTATAAGACATGTCCTCTAATCCAAGCAGCATCCTAATAAATGTGTTTTGAACATTTTTCTTGTTATCACAATAGTCTGTTGGACATTGGTAATACAAAATATTGCAAACTTGGTTCATTGACGAGACCGATGGTGGGAGAGCTGCGTGGCCTTGGTTGTTATGTGATATAGGGTGTCATGCGGGGCATTGTTATTTACAGCCACACAGTGGAAAAAGCTCTGGAGGAAGTGTGGGAGTGAACAGAGCCTCATAGTGTCAGTGCTGGGTTGGGGCCTGGCCCTTGCAGGCCGGCTCTCCTGTTGAGACTGCTCTCTATGTTTGCTAACTGGAAAGCAAACTGGATTGCCTTCATCTGCAGCTGACTAGCATGAGAGGAACTGCTGTGTGCTCGTTCTTGCAGAAACGTGGCTCCAGGACAACATCCCACGCACCATCAATCTTCAGGCCCTGCCACTCAGGGACTTGTGCTAATATTTTGGTGACTACTTGTAACTATTGTGATGATATTTCTTTCTAACTGTCCTCATTAATTGATGTTTAAGCAACTTTATAGACAGCAGTACCCCATGGCTTTAGTTACTTTGATACTGTCAGAGATATTTTGCTTGATCCTGTTCATCTCCCCACCCCTTTGCAACTTAAAACCAATTTGTTTTCTCACTATTCTGGCTCTGATGGAGGGTGCTTGATCTGAGACTTCAATTCAGGTTGCCTTTCTTTAGATTCTGCCTAACTTGTCGAGGTTATCTATCATTTACTGTTTTGTACTATTTGTTCTTGAAATAAAATCAAATGAGTTTCAGCTGATGTGCATAATTGATAACTTTGATATTTTCCTGTTGAAATCAAAGCTTGAAAGTAAGTCAGTGTTTCATGTTACAATCTGTACACCAGCTCAAAGTGTATATTCACATTGACTTCAGAATCGTTGTTTTAGTAACGCTGAAAAATAACACAATAAGTTCTGAGGGCAGAGTTCAGTAGATTCTACCAACGAGCTTGCTAATGGATTTGTTTTGTTTTAGGCATGGACTAAGGCCCTTTGGCTCAACTGTTCTTTGCTGACCAAGATGCCTTATTGGGAGGGGTGGGGGTGGAGAACCTTGGATTCATTTATTCATCCTGCTTTGCTGCAGTGATGATGGTGACAAGCTGCGATTAAAATCCTATTGAAATATTAATTAAATATTAATAAAATAATATAAATTAAGCAGCATACATTTCTGTCAGAATTACCCATTCATTTGTTTTAGTTTATGAAGCAATGCCGATGTGTATAGTCAATGCTGCTGACTTCCATAGCATTGATAAAGATACAGTATATTTTCTTTAAAAAAATCACTTAATACTCTGTTTCTGAAAACATATCAGGGTTTGTAAAGATGATTTTCTGTCTGTCCTCTTTACTCATCTCTCCAACTCCACCCTCCCTTCCCCCACCTCTAATAATCAACAATAACAAAAGAGAAATTCTGCCATTCTGAGAGTTCTTAATGAGCAAAGCTTTATGCAAGTTGCTGGTCAGTGAACAGTGCAAAGTTCAGATATTGAATGGTATCTTATTGATGGCTAATTCTGTTATAATTTGAAATTATTTTAATAAGCTTATTGGTATTTTTATTTTAATGGTGTATTTTGTTTTGACCTTTCATTTTGAAAGTGGATGAACGTGATTGTAAAATTAAATTTAAAACACATTTCTGTGGTATGTAATTACATAAACACATCCAAAATAAAATTAAGGTCTCTGTCCAGATTGAGGGCTTTAAGAAACTGATTAAAATGCAAAACAACACAAGTGAACCTCGCCCTGCTCAGTGGCATTCATTAATTAAATCCCAGTCTCTGTAGCACAGGATAAAACCCTATGCAGTTACATCAGCACTGCTATACAGTGTAGCAGCAGTTAAAAATAAATCATTTCAAAGACACCATAGTTAACATGAAATTGTGATCTGTTAGTTTATTCAAAAATTCCTTCCAATATAATGTAAAATGAAAGGAGGGCATCGAATAAGAACATAGTACTACTCATTATTGAAGTGACATTAACCATATAACGGAAACACACTGAAGAAAATTATTCATGGCTTTGGAGTTTCATGGCTTAATAATGGCTGGCTAATTTTGAATATGAGCAGGGGCTTCCTGCAAGAATCTGGGGGAGAAAAGGAATTGCGGTTGAGTGTAAAAACAGAATTTATATGCATGAGAAATTTTCACTTCTAGCACTGGCTATGTCGAATGATGTCATCTGTCAGCTGATTGGCTGCTCAAACTGAGTAAAGGGGGAAAGGGTAAAGATGCAGGAATAAGCCTCTGTTGTATTCATGGCGAGTATTTTGAGATGGAGACACGAATCAATTGTTATTGATAATTGACTTCCTCTTGGTCATGTGATCTATTGGGAGCTTCTTGCATGAGAGGATTTGACAGGGTGTTTTTTTTTGCAAAAAGGAATGAGACGGCTGATTTGCAAGAGGATCTGTGCCTGTAAGTTGCAGAATCGGGCGGAAAAGGCAGAGAACTGGTGACACAGTGGGAGGATGTGTAGGCAGAAGCACTTACAAAAGCAGCACTCACAACGATTCTCTTCAACAATGTGTTTTAGCATTTATAACAGGATGTGAATGTCAGGAACGTAGAGTGCTGTCCAGTTTGCTTTGCTCTTAAATTGAAGTAGGAGATATAGATGCAGAGGATGAAAAAATCTAGAGAATGTTATTTTAGCAGGGTGTGTTTTTTTGTTTTTCATTTTGAAGTCACGCTGGCTTTATAAAATAATATAGGACTAGAGTGATTTTGATTGAGAAAATTCTTCAAGGTTAATTTGTATTTTTTTTATATATCCAAACAGATAAAAGCTTTGATGATGAGGAGTCAGTGGATGGAAGCAGACCAGCAGCAACTAAGGTACCTGCGACCAAGAAAATGGGAAGTACAAGCATTGGTGGGAAACGATCTGCCTCTGCACCTGGATCCAAAGCAGGTACAGTGGCGCTGCTGTACTCTTGTATTATGTGAAAAAAATATCTTCTAAGGACAAATCTAATTCATGTGAACGTTGAGTACAGAATTTGTGTTTCTTTTGTGATGAAAATGAAAAGGCAGATGTTCGCTAGTTCAGTAACTTAAAATTAGACCTTAAGACATAGGAGCAGAATTAGCTCATTCAGCCTATTGGGTCTGCTCTGCCATTTCATCGTAGCTGATCAATTTCCCTCTTAACTCCATCCTCCTGCCTTTTCCCTGTAACGTTTCACATCTTGACTAATGAAGAACCCATCAACATCTGCCTTAAGTACACACGACCTGGCCTCCACAGCCACCTGTGGCAACGAATTCCACAGATTCACCACCCTCTGGCTAAAGAAATTCTTCTAAATTCCAATGCGTACGGGCCCAGAACAATCAATTGCTTTTTATAAGATAACCCTTTCATTCCAGGTATCATTCTTGTGAACCTCCTCTGAGCCCTCTCTGAAGCCCCTTTCTTAGATAAGGGGCCCAAAATGCTCACAGTATACAAAGTGAGGCCTCACTAGTGCCTTATAACAACTCAGCATTACATCCTTGCTTTTATATTCTAGTCCTTTCGAAATGACCACTGCATTTGCCTTTCTCACCACCAACTCAACATGCAAGTTAACCTTTAGGGAATCCTAAACGAGGACTCCCAAGTCGCTTTGCATCTCAGACCTTTGAATTTTCTCCCCATTTAGAAAATAGTCTACACCTTTATTCCTTCTACCACAGTGCATGACCATACAATCCCCTACAATATATTCCATCTGTCACTTCTTTGCCCATTTTTCTAACCAAAGTTCTTCTGCAGCCTCCCTGCTTCCTCAACGCTATATGCCCCTCCACTTATCTTCGTATCATCCACAACTTGGCCACAAGGCCATCAGTTCTTACATCAAAATCATTGACGTATGACATAAAAAAGAGTGGTCCCGACACCGACCCCTAGTCAAGGGCAGCCAATCTTCATTCCCACTCTTTGCCTCCTACCAATCAATCACTGCTTTATTCATGCTAGAATCTTTCCTGTAATACCATGAGCTCGTAGCTTGTTAACCAGCTTCATGTGGCACCTTGTCAAAGGCCTTATGCAAATCCAAGTGCACAGCATTAACCGATTCTCCTTTGTCTATCCTGCTTGTTATTTTGTCAAAGAATTCCAACAGATTTTTCAGGCAAGGTTTTCTGGAGTGAAGGAAACCATACTGATTTTGGTCCATTTTGTCACACGTCTCCAGTTACCCAGAAACCTTATCCTTAACAATAGAGTCCAACATCTTTTGACCATTGAGGTCAGACTAACTGGCCTATAATTTCCTTTAGTTTGTCTCCCTCCCATCTTGAAAAATGGAGTGACATTTGCAATTTTACAGTCCTCTAGAACCATGCCAGAATCGAGTGATTCTTCAGACCTTTCAGCTTCCCAGGCACCTTCTCCTTAGTAATAGCAATTGCACTTATATCTGCCCAACACTCTTGAACTTCCGGCAAACTGCTAGTGAAGAATGACGCACAAATGGTTCCCGGTTTTCTTGCATAATATGACTAACTAGAGGTGACTTTAAAAAAATTGTAAATAGTTCAATGATTTATTTTCAAACATTTTAAACATATCTTTAAAAGTTTTTACAGTCTTATTTTCATTGTTCCTGCTATCCTGCTCTCTTAATTTTTTTTTCTTTTTCCTTATCATTGCTTTTGCTGAATTCTGAAATAATCCAAACCTCAAGTACTAATCTATGACAGCTTAAGGTTTTTCCTTTGATCAAATGCTATATTTAACTTCTCTTAACAACCACATCAGAATCATATCACTGTGCCTTATATATCACTTGGAAAGTATAATAATTTTTGAAATATTTGCACTGCATGCTTAATATTTATACATTTTAATGTGATTTCCAATGCTTTGTCTTGTTCAGATTTAAGATTCTGATTTCAGATTGTAGTAATCATTTTTATATAATTCACTGATATTTAATTTATTTATGCCAAAATGCCTCTTTCAATTAATCTTTTCCCATTGTACAGTACAATCTAAAAAAACTTATTTCTTCATTTTCATAGAATGATTGCATAATAATTTTAATTGGTAAATTGGTTTATTTTTGTCACATGTACCAAGATTCATTGAAAAACATTGTTTCAATGTCATCCAAAGAGATCATTTTCATCACATCAGTACACTGCAGGCAAAGTGTTATATTTGCATTGCAGGTAGGCAATAAGGTGCAAGGCCATTAACAAACTAAATTGTGAGGTCAAGATTGTGTCTTAACATACTAGAGGATTTATAATTGGAGTAAAACTTGTCCTAGAGCCTGGTGGTACGTTCTTTCAGGCTTTTGTATCTTCTACTCGATGGGGTGGGCGAGAAGAAAGAACATCTGGGTTTTTTGATTATAAAACTTAAAAAAATAAAACACAGAAAATCTGCAGCACAATACAGGCCCTTCGGCCCACAATACTATACCAAACATGTACTTATTATAGAAGTTACCTAGGGTTATCCATAGCGCTCTATTTTTCTAAGCTCCATGTACTTAAAAGTCTCTTAAAAGACCCTATCGTATCTGCCTCTACCACCGTCGCCGGCAGCCCATTCCATGCTGTCCCCACCCTCTGCGTTTAAAAAAACTTGCCCCTGACATACCCTCTGTGCCTACTTCCAAGCACTTTAAAACTGCGCCCTCTTGTTTTAGCCATTTGAGCCCTGGGAAAAAGCCTCTGACTATCCACACGATCAATGCTTCTCATCATCTTATACACCTCTATCAGGTCACCTCTCAACCTCCATCACTCCAAGGAGAAAAGGCCATGCTCCCCAATCCGGGCAACATCCTTGTAAATCTCCTTGGCACCCTTTCTATAGTTTCAACATCCCTCCTGTAGTGAGGTGAACAGAACTGAGCACGGTTCTCCAAGTGGGGTCTGATCAGGGTCCTATATAGCTGTAACATTACCTCTCGAATCTTAAAATCAATCCCATGGTTGATGAAGGTCAATACACCATATGCCTTCTTAACCACAGAGTCAACCTGCGCAGCAGCTTTAAGTATCCTATGAACTCTGACCCCAAGAACCCTCTGATCTTCCACACTGCCAAGAGTCTTACCATTAATACTGTATTCTGCTATCTTATTTAACCTACCAAACTGAACTACCTCACACTTATCTGGGTTGAACTCTTATCTACCACTTCTCAGCCCAGTTTTGCATCCTATCAATGTCCCACTGTAACCTCTGACTACCCTCCACACTATCCACAACACCCCCAACCTTTGTGTCATCAGCAAATTTACTAACCCATCCCTCCACTTCCTCAGTCAGGTCATTAATAAAAATCACAAAGAGAAGGGGTCCCAGAACAGATCCCTGAGGCACACCACTGGTCACCGACCTCTGTGCGGAATGTATCCCGTCTACAACCATTCTTTGCCTTCTGTGGTCAGGCCAATTCTGGATCCACAAAACAATGCCCCCTTGGATCCCATGCCCCCCTTACTTTTCAAATAAGCCTTGTATGGGGTACCTTATCAAATGCCTTGCTGAAATCCATATACACTACATCTATTGTTCTACCTTCATCAACGTGTTTAGTTACATCCGCAAAAAATTCAATCAGGCTCGTAAGGCACGACCTGCCCTTGAGTAAGCCATGCTGACTATTCCTAATCATATTATACCTCTCCAAATGATCATAAATCCTGCCTCTCAGGATCTTCTCCATCAACTTACCAACCACTGAAGTAAGATTCACTGGCCTATAATTTCCTGGACTATCTCTACTCCCTTTCTTGAATAAGAGAACAATGTAGCGATGTGCTACACACAGAGCTAGAAATAACGACAGGCAGTCTGTAAGTTGCACTCGAGACTGGTTTATTCAAACTTTGCGGCACTGGCTTTTACGCAGTTCTGTTCCCTCCCTTTCTGGGCGGAAATGACGTCAGAGGTCCATGCTGTGAAGACGGTACGGGGCCAGGTTGCTGAGCCTTTTGCATAATCTGTCCAGGACTGCTGCAGGTTCTTCCCCTTGCCCCCTTGGAGCTGATATGAACTCTCCTGGGATGACCAGGGGTGCGCCGTACACCAGCTGGGCTGACGAGGTGTGCGGATCCTCTATGGGCACTGTGCAGATTCCAAGCAGGACCCATGGAAGCTTGTCCACCCATTTGGGCCCTTTCAGGCAGGCCATGAGAGCCAACTTCAAGTGATGGTGGAAGCGTTCCACTAGTCCATTTGACTATGGGTGGTAGGCAGTTGTGTGGTGTAGCTGTGTTCCCAACAGGCTGGCCACAGCCGACCACAGGCTGAAGGTGAACTGGGCGCCTTTGTCGGAGGTAATGTGGGCCGGTATCCCGAAGCGTGCTACCCAGGTTGCAATCAGCGCTCTGGTGCAGGAATCGGTGGTGGTGTTGGTGAGCGGGACTACCTCTGGCCATCTCGTGAACCAGTCTACCATAGTTAGGAGGTACCGCACTCCTCGCGATACTGGCAGGGGCCCACGATATCCACATGAATGTGGTTGAATCTCCGGCGGGTGGGTTCGAACTGCTGTGGCGGAGCTTTGGTGTGCCACTGCAACTTGGCTGTTTGACAGCGTGCACATTTTGGCCCATTCGCTGACCTGTTTGCAAAGTCCGTGCCACATGAACTTGCTGGAGACCATCCAGACAGTTGTCCTGGTAGTTGGGTGTGCCAAGCAGTGTATGGAGAAATGGAAACTCGCTGCTGCCAGGCTGCTGGGACGATGGGGCGAGGTTGGCTGGTAGCCACGTCACACAGGAGGATCCTCTCACCTGAGCCTACGAGGAAGTCTTGCAGCTGCAAACCCAAAACTGTGGTCCTGTAGCTGGGCATCTCATCGTCTGCCTGCTGCGCCTCCGCCAGTGCTGCATAGTCCACTCCCAGGGACAGGACCTAGATAGCTGGTCTGGAGGGTGCGTCCGCCACGACGTTGTCCTTTCCCAAGACATGCTGGATGTCTGTCGTGTACTCGGAGATGTAGGACAGATGTCGTTGCTGGCGGACTAACCAGGGATCGGATACCTTTGTGAACGCGAAGGTCAATGGTTTGTGGTCCATGAATGCGGTGAAGGGCCTGCCTTCTAAGAAGTACCTGAAATGCTGGATTGCCAGATATAGTGCCAACAGCTCCTGGTCGAAGGGACTGTACTTGAGTTCAGGTGGCCATAGGTGCCTGCTGAAGAATGCCAGGGGTTGCCAGCGCCCCTCGATGAGTTGCTCCAGCACCCCACCAACTGCTGTGTTGGATGCGTCCACTGTGAGGGCGGTTGGAATGTCTGTTCTGGGGTGCACCAGCATCGCAGCGTCTGCCAAGGCTTCCATAGAACCATAGAACACTACAGCACAGTACAGACCCTTCAGCCCTCCATGTTGTGCCGACTCATATAATTCTTTAAAAAAAAAGTACTAAACCCACACTACCCCATAACCCTCCATTTTTCTTTCATCCATGTGCCTGTCCAAGAGGCTCTTAAATACCCCTAATTTTTTGGCCTTCACCACCATCTCTGGCAAGACATTCCTGGCACTCACAACCCTCTGTGTAAAAAAACTTACCCCTGATGTCTCCCCTAAACTTCCCTCCCTTAATTTTGTACATATACCCTCTGGTGTTTGCTATTGGTGCCCTGGGAAACAGGTACTGACTATCCACCCTATCTATGCCTCTCATAATCCTGTAGACCTCTATCAAGTCCCCTCTCATTCTTCTACGCTCCAAAGAGAAAAGTCCCAGCTCTGCTAACCTTGCTTCATATGACTTGTTCTCCAAACCAGGCAACATCCTGGTAAATCTCCTCTGCACCCTCTCCATAGCTTCCACATGCTTCCTATAATGAGGTGACCAGAATTGAACACAATACTCTTAAGTGCGGTCTCACCAGAGATTTGTAGAGTTGCAACATGACCTCTCTACTCTTGAACTCATTCCCCCTGTTAATGAAGTCTAGCATCCCATAGGCCTTCTTAACTACCCTATAAACCTGTGCAGTGACCTTGAGGGATGTATGGATTTGAACGTCAAGGTCCCTTTGCATCCTTGGCTTTAACGAAAGCAGCTGTGGCCTCTTCGTCCCAAGTAATATCCTTGCCTTTACCCGACATCAGGGTGAACAAAAGGCGCATGATATGGGCTGCTGAGGGGAGGAAGCGGTGGTAGAAGTTCACCATACCAACGAACTCCTGCAGGCCTTTGACTGTGTTGGGCCGGGTGAAGTGGCGGATCGCGTCTACCTTGGCGGGCCGAGGTGTTGCCCTGTCTTTGGTAATCATGTGGCCCAGGAAGTTGATGGTGTCGAGTCCGAACTGGCATTTGGCTGGGTTGATCGTGAGGCCGAAATCACTCAGGCGGGAGTAGAGCTGGCGGAGGTGGGACAGATGCTCCTGACAACTACTGCTGGCTATAAGGATGTCATCCAAGTAGATGAACGCAAAGTCCAGGTCGCGTCCCACCGCATCCATTAGCCGCTGGAACATCTGTGTGGCATTCTTCAGGCTGAACGGCATTCGGAGGAATTCGAACAGGCCGAACAGGGTGATGAGTGCTGTTTTGGGGATGTCTTCAGGGTGTACTGGGATTTGATGGTATCCCCGTACGAGGTCTACTTTGGAAAATATGCTTGCCACATGCAGGTTTGCTGCAAAGTCCTGTATGTGCGGCACGGGGTAGCGGTCTGGAGTTGTAGCCTCGTTCAGTCTGCGGTAGTTGCCACATGGTCTCCAGCCCCTAGCTGCTTTGGGCACCATGTGCAGGGATTAGACCCATGGGCTGTCGGACCATCGTACGATCCCCAATTCCTCCATCCTCTTGAATACCTCCTTCGCCAGGCGGACCTTGTCCGGGGGGAGCCTTGGTGCGTGGGCTTGGAGGGGTGGTCCCTGGGTCGGAATGTGGTGCTGTACTCCATGTCTGGGCATTGCTGCTGTGAACTGCAGTACCAGAACTGATGGAAAGTCCGCCAGGATTCTGGTGAATTCGTTGTCAGACAGCGTGGTGGAATCCAGGTGTGGGGGCGGCAACTTGGTTTCACCCAGGGAGAACGTCTGGAAAGTCTTGGCATGGACCAGTCTTTTCCCTTGCAAGTCGACCAGCAGGCTGTGTGCTTGCAAGAAGTCCGCCCCAGGAGTGGTTGGGCCATGGTGGACAGTGTGAAGTCCCATGTGAACCGGCTGGCACCGAACTGCAGCTGTGCTGTGCAGGTGCCGTAGGTCCGTATTGTGCTGCTGTTTGCAGCCCTCAGGGTTGCGGGTGTCATACCGCGTCAGGGGTAAGATGCTGATTTCTGCTGCAGTGTCGGCCAGGAAGCAGCGTTCTGACTGTTGGTCCTAGACGTACAAGAGGCTGGCCCTGGTGTTTCCCAGGATCTTGCAGGGCGGGTGACAACAGCGGGCTTCTGTGCCCCACCACTGGTGGTAGAAACACCACTGTACATTGGCCTCCTCACTCCTGCCTCTGGGTTGTGTGCGCTGCATTGCCGGGCCTGGTCTGGCCTGCTGTTGGGCGCGTGGCTTGGTAATCTGTCCAATGGACGCCCTGCTCTCCCTCTTGGCTTTCCACAGCATATCTGTCTGGGCCGCCACCTTCCGGGAGTCACTGAAATCTGCGTCGGCCAGCAGCAGATGTATGTCCTCGGGCAGTTGCTCTAGGAACGCCTGCTCAAACATGAGGCAGGGCTTGTGTCCTTCAGCCAGGGCCAGCATCTCGTTCATTAATGCTGACGGCGGCCTGTCTCCCAAACTGTCCAGGTGCAGCAAGCGGGCACCTCGCTCACGCCGTGAGAGGCCAAAGGTCCCAGTGAGCAGCGCTTTGAATGCTGCATATTTGCCTTCTTCCGGGAGTGACTATGAAATCCTCAACCTGGGCGGCTGTCTCCTGGTCAAGGGCGCTCACCACGTAATAGTAACGTGTGGAATCAGAAGATATCTTGTCGAATCTGGAACTGGGCTTCTGCTTGGTCAAACCACACGTGTGGTCGCAGCCTCCAGAAAGTTGGCAGTTTTAGTGAAACTGCGTGAACAGATGAAGAGTCGATCATCTTTGGTCCAAATCCCGTTTGGACTGTCGGGGTCACATGTGTAGTGATGTGCTACACACAGAGCTAGAAATAATGACACGCAGTCTGTAAGTTGCACTCGAGACTGGTTTATTCGAACTTTGTGGCACTGGCTTTTACGCAGTTCCATTCCTGCCCTCTTCAGGCGGAATTGACATCAGAGGTGTATTACAAAAGTCTCTTCCCACGTGCGGGTTTTCTCCCCTTGCTGGTGAAGAAGCAGCGCCATTTTGTGAGCCGGTTTGCCTGTGTAGAAAGTGGGTCGCCACAACAACACCTGCAACTCTCCAATCCTCCAGAACCTCCCCTGATCCCATTGATGATGCAAAGATCATTGCAAGAAGCTCAGCAATCTCCTCCCTCGCCTCCAACACTGGCCTGGGTTACATCTCATCCAGTCCCAGAGACTTATCCAACTTGATGCTTTCCAAAAGCTCCAACACATCCTCTTTCTTAATGTCTATATGCTCAAGCTTCTCAGTCCACTGTAAGTCATCCGTACAATCGCAAAGATCCTTTTCCGTAGTGAATACTGAAGCAAAGGATTCATTAAGTATCTCAGCTATCTCCTCCAGTTCCATACACACTTTTCCACTGTCACACTTGTTTGGTCCTATTCTCTGATGTCTTATCCTCTTGCTCTTGTAGAATGCCTTGGGGTTTTCCTTAATCCTGTCTGCCAAGGGCTTCTCATGGCCCCTTCTGGCTCTCCTAATTTCATTCTTAAGCTCGTTCCTGCTAGCCTTATAATCTTCTAGATCTCAATCAATACCGAGTCTTTTTGAACCTTTTGTAAGCTTTTCTTTTCTTCTTGACTTGATTTTCAACAACCTTTGTACATCATGGTTCCTGTAAAATAGAATCCTTTCTCATTGGAATGTACCTATGCAGAACTCCATGCAAATATCCCCTCAACGTTTGCCACATTTCTGCCAAACATTTCTCTGAGAACATCTGTTCTCAGTTTATGCTTCCAAGTTCCTGCCTGGTAGCTTCATATTTCCTCTTGCTTCAATTAAATGCTTTCCTAACTTGTCTGCTCCTATCCCTCTCCAATGCTATGGTAAAGGAGATAGAATTATAGAACGTAGAATAGTATGATCACTATCTCCAAAATGCTATCCCACTGAGAGACCTGACACCTGACCAGGTTCATTTCCTAGTACCAGATCAAGTACAGCCTCTCCTCATATAGGCTTATCTACATATTGTGTCAGGAAACCTTCCTGAACACACCAAACAGGCTCCACCTCATCCAGATCCCTTGCTCTAGGGAGATGCCAATTAATATTTACTAATTAATATTTATTAATATTATGAACTTTACAACTCCTCCCTCGGAGTGTCAGACACCCTGAGCCAACAGGCTGGTCCTGGACTAATTTCCACTTGGCATTATTTACTTATTATTATTTAATTATTAATGGTTTTATATTGCTATATTTCTACACTATTCTTGGTTGGTGCGACTGTAATGAAACCCAGCTTCCCTCGCGATCAATAAAGTATGCCTGTCTGTCTGATATTGGGGAAATTAAAATCTCCTATCATGCCAACCCTGTTATTATTGCACCGTTCCAGAATCTGTCTTCCTCATCTGCTCCTTGATGTCCCTATTACTGTTAGGTGGTTTATAAAAAAACACCCAGTGGAACTATTGACCCCTTCCTGTTCCTAACTTCCACCCACAGAGAGTCAATAGACAATCTCGCCATGACTTTCTCCTTTTCTGCAGCCGTGACACTGTCTCTGATCAGCAGTCCCACACCCCCACCTCTTTTACCTCCCTCCCTGTCCTTTCTGAAACATCTAAAGCCTGGCACTCTAAGTAGCCATTCCTGCCCCTGAGCCATCCAAGTCTTTGCAATGACCACAACACCATAGCTCTCCAAGTACTGATCCACACTCTCATCTCATTGATTAGGTCGGCTGCTTTACTAAGGGAGCGAGAAGTGTAGACATAATCCTTTGAGAGCAGGCTGGTTTCTCTATTATGCCGAACTGTATCCAGAGCACTCTGCTTTTTCTTGAGGTCTCGGGCAGAGCAGTTGCCGTACCAACCTGTGATAATGTCCAGATAAGATGGTTTGTATAGTGCATTTCTAAAAGTTAGTAAGAGTGAAAGGGAACTTGCCAAATTTCTTTAGTATCCTGGAGAAGTAGAGGTATTGATGAGATTTCTTGGCTGTGGTATCTACATGATTGGACCTGGACATTCAATTGGTGGTGTTCCCTCTGAGGAAGAAGCTTATCAATCTCACCATCATTGATGTGAATGGCAGCATGCACATCAACCCCTTCCTGGAGTAAATGACCAGCTCTTTTATTTTGTTGACATTGAGTGAAAGGTTGTTGCCATGGCACCATGTCTCTACCTTCACCCTGTACTCCAACTCACTGTTATTTGAGGTACTGCCCACTACAGTGGTATCATCTGCAAACTCGCAGATGGAGTTAGAGCAAAATCTGCCACAAAGTCATGCGTGTACAGAAAGTAGTGAGGCTGAGGGCATGGCCTTGTGGGGCACCAATGTTGGAAGTACCCTTACTGATTATGGTCTGTTGGTCAGGAAGTGAACAATAGAATTGGAAGGGGAGCAAGAAACAGACCCTTTAGCTCATCGTATCCATTGCAATGGTCAAGTATTTTTTTTGTTAAGCCCATTTACTAGCAGAACAATGTCTACCATGCTTTGAGAGAGTACCTGTTTCTTTCATCTTTTCGGGCAGTATGTTCCACTTGAAACAACCATTTTGGTAAAAAAAAATACCATTTCGGTATGTTCCACTTGAAACAACCATTTCGGTAAAAAAAAATGTAAAGGGAATGTTTTCCTCACATTCCCTTTACTTCCCTCACTCTTCACTAAATCTATGGTTTCAGATTTTGCTGTGAAAGATCATAAGATCTAGGAGCAGAATTAGGCCATTTGGCCCATTGAGTCTGCTCCGTAATTCAATCATGGCTGATACTTTTTATCCCTCCTAAGCCCCACTCCCCAGCCTTTTCCCTGTAACGTTGGATGCCATGTCCAATCAAGAACCTATCAAGCTCTGCCTTAAATACTTCCAACGACCTGACCTCACCACCTTCTGCCTAAAGAAGTTTCTCTACATCTCTCTTTTAAATGGACGCCCCCTATCCTAAAACTTTGCCCTTTTGTTCTCGACTTCCCTACCATTGAAAATATGCTTTCCACAGCTACTCTGTCTAGGCTTTTCAGTATTTGAAGGGTTTCATTGATATTCCCTCTCTCCCCCCCCCCCCCCCCCCAGTTCATTGAGTACTAAGGAAATGTATTATACAGTATTGTCTGTATTATCTAGGCACCTCAAAATATTGCATATCTGTTTTGGGATCCCCGCAGCCTCCTCTGCTCCAAGGAAGACAAAATTAGCCTCTCTGGGTCTCACATAACTGAAACATTGAATCTGAAACCACATCCTGGTGCTTTTCCTCTGCATCCTCTAAAGTTTAACCCTGTCATCCCTATAGTGTTGAGACCAGAATTACACACAGTATTCCACTTGTAACCTAATGAAAGCTTAATATATTCTACACAGAAGAGGCTGCAGGGTTTCGATCTGAAATATCAACAATGTCTTTTCTCTCCATTGACCCATTGAATTTCTCCAGCAGATTGTTCGCTACTTTTATACATATATTTAACATCCTCCCCACTAGAACAGAACATAAAATAGTACAACAAAGGAACAGACCCTTCAGCCCACAATGCTAAATAAAATGCCAAGTTCAGCAATATGTTCTACCTGCTCATGATCTATATCTCCTTACTCCTTGCATTTTCATGTGTCTATCTAAAAGCTTCTGAAGGCCACTATTGTATCTGCTTCCACCACTATTCTTGGAAATCTAGTCCAGGCATCTATTCTTTTCTTTCTAAGAAAAGCTTGCCCTGCACATTTCCTTTAAATGTTCTCCTTTCCACCTTAAATGCATACACTCTTGTACTTGACCCTCATAAAAGATTTTGATAGTTTATGATTTATATACCTCTCATGATTTTCTGAATTTCCCATAAGTTTCCTCTCAGCGTCTGACACTCATAAGAAGTAACCCTGTAATTTATACCCTCTAATCCAGGCATATCCTTTCTTTACCTTTTCAAAAGTTTCCACATCTTCCTGACCCATCCACCTAAGTACTAATCAGTGCAGAACCCCACTAGTCATGGACCTCCATCCAGAATAACACCCTACCATCACTACCCTCTGTCATCTATGGAAAGCAAATCCTGGAGGGCTTGTTTTTTGAAGATAGTGGAACAAACAAGGGTTTTTCTCTTTGGAATGATGGAGGGTGAAAGGTAACTTGATAGAAATGTACAAGATGTTAAGAGGCATAGATCGAGTGGATGGCTAGATACTTCTTTCTAGGGTGGTAATGGCTAATATCAGAGGGCATAATTCTAAGGTGATTGAAGGAAAGTATAAGGGAGAATGTCAGAGGCAAGTTTTGTTTTTGCTGTGAGTGGTGGGTGTGGAGATTTATGTAGGAGATGAGCTTCAGACTGATCTTAAAGTAGGTTAAAAGGTCTGCACAACAGCATGGTTGAAGGGCCTGTACTGTTCTATGCTCTGTGAATTCAATGAAGTCACAATGATCTCATGCATCTTAATGTTCTAGATCAAGCTACCATGAGGGACCTTATCAAATGCCCTATACTATAGTCCATGTAAACGACATCCACTGCCCTACCCGCATCAATCATTTTTATCACCACTCCAAACACTTGGCTTTGCAAGCTGTGGCCTGCCTGGCACAATGTCATGGTGACTATCTATAATCGGACCATGACTTCCAAATGTTTGTAAAACTTATCCCTGAGAATCATCTTCTCTATTACTAATTCAATGCTCCCCAGCTTATAATTTCTTGGATTATCCTTATTTCCCTTTTTGGATAAAGGAACAACATTGACTATTCTCCAGTTCTCTGGGACCTCACCTGTTAGTGAGAACACAAAGATTTTCATCAAGACCCCAGCAATCTCATCTATTGCCTCTTTCAATAATCTGGCATATATACCATCTAATGCCTTCTAAAGACCCAGCTCCAGGTCCTTCTCTTGGTGAATACCAATGCAAAATATTTATTTAGTACCTCACTCACATCCCCTGTCTCCAAGCATAAATTTTCCTTTATCCTTGAGTGGTTCTAGACTCTTCCTAGATCTGTTTTATCCTGCTCTTCTACTCTTTGCTTAAGCTAATGGGAGCCGGCATTCCAAACACCTGCTTCATCACCTCTCTACCTGTACAGCCTTCTTCAAGGATCTTTGATCTCTTTGTTCCTGAATACTCCCAGGAGCTTTGCCATTCATGATTAAGTCATCCTCTCATTATACATCAAAAATACATCAGTATTAAATTTGCTCTGTCACTGCCTAACCCAGTTTAACAGCAACTAATAAATATCTCTAGCTTTAAATTGGCCTCCTCACTGTGAATAATACCTCCTGTTCTTGTGTCATAAGGCCATAAGATATAGGAGATGAATTAGACCACTTAACCCATTGAGCCTGCTCTACTATTTCTTTATGGCCCATCCAATTTTCCTCTCAGTCTCAAACTTTTGCCTTCTTCTCATGCTCTGACTAATAAAGTATTAACCTGGTCTTCAGGTAGAAAAGGTAAATTGGAGGAAGCCAGTTGTCACAGTATTAAACAGGAACTGGGAAAAGTAGACTGGGAGTGGCTGTTTGGGAGTAAATCCACATTTGACATGTGGGAGTCTTTTCAAGACCATCTAGTTAGTGTTCACATCGAATGTGTCCTGTGAGGATGAATGATAAGGGCGGCAAGTTTTGAAACCCTGAATGAAAAGAGATATTGTAACTGAGGTGAAAAGAGAAAAGGAAGCATCTCTAAGGTGTGGGAAGCTGAAATTAGATGAGGCCCTTGAAGAATATAAAGGAAACAGAGAAGAACTTAAACAAATTAGGAAGGCCAAGAGGGTCTATGTGATGTTCTTGAAAGAAAGGGTTAAGGAGAATCCCAAGGTTTTTAATAGATATATTAGGAGCAAGGGTAACTAGTGAAAAGTGCCGTCAAGGACAGAGCCAGATGATATGTGTATCATGCATCCAAGGGGAAAGATGAGGATAAAGGTGAGATAAGTGATGGGTATAGTGATATTCTGGGTCACCTTGACATAGAAAGATGTTTCATGTGTTGATGGAATCTGTCCCAGGTTACAGAGAAGCAAAGGAGCTGGGTAACACCATTGATTGTGCAGAAGTTGGAAATCTTGCGCAACACGCACAAAATGCTGGTGGAATTGGGGCAGGGGAGTATTAGGTGGATGAGAGAGGAGAGATAATGCAAGGTGGTAGGTCAAAGAAGTAAAGGTATCAAGAAATAGTCTTACAGGAGAGAACAATAGACCACAGAATAAAGGGAAGGAGCAATCCTTGACTGTGGGCCTGTTTCCTGCAGGGAGCTGTGCTGGAGCACTGAGTTATATTCATTAATTATTTGGCTATAAATGTAAAAGTTCAAAATAAATTTATTATCAAAGTACAGGCATGTCACCATATACAACACTGAGATTCATTTTCCTGCGAACATACTCAATAAATCTAATAATTATAATAGAAGCAATAAAAGACCGCGCCAACAAGATGGACAACCAGTATGCAAAAGAGATTAAGAGGAAGTGACATGCTGCAGATTGCAGTGAGAGTAATTCAAAAGAGGTATATTTAAAAGTTTTGTATGAAGCCTGCAGAACATCTTCATAGTTCACTGGCGCCATCTTGTCAATTTGCGGATGATACAAAATTTGGTAGTGTAGTTAATAGTGGGAAGGATAGCCATAGGCAACAGGGATACTGGTAAAATGGAGAGGGCAGTGACTGATGGATGTTCCTCTTACGAAGTGATGCACTTTGTGAGAGCTATTTAGGGTAGGGTATGCACAATGGATTGGGGAGTCCTGTGGAATGGAGTGACTGTGATGTGTGAGAATCCTTTAAGCTGGCAGCACCAGTGGTGATAAAATGGTTTTAAAAAACTTGCCCTTATTAGGCAGAACATAGTATTTAGGAACAAGGAAGTTAGGTACGAATTTATAAAATAACTAGACAACTGGGTAACCTGTTGGGGCACCCTTTGAGAGAAAGGTAGTGCAGTCTGATGTGATGTGCTTTGGAAATTAAAGAAGAAAAATTCAGTTTATTAAAGAATAAAGACGCGTAGCAAGACAAATATAGCTCCTCCTCGTTTAACGAAGGACACTTGATGACAGCATTTCTGGTTGATCTGCCACCCTTCAAGAATACTCTAACATTTTCATTTGTTTTTCCCCGACTTAAAGCCATATACAGCTGATCATGCTGGAATACTGGTTTCTCAAGATAAATCAACACATTCTCCATGGTTTTGCCTTGCACCTTATGTATAGTCATAGCAAAGCATGACTGTATCGGGAACTGGCTCCGCTGAAGAGGGACATCTTCCCCTTCTGATAAATTGAGAGTGATTCTTGGGACCATGATAATGTCATTATTGAACGCACCAATGTTTATCTTTGCTACAATGAGATCAGTACCACCGATGCGGCAGAGAGGGCCTCAGGGTGGCTGTGGCTCAAGAGAGGGGAGCCATGGAGTCATGTGTAGCTAGCCATCTGGACACAGGCTGGGTCACCTGGAGAAGGGCGTATGATGTTGAAAGACCCAAAACACCCGATGATTCCAGGAACATCACTGACGATGTGTCCAGAAGCATCAGTAGATGTATGCACACAGTCGTGCAGTTCTTCCACCATCATTTGTGTTCCATTGCAAAGCCTTGATGGATTCAAGTTCCTCATTGAAATGATGGGAGATCCCCTCTTTAATTCCAGTTTATGTGGGGACAGTCCAGAGAGTTCGACCGAATCAAGGAATTCTGTTGGAAAATGAGTGACGTTAGCTCCTTCACTTACGGCATTGAAGGAACAGTATTCTTTCATGATCCCAGGGAAGCTTCTAATACATGTGAAGTTTATTTTTCGCATCATTTCATTGAGAGAATCCAAGATAGAATTCCTTGAGAACAGTTCTACAGGATTGTCGAATGTCGGGTAGATGAAATCAATGCATTCTTCCATAGTTTTTGCTGACAGAATCATGTCTTCAGGTAATTCAATTTCATTGTTTTCATTTTTCTCAATCTTGTCTTCTCCAACATCCAATAAGAACTCAGAATATCATCCTTTTCCCTCACTCAATCACATGTTTCTCTTCAATGGAAACTTGATCAAGCTTCTCCATAAGTAGGATTTTTTTAATGCATGAATTCTCCACATCAGCATCATTTCCACGTTTCACTACTAGTAGAAGCTGATGGAAATCACCACAGCAAATGGTTAAAATACCCCCGAAGGCCTCATTCTTGTTGCATACATCACAAAGAGTCCGGTCCACGGCTTCGAAGCTCTCCCTCCTAATCATGGGGCACTCATCCCAGACAATAAGCCTCACATTTTGGAGTAAATTTGCAGTATTGGTGTTTTTATCGATGTTACTAAGGGCACCTTCATTGACTTTGAGTGGTATTTTGAATCTTGAATGTGCTGTCCTACCACCATCAGTGTTGCTGCAATACCTGATGATGCTACAGCAACACCTCCATCTCCCCTAACTTTAGTGAGGATCAAGTTGATGATAAATGTCTTGCCCGTTCCTCTTGGTGCATCAATGAAGGTTATTGAAGAGAGATTCCTTTCCAAGCAGTCACACACATATTCATATACTTCTCTTTGCTCATTATTCAATAGGGGCTCCTTCTGTGAAACAGATTCCCGCTGTTCGTCTCTGTTGTATTGCAGTTCACGCAATAATTCCAGATCACCAGCACTTTGAGTAATTGTATCATTTTTTGTTGTTGGCAAGTTATATTCTTCAAGTGTTTTGCCCAAGTTCTGAGGTTTCTCTTGGAAATACAGAAGAGCTTGTCCATGATGCCTCTCTTTGATCATGATATTAGGATCATTGATAGTTCTCCTCTCCATTTGTAAGAAATCTTCAGACATTGCATTCTTGAACTGCTTCCATAATTGCTGTGGATTGTTGATTTCAGTGTTTGTTAGCAAGACAACAAACAAATCTCTCATTGCTCTGGGCATTCTTGTTCTCTCTGCTTCTTCCATAGTTTGCTGCCAATGATCGTCAGCTTGCAACAATCCTCTCTCTGCAGATGTCTTCGAATGATGGAAGGATATCTCCATCATGTTTTTCAATGATTTGAAAGATACTGGTCTCTTTATGAGATGAAGAAGTCTCAAATAGTAGAGGTCACCACTTAGTGGAGAAACGTTATACACTCGACCCAGAACATTTGCTTCAAAAATCCCGAAGTACTCCTCCACTCTTTTCCCCATTCTCCTTTCCCACCTCTTATTAGTCCAAGTGTAGAATCTGTGAATATCTGCATAGTACAGGGTTCTTGCAAATGGATCGCGAGTGCAAAGATCCGTGAATTCCGCTAAAGTGGTTCTTGCCATATCATTATCCAGTTGCACCGCAGCATTATCTTGAAAGAATACTTGATGCTGTTGGGGAAGGTGCACTTGAAGGCAAACAATAGCTGGTTCCCTCTCATGAATTGGAAATCCAAGTATCGATCCGACACCTTCAGAGGGCCCAATATATCTGCCTGTCAAATACTGTGTGATTTCGTCTTCTCTATTCACTGCAAAAATTGCCTGATTACTCAAAGGTGGAATCAGCTCTGTGAGCATTGTGAGGCACTGCTGAGGCATTTAAAGTTAGCGCATTTTAAGTCGATTTAGCCAAAAATAGTGCTGCTGTGGTGCACTGTTTGCACTATTTGGAGGTCACAAACAGACAGATAGGCAGAGCAGGAGAGTTTTAGTAGTATATAGATGATGTTGGTTTGGCAACAATTGGATAGCTGCATATACCTCTGATCATGACACTCTGGGAAAGACATGATTGTAATGGAGATTGTATAGAGGAAATTCATTATCTGGCGTACAATATTTCAGTTACAAGGAGAGACTCGAAAAACCGGGTTAGTTTTCCTTGGGGCAAAGCAGGCTGTTAGAAAATTTGACAGAGGTGAACAAAATTATGAGAGGCCTAGATGCCCTAAGGGATGTCTGAAACTAGGAGACATAGAAGCATGTTAGAATATGGTGACAATCAAGTTCAAGTTTATTGCTATTCTCTTGTTTCGTGGATGTCTGTGAAGAGTATGTATTTTACTGCATACTGTATTCACTCTATAAAATGTTAGACCATAAGACAAAGGAGCAGAAGTCAGCCATTTGGCCCATCATGTCTGCTCCACCATTTTATCATGAGCTGATCCATTCTCCCATTTAGTCTCACTCCCCCATCTTCCCACCACAACCTTTGATGCCCTGGCTACTCAGATACCTATCAATCTCTGTCTTAAATACACCCAGTGACTTGACCTACTCTGCCACCCGTGGCATCAAGTTCCACAGATACCCCACCCTCTAGCTAAAACAATTTCTTGGCATCTCTATTCTGAATGGGTGCCCTTCAATCCTTAAGTCATGCCATCTTGTACTAGATTCCCCCACCAGGGGAAACAACTTTGCCACATCCACTCTGTCCATGCCTTTCAATAATCGAAATGTTTCTATGAGGTACTCCCTCATTCTTCTAAACTCCAAGGAGAACAGTCCAAGAGTGGTCAAACGTTCCTCATATGTTAAACCTCTCATTCCTGGAATCATTCTAGTGAATCTTCTCTGAACCCTCTCCAACGACAGCACATTCTTTCTTAAATAAGGAGCCCAAAACTGCACACAGTACTCCAAGTGAGGTCTTACCAGTGCCTTATAAAGCCTCAACATCACATCCCTGCTCCTATACTCTATTCCTCTAGAAATGAATGCCAACATTGCATTCGCCTTCTTCACCACCGACTCAACCTGGAGGTTGTATCTGTCTTGCACCTTCCTCACTTATCGCATAAACTCCAGCCACTACTGCTCTGCCGTCCTTTCTGCTAGTGTTCCTTTCCAGTCAACTTTGGCCAGTTCCTCTCTCATGCCACTGTAATTTCCTTTGCTCCGCTGAAATACTGACACATCAGATTTCAGTTTCTACGAATTCTCTCTCTTGAGATCCAGTGATGACCTGATTTTCCCAGTCCACTCGCATTTTAACATCCCCCACAATTATCATAACACTGCCCTTCTGGCAAGCCTTTTCTATTTCCTGTTGTAATTTGTAGTCCACATCACTGCAGCTGTTAGGAAGCCTGTATATAACTGCCATCAGAGTCCTTTTAGCCCTGCTATTTCTTAGCTCAACCCATAAAGATTCTGCACTTTCTGATCCTATGTCACCTCTTTCTAATGATTTAATATAGTTTCTTACCAATAAAGCCACGCCACCCCCTCTGCCTACCTGCCTATCCTTCCGATACACCATGTATCCTTGGACGTTGTGCTCCCAGAGACATGTATCCTTTAGCCACATCTCAGTGATGGCACAATATCATACCTGCCAATCTGTAACTGTATAACAAGATCATCCATCTTATTCCTTGGGCTGCGTGCATTTAAGTATAACACCTTAAGTCCAGTATTTGGTACTTTTTGCTTTGATTGCACTGCAACTCATCCAAATGGCTGCAAATTTGCCCCATCACCTGCCTGTCCTTACTGACATCTTTACTGCACACTATCTTAGATTTATTTCTGTTTTTCCCCTCCTCCGCTCTATCATTCTGGTTCCTATCCCCTTGCCAAATTAGTTTAAACCCTCCCTAACAGCTCTATTAAGAATGTTGGTCCTTTTCGGGTTCAGGTGTAACCAGTCCTTTTTGAACAGGTCATACTTACCCCAGAAGAGATCCCAATGATCCAAGAATCTGAAGTCCTGCCCTCTGTACCAGTCTCTCAGCCACGCATTCATCTGCCTGATCCTACTATTCTTGCCCTCGCTAGCACGTGGCACAGATAGCAATCCTGAGATTACTACCCTGGAGGTCCTGCTTCTCAGCTTCCTTCCTAAGTCTCGGAAATCTCTCTTCAGGACCTCCTCCCTTTTCCTATCCTTGTCATTAGTACCAACATGTACCAAGACAGCTGGCTGCTCACCCTCTCCTTTCAGAATATTCTGGACCCGATCCGAGACATCCCGTACCATGGCACCTGGGAGGCAACACACCATGCGGGTATCTCTGTCAGGCTCACAGAATCTCCTGTCTGTTCTCCATCTCCTGTACTGTGATAATAAATTTTCTTTGAACTTTGAATAGTTGGAATCTGGAAACATATGTTTCGAGTTGAGATCCTGCATCAGGTATGCATGACAAGACCTTCATTGTACCTCTCTACATGTGGCAATATTAAACCAATTTACCAGTTATTTTCCGTAAATGACATGATTGAAATGTTTTGCCAAGTTGGGAACCATTCATGTCATGTCTCCATCTCAGCAAAAAGAGATTGTAATGAGGAAATGTCTCAACTGCAAAAATGATTCATTTTCTTGGAATAGAAATCTGTTTCTTGTGTCTCCCTGCTCTTATTCATATTCTCTTTCCCCAATATACACAAAACTATCGATTTATTTTGCAGTAGTGTGAAAGTAGTTAGTTTCTGTGTTCTATATACTACCTGTGTAACAAATGAAGTAAAGTTCAGAGTAAGTATAGAGCTTGGTATTCACTCTGTAACCCTGTTTTCTTTGGCAATTGGTTTATTTTTGTCACAGTGAAAGCTTTATTGGCATGCCATTCAGACAGATCATTCCATTCATCAGTACAATGAGACGAGGAAGGAGAAACAGAATGTGGAATATAGTGCTACAGTTACTGAGAAAGTCAAGTTCATGTATATTATCATTCAACCATATACATGCACACCACCAAATGAAACGATTTTCCTCTGAACCACGGTGCACAACACAGTGCATATTACTCACATACAACACAAAGTAATGTTACCACAATAACTTAAATAATAAGGTGATTTTACAAAAGTTAGAAAGTAATAATATAATGCTACTGGCACTTTATATGCGATGAGACCTGGGTGGTGGCAGAGAGTTCAGTAGTCTCACGATCTGATGGAAGCAGCTGTTTCCCATTGTAACAGTTCTTGTCCTAATGCTATAGTATCTCCTGCCTGATGGTAGGGGGTCAAAAAGATTGTTGGACAGATGGGAAAGCTCATTAACAGCCTGATAAATATCATGGACGGGTGGAAGAGAGACCCAACAATCATCTCACCAGTTCCTGTAATCCTTTGTGGTCAGATGCCTTGCAGGTCCTGTACCAGACAGTGATGAGGTTGATCAGGATACTCTCAATTGTGCTCCTGTAAAAATTGATAAAGATGGGAGCAGGGTTGCCACCCTCAGCTCAATCTCCTCAGGAAGTGGAGTCTCTGCTGTACTTTCTTCACTAAAAAGGTGGCGTTGAGAGCCTAATTAAGATTGTCCATTAACTCCCAGAAACTTGTTGCTCCTAACTCAGCTAGACAAAGAAATTAAGGGCCATGATGAAGTAGGCTTAGTGATCACCTATACATAGTATAACACCTGGACTGGGGGAGTGGTTTCAACAAATCCCAGGAATAGCATCTGAGAACTTGGTCCAGAAAAGCGAACTACTAGAAACAGCAAGGATACTGCGCCAAACCCTCAAGCTCCCTGGCCTCTGGTTGAGGACCCGAGATTGAGGGAAAAATACACATACACACCACCCATAAGAGGTGAGAAAAATAGATACAGTCAGCCCTCCTTATCTGCAAGAGATTGGTTCTGGTACCCCTCGCGGATACCAAAATTCGAGTATGCTCATGTTCCTTATTCAATGTGTCTCAATGCAGTGGATCTTAGGACCCAGCGGAATCCCAGACCTTTTTTAACCTGTCTCAGTGCGGTGGACATTAGGACCCAGCGGTAGAGATCTGAATCCGCAGTGTTTCTGTTTATGAAAATAATCACGATAACAATTGAAAATAAAGTGGAAATAATAAAGCGATTGGAAAGAGGTGAAACACCATCGGTCATTGGAAAGGCATTAGGCTATGTCGGTCAACGATCGGAACAATTTTAAAGGATATAGTGAGAAAGGCTCTGCCCCGATGAAAGCTACAATTATTACTAAGCTTTAATTATTGAGTTTTGCAGAGCGCACTTGGGAGCAATCTGTCACTAGATCGTACTCGGGAACTTCCGTTCCTGAGCCCGGTGCTGAAACATATGTTCTTAAGTGTTTTATATGCATAGAAAGGTAAAATATATACTATATACGAAGGCAAACATTTCACTAACTGACGCTAAATAATACTGGATGTACCTGTTCCGACTTACTTAGTAAGAAAACTTATGATTTTTTTCGATCCCGATGCACGATAACCCACACACATCCTCCCGTATACTTTAAATCATCTCTAGGTTACTTATAATACCTAATACAATGTAAATGCTATGTAAAATTGTTGTTATACTGCATTGTTTAGGGAATAATGACAAGGAAAAAAGTCTTTACATGCTCGAACAGCAAGTGCTGGAAGAGCACTCCGGGTTTTCGTGATTCGCGGTTGGTTGAATTCGCGCATGCGGAATTCGCGGATAAGGAGGGCCGACTGTATATAAATAAAGTTTAAGTTAAATAAATAGTGCAGAAAAGAGAATAAAAAGTCGTGAGGTAGTGTTCATGGGTTCAATGCCTAATCAGAAATGGCGGGGGGAAGAAGCTCTTCCTGAATCATTGAGTGTATGTCTTCAGGCTCCTGTACCTCCTCCCTGATGGTGTCCTAGGTGATGGGGTTCCTTAATAATGGATGTCGCCTATCTAAGGCCTCGCTTCTTGAAGATATCCTGGATACTGGGGAGGCTTGTGTCCATGATGGAACTGACTTGAGTTCACAACTTTCTCCAGCTTATTTTGATCCTATGTGGTCCTCCCCTCCCTCCCAAATACCAGACACTGATACTGTCTGGGCCAGATACTTTCCATGGGTTCACCCTCACGAAAGATGCTCTCATGTCAGCATCAGAGATAGAAATCACAGGATCATCGGGGGCTGTGGGAGTTCCTGAAGGTGCCTCCATGTTTTGATGACCAAAGCGAGCACAAAAGGCATTGAGCTCATCTGGGAGCGAAACCATATTGTCACCTATGTCACTTGATTTCACTTTGTAGGAGGTGATAGCATTCAAGCCCTACCATTCTTCAATCATTCAAGTTTGGTCTGGAATTGCCACTTCACATGCGAGATGGCATTTTGGAAGTTGTACCTGGACCTCTTCTACTTCCCTGCTTCTATCAATGGTACAGAGATGGAAGTGGTTGAGAATTTACCATGTTCAAGCCATGTGGACACCAGGGTGAATGAAGAAAGCACACCAGCCCCTCTCCTTCCTCAGAAGGCTAAAGAAATTCAGTATCTCACTGTTGCTGCCTTCCTATTTTTACAGTGTATCATAAAGAATCATACCTGGCTGCATCATAACTTGACACAAGATGGTAAGAAATTGCAAAAAGTGGTAAACCCAGCCCAGTCTATCAAGAGAATCAATCACTGTCTACAGAGACTCAGCTGTCCTATCTTTGCAGTGAATTGTGAAACCAGTAAGCTGCGTTGCTGTGTCCGGAATAGCCGAAGTTAACTAAGAATCCGAGAAACAAAAAACGTAACAGTCTATGATGTCCCTCTGGTATAGCAATCTTGCTCTAAGATCTTCAATTTTATTCTCCAGAAACTGTACATTTGCCTGCAGAATAGTCACCTAGAGGGGGTCAGTTGTGCTGTGAGGATTACATTCCTTGACTTCTCTAGTGCCTTTAACACCATCCAGCCCAAGATCTTAAGGCACAAACTAACGGAGATGGGAGTAGACTCTCACATGGTGGATTGGATAGTGGACTACTTGACAGATAGACCTCAGTACGTGCGGTTGGGAGACTGTAGGTCTGACACGGTGGTCAGCAGCACAGGAGCGCCGCAGGGAACCGTACTCTCTCCGGTCCTGTTCACCCTGTACACATCAGACTTCCAATATAACTCGGAGTCCTGCCATGTGCAGAAGTTCGCTGATGACACGGCCATAGTGGGGTGTGTCAGGAATGGACAGGAGGAGGAGTATAGGAAACTGATACAGGACTTTGTGATATGGTGCAACTCAAACTACCTGCGTCTCAATATCACCAAGACCAAGGAGATGGTGGTGGACTTTAGGAGATCTAGGCCTCATATGGAGCCAGTGATCATTAATGGAGAATGTGTGGAGCAGGTTAAGACCTACAAGTATCTGGGAGTACAGTTAGACGAGAAGCTAGACTGGACTGCCAACACAGATGCCTTGTGCAGGAAGGCACAGAGTCGACTGTACTTCCTAAGAAGGTTGGCGTCATTCAATGTCTGTAGTGAGATGCTGAAGATGTTCTATAGGTCAGTTGTGGAGAGCGCCCTCTTCTTTGTGGTGGCGTGTTGGGGAGGAAGCATTAAGAAGAGGGACGCCTCACGTCTTAATAAGCTGGTAAGGAAGGCGGGCTCTGTCGTGGGCAAAGTACTGGAGAGTTTAACATCGGTAGCTGAGCGAAGGGCGCTGAGTAGGCTACGGTCAATTATGGATAACTCTGAACATCCTCTACATAGCACCATCCAGAGACAGAGAAGCAGTTTCAGCGACAGGTTACTATCGATACAATGCTCCTCAGACAGGATGAAGAGGTCAATACTCCCCAATGCCATTAGGCTTTACAATTCTACCGCCAGGACTTAAGAACTTTTTAAAAGCTATTATTAATGCTTTTTGAGATAGTGATTTAGATGCATATCATATTTTTTACTGAGTTAAGTATTGTATGTAATTAGTTTTGCTACAACAAGTGTATGGGACATTGGAAAAAAAGTTGAATTTCCCCATGGGGATGAATAAAGTATCTATCTATCTATCTATCTATCAATAGTGGAAGTCAAAACCCACTTTTCCTTAGACAAACTTTTAAGCAGCACAGCATCCTCTCTTCTGCTGTCTTAAAGGGAACCAAACTTGCGACCAGAGACTACCAGCCAAGATTCATCAACCTTGAGTAACCATAGATTTTTAAAATGCTTGAAAACAATGTTGCTTACTCTATTGTCCATGGCTATAGCTGTGGATTTCAGAAGTAGCAGTCAAAAACGGGAGTATCTGAAAATATCCATCGGAGGTTCTCAAACAAGTCACCTTCTTAATGGTGCCCCTGGAAGTCAGTGTTTAACACAATTATTCCTACAGTTCTGATCAAAAAGCACCAAAACATGGGCCTCTGTACCTCCTTCTGCAACTGGATCCCCAATTTCCTCATCTGTGTAGATTGAAAATAACATCTTAACACACTGGCGCACCTAAGGGATGTGTACTTAGCCCACTGCTCTACTTTCTCTACAGCCATGACTGTGTGGTTCGGCACAACAGTGGAGAGCCAGTGAGATTGCATTCACTGTAGACTTGTTGCTGTGGTAGGTAAATTGCTGCAGCAGGTCCAAGTCCAGGCCCAAAAGTAGAACTGAGTTAAAGATTTATATGTTTATTAGAGTGGGCAGCTCTGGTTAAAGTATGTGCAGCCCATAGTACTTGAATAATCTCTACAAAAGTGGTCTGCTTGGCTGACACTGAGGTACTGATACTATTTGTCTTCAGTCCCAAACTCTGTTTCAGAACATTTTTTAATATTCTGTAGATTTCTCACAAGAATCAAATGAAGCACAGGTTGACTGAATAATTATATATCAGAAGGCAAATTCCCTTGACAGAATGACACATCTACTGCGTTGACCAGGTCGATTCCTAAAAGTTAAATTGTGAGACTTCTATATAAGGGATTTCTGAAGTGTAAAAATCAAAATGATGCTGCCTCCACCATACTTTATAGTAGAGATGGTGTTACCTGGCTAATGCACAGTATTAAATTTATTCCATATGTACTGTTTAGTGTTGAGGCCAAAAAGTTGCAATTTAGTCACAACCGACTACAAGACCTTCTTTCATGTCTTTACAGTATTTTCCAAATGACGCTTTGCAAAATCTTTACACAAAGGATATGCTTTTTTTAAAGCAGTATGTATAGTGTCAGTCTGATGCTGCACATTAGTCAGATGACATAGAAACATAGAAAATCTGCAGCACAATACAGGCCCTTCAGCCCACAAAGCTGTGCCGAACATGTACTTCCTTTAGAAATTACCCAGGTTTACCCATAGCCCTCTATTTTTCTAAGCTCCATGTACCTGTCCAGGAGTCTCTTAAAAGACCTCATCATATCTGGCTCCACCACCATCAATGGCAGCCCATTCCACACACTCACCACTCTCTGCGTTTTAAAAAAAAACTTACCCCTGACATCTCCTCTGTACCTGCTTCTAAGCAGCTTAAAACTGTGTCTTCTTGTATTAGCCATTTCAGCACTGGGAAAAAGCATCTGACTATCCACACGATCAATGCCTCTCATCGTCTTATACACCTCTATCAGCTCACCTCTCATCCTCTGTCACTCCAAGGAGAAAAGGCCAAGTTCACTCAACCTATTCTCATAAGGCAGGCTCCCCAATCCAAGCAACATCCTTATAAATCTCCTCTTGTAACTCTGCCACTTTCTATGGTTTCTACATCCTTCCTGTACTGAGGTGACCAGAACTGAACACAGTACTCTAAGTGGGGTCTGACCAGGGTTCTATGTAGCTATATCATTGCCTCTCGCCTCTTAAACTCAATCCCATGGTTGATGAAGGCCAATTCACCTTATGCCTTCTTAACCACAGAGTCAACCTACGTAACAGCTCTGAGCATCCTATGGACTCGGACCCCAAGATCCCTCTGATCGACCACACTGCCAAGAGTCTTACCATTAATATTATATTCTGCCATCATTTTTGACCTACCAAAATGAACCAGGTCACACTTATCTGGGGTGAACTCCATCTGCCACTTCTCAGCCCAGTTTTGCATCCTATCGATGTCCCGCTGTAACCTCTGACAGCCCTCCACACTATCCAAAACACCCCCAACTTCTGTGTCATCAGCATATTCATTAATCCACCCCTCCACTTCCTCATCCAGGTCATTTATAAAAAACACAAAGAGAAGGGGTCCCAGAACAGATCCCTGAGGCACACCACTGGTCACCGACCTCTGTTGGAATATGACCCATCGAGAACCACTATTTGCCTTCTGTGATCAAGCCAATTCTGGATCCACAATGCAATGCCCCCTTGGATCCCATGCCTCCTTACTTTCTCAGTAATCCTTGCATGGGGTACCTTATCAAATGCCTTGCTGAAATCCATATACACTATATCTACTGCTCTTCCTTCATCAATGTGTTATTCACATCCTCAAAAAATTCAATCAGGCTTGTAAGGAACGACCTGTCTTTGACAAAGCCACGCTGACTATTCCTAATCATATTATGCCTCTCCAAATGTTCATAAATCCTGCCTCTCAGGATCATTTCCATCAACTTACCAACTACTGAAGTAAGACTCACTGGTCTCTAATTTCCTGGGCTATCTCTACTCCCTTTCTTGAATAAGGGAACGACACCTGCAACCCTCCAATCCTCCAGAAGCTCAGCAATCTCCTCCCTCGCCTCCAGCAGTAGCCTGGGTTACATCACATCTGGTCCCGAAGACTTATCCAACTTGATGCTTTCGAAAAGTTCCAACAAATCCTCTTTCTTAATGTCTGTATGCTCAAACTTTTTACTCCGCTCCAAGTCATCCCTACAATCGCAAAGATCCTTTTCTGTAGTGAATACTGAAGCAAAGTATTTATTAAGTACCTCAGCTATCTCCTCCAGTTCCATACACACTTTTCCACTGTCACACTTGATTAGTCCTATTCTGTCACATCTTATCCTCTTGCTCTTCACATACTTGTGGAATGCCTTGGGGTTTTCCTTAATCCTGCTTGCCAAGGCCTTCTCATGGCCCCTTCTGGCTCTCCTAATTTCATTCTTAAGCTCCTTCTTGCTAGCCTTATAATCTTATAGATCTATAGTATTGTGTACTATAGTATATAGCAGAATATAGTATTAATGGTAAGACTTAATGGTAAGGATCAGAGGGATATTGGAGTCTGAGTCCAAAGGACGCTCAAAGCTGCTGCGCAGGTCGACTCTGTGGTTAAGAAGGCATACGGTATATTGGCCTTCATTTATCGTGGAATTGAATTTAGGAGCCAAGAGGTAATATTGCAGCTATATAGGACCTTGGTCAGACCCCACTTGGAATACTGTGCTCGGTTCTGGTTGCCTCACTACAGGAAGGATGTGGAAGCCATAGAAAGGATGTAGAGGAGATTTACAAGGATGTTGCCTGGATTAGGGAGCATGCCTTATGAAAACAGTTTGAGTGAACCTAGCCTTTTCTCCTTGGAGCAACGGAGGATGAGAGGTGACCAGTTAGAGGTGTATAAGATGATGAGAAGCGTTGATCGTGTGGATAGACAATAGGTGCAGGAGTAGGCCATTCAGCCCTTCGAGCCAGCACCACCATTCAATGTGATCATGGCAGATCATCCACAATCAGTACCCCGTTCCTGCCTTCTCCCCATATCCCTTGACTCCACTATCTTTAAGAGCTCTATCTAACTCTTTCTTGAAAGCATCCAGAGAATTGGCTCCACTGCCTTCTGAGGCAGAGCATTCCATAGAACTACAACTCTCTGGGTGAAAAAGTTTTTCCTGAACTCCATTCTAAATGGCATACCCCTTATTCTTAAACTGCGGCCTCTGGTTTTGGACTCCCCCAACATCGGGAACATGTTTCTTGCCTCTAGCGTGTCCAATCCCTTAATAATCTTATATGTTTAAATCAGATCCCCTCTCATCCTTCTAAATTCCAGTGTAGACAAGCCCAGTCGCTCCAATCTTTCAACATATGACAGTCCCGCCATCCCGGGAATTAACCTCGTGAACCTACGCTGCACTCCCTCAATAGAAAGAATATCCTTCCTCAAATTTGGAGACAAAAACTGAACACAATACTCCAGGTGTGGAGATAGTCAGAGGCTTTTTCCCAGGGCTGAAATGGTTGCCACAAGAGGACCCAGGTTTAAGGTGCTAGGGAGTAGATACAGAGGAGATGTCAGGGGTAAGTTTTTTATGCAGAGAGTGGTGAGTGTGTGGAATGGGCTGCTGACAATATTAGTGGAAGTGTATGCAATAGGATCTTTTAAGAGACTTTTGGATAGGTTCATGGAGCTTAGAAGAATAGAAGGCTATGGGTAAGCCTAGTAATATCTAAGATAGGGACATGTTCGGCGCAACTTTGTGGGCCAAAGAGCCTGTATTGTGCTGGAGGTTTTCTATGTTTCTATCTCTGTCACTACCTAGTTTTTTGAACCTTTCATAAGCTTTTCTTTTCTTCTTGACTAGATTTTCAACAGCCTTTGTACACTACAGTTTCTGTACCCTACCATCCTTTCCCTGTCTCATTGGAACATACCTATGCAGAACCCCAATGCAAATATCCCCAGAATGTTTGACACATTTCTGCCGTACATTTCTCTGAGAACATCTGTTCCCAATTTATGCTTCCAAGTTCCTGCCTGATAGCCTCATATTTCCGCTGACTCCAATTAAACGCTTTCCAAACTTGCTTGTTCCTTTCCCTCTAATGCTATGGTAAAGTTGATAGAATTGTGATCACTATCTCCAAAATGCTCTCCAACGGAGAGACCTGACACCTGAGCAGGTTCATTTCCCAATACCAGATCAAGAACAGCCTCTCCTCTTGTTGCTTATCTAGATATTGTGTCAGGAAACCTTCTTGAACACACCTAACAAACTCCACCCCATCTAAACCCCTTGCTCTCGGGACATGCCAATTAATTTTTGGGAAAGTGAAATCTCCCACCACGACAACCCTGTTATTATTACACCTTTCCAGAATCTGTCTCCCTATCTGCTCCTTGATGTCCCTGTTACTATTGGATGGTCTATAAAAAAACACGCAGTAGAGCTGTTGACCATTCCTGAAAGATAACTACCCGAAGCTCACTGCCAGAGCAAGCTATGTATGGAGTGACTTCAGATGAAGAAAATTGATACTGGGGGACGTCACGTGATGACGTAGGGTCGAGACATTGGAAATCCAGCTCCCTCGTAAAAAGTAATGAAATAGGGTTTAAATGAAGAAGAGTTAACTAATATCTATTAGAAATTACTTATAAGCAACTCGGGACTATCTTTTGATATGGCTCCTAAATTGAAACAGAAGAAAGCTACTACTTCGAAGACTGCGCAAATCGGTGGGGAAAAAGGCCTAACTGCTTCGGTGAAGCATCGGACTCAAGTTAGATCTCCTCCCGGCGAAGTGCACGGTACTTCTGATAATGAGGGGAAGGAAGTTGTAGCAATGTCGGCGGTCTCTAAGAAGAAACGGAAGGAACGCATGCGCGAAAATATGTATGGGAAGATATCAACAGAACTACAAAGCCTAACTACGGCTGGAAGTGAAATTGGATCTGACTCGGAAGGAGAAACAGACTCTTTGGGAAATTCGGAGGAGGAAGAAGAGGAAAAGAAGAAAGAGATTAAAGGAGACAAAAGATATCCTGAGATATATGATGAATGAATTAAAATCTATAAGAGCAGATATGATGAAAGAATCAAAAGCTACAAGAACAGATATGAGGAATGAATTAAAAGCTACAAGAACAGATATGACGAATGAATTAAAAGCTATAAGAACAGATATAAAAAGGATACAGAATACACTTGATAATGTGGTGGAAAAACAAAAGAAGATGGAGAAGGAAGTTAAAGAGATGGAAGTAAAAGTGGAAGAAAATACTGAAAAAATAGAAAATGATAATTCTGTCTGGATAGCAGAAAGAAAACAGATGCTTGAAAAAATGGATGCGCTTGAGAACTTTAGTAGACGAAATAATATTAAAATTGTTGGTCTTATGGAAGGTACAGAGGGAGAAAATCCAATAAAATTCTTTCAAGATTGGATTCTGAAAATTTTGGAAATGGAAGAAGGAAGTCAAGTAATTGAAATTGAAAGAGCACATAGAGCTTTAAGACCAAGATCTCAACAAGATCAAAATCCAAGATCAATTTTGATAAAATGCTTAAGGTATCAAGATAAAGAAATGATCTTGAAGGCAGCTACTCAGGGTGCCAAAGAGAGGAAAGGGCCATTGATAATAGAAGGGAAAAGAGTTTTTAACCCAGACATAAGTTACGATCTTCTGAAGAGGCGGAAAGAATTTAATCCAGTGAAAAAATCTTTATGGGAAAAGGGTTATAAATTTTTATTGAGCTACCCAGCAAAATTGATAATTTTTCTGGAAAATGGAGAAAGAAGTTTTTTTGTTGACTACCGGAAAGTGGAGAAATTTGTACAAGGACTATCCGATGTTCATGAAGAGGACTAATGAATTATAGAAATGAAATGGACTTATGATGAAGATTGAAATAAGGTTGGACTTGATGGACATTTATATAAAAAAATAGTCGAAGAGAATTAGTTGGGAGTAGAGATATTAATTATTTCTTTTTTTTCTTCATTACTATATATATATATATGTTTTTTTTCTTTCTTTTTGCGAGGGAGCTGGAGGAGCTCCTGATCAACGGCTGCGAGTTTCACGTGTACAATCATGGCGATTGCCATGACCCGTAAAATGGGGGGGGGGGGTAATGTTGTGTTCTTTTTATTCGCAACATTAGTGGGGGTGTATTTTGTTTTTTTTCTTATATATTAGCTATCTTTTTTATATTTTTCTTCTTTTTTGCCTGGATGGTTGGGGAGAGACTCATAGCAACATGGAGAATTTTAAAGAGTTCCCAAGGTATTATGAATGACTAATTTGCTTAATTTATTAAGTTTTAATGTTAATGGAATTAATGGGCCTGTGAAAAGAAAGAGAGTTTTAACATATATTAAGAAAATGAAAGGAGATACAGCTTTTTTACAAGAAACGCATTTAACTGAAACAGAACATAAGAAATTAAAGAGATATTGGGTTGGAAATGTTATTGCAGCTTCATTTAATTCAAAATCGAGAGGAGTTGCAATTTTGGTTAATAAGTCTTTACCAATTAAAATACAAAATGTAATAATTGATTCTGGGGGGAGATATGTAATTATACATTGTCAAATGTTTTCAGAATTATGGACTTTTATGAATATTTATGCACCAAATGAAAATGATACAAAATTTATACAAGAAGTCTTTTTGAAATTGGCTGATGCACATGATAAAATATTAATAGGTGGAGATTTTAATTTTTGTTTGGATCCAGTTTTGGATAGGTCAACTAAAGTTGCTACAAAATCAAAAGTAACAAAATTAACTTTATCATTAATGAAAGATTTAAACCTGATTGATATATGGAGAAAAATGAATCCAAGAGAGAGAGATTATTCATTTTATTCAAATAGACATAAAACTTATTCAAGGATTGATTTTTTTTATTATCAAAAAATATTCAAGATAGAGTGAAAAGTGTGGAATATAAAGCAAGAATACTGTCAGATCATTCTCCCTTGATAATGACAATGATAATGATGGATAAGGAGGAATCGATTTATAGATGCAGATTTAATTCAATTTTATTAAAACGTCAAGATTTTTGTGATTTTATGAAAAAACAAATTCAGTTTTTTTTGGATACAAATTTACATTCAGTAGAGGATAAAATTGTATTATGGGAAGCGATGAAAGCATATTTAAGGGGTCAGATTATAAGTTATACATCTAAAATCAAGAAGGAATACGCAGCAGAAATAGATCAGTTGGAAAAAGATATTATAAAGTTAGAAAAAGAATCTCAAAGACACATGACAGAAGAAAAACGAAGACAACTTGTTAACAAAAAACTACAATATAATACACTCGAGACACATCGTACAGAAAAAGTAATTATGAGAACTAAACAGAAATATTATGAACTAGGTGAAAGATCACATAAAATTCTTGCTTGGCAGTTGAAAACAGAACAGGTTTCTAAAACAATTATTGCAGTTAGAACAAGTGTAAACAAGGTTACTTATAAGCCTTTAGAAATTAATGAAACTTTAAAAAAAATTTATACTGAACTATATCAATCAGAATCAAAAAATAAGATTACTGAGATAGATAAATTTTTATCACAAATAACCCTTCCAAAATTAAATTTCGAAGAACAGAAAGGATTAGATATGCCTTTTACATTAAAAGAGGTTGAAGAAGCTTTAGGATCACTTCAGAGTAATAAATCTCCAGGAGAAGATGGTTTTCCTCCTGAGTTTTATAAAAAATGTAAAGATTTATTAATTCCTCCTTTTAAGGAATTAATATATCAAGTGCAAAGAATGCATAAACTCCCACAATCTTTTTTAACAGCGATCATAACTGTACTGCCAAAAAAAGATAGAGATCCTTTAAAACCAGCGTCATATAGGCCTATTTCTTTGTTGAATACAGATTATAAAATAATAGCAAAAATTTTATCTAATAGAATATCTAAATATTTACCAAAATTAATACATATGGACCAAACAGGTTTTATTAAAAATAGACAATCAATGGATAATATAACCCAGTTAATTAGTATAATTCATTTGGCACAAAAAAGAGAGGAAATGAGTGTGGCAGTTGCTTTGGATGCAGAAAAAGCATTTGATAGATTGGAATGGGATTTTTTATTTAAGGTATTGGAAAAATATGAATTAGGAAGATCTTTTATACAGTGGATTAAAATTCTAAATACTAATCCTCAAGCTAAAGTAGTTACAAATGGTCAGATTTCAACACCATTTTGTTTAACAAGGTCAACTAGACAAGGCTGCCCCTTATCACCTGCTTTATTTGTATTGGCAATAGAACCATTAGCTGAATTAATTAGAATAGATTCAGATATTGAGGGCATTAGAGTTAATCAAGAAGAATATAAGATTAACTTATTTGCTGATGATGTTTTGATTTACTTAACAAACTCATTGCAATCTTTGCAAAGATTATCTTTTAGATTGGAAGAATATGGGGAAGTATCGGGTTATAAAGTAAATTGGGATAAAAGTGAAATTTTACCCCTTACCAATGGAAATTATAATCAATGCCGATTAGCAACTCAATTTCGATGGTCAATAAATGGGATAAAATATTTAGGTATTAGAGTTAATAATGATGTAAAAAATTTATATAAACAAAATTATTTGCCATTATTAAAAAAAATAAAAGAGGATCTTGATAAATGGATGATATTACCAATAACATTAATAGGTAGAGTTAATGTTGTAAAAATGAATATATTTCCTAGATTGCAATATTTATTTCAAACTCTACCAATACAATTACCTCAGAAGTTTTTTCAAGAACTGAATAAATATGTAAGGAAATTTCTTTGGAAAGGAAAGATGTCAAGAATATCATTGGAAAAATTGACATGTAAATTTGATTTAGGAGGGTTACAACTTCCAAACTTTAAGAATTATTATAAAGCAAATCAACTTAGATTTATTGCGTCTTTTTTTGATGAAGAAAAACCGGCATGGATTAGAATAGAATTAGATAAGATAGGAGAAAATACACCAGAAGATTTTATATATAAATGGGAATCCAAATGGATACGGGAAAAAAAAGAATCTCCTATATCAAGATATTTGATTGATTTATGGAATAAGGTAAATATGGATGATGAGATAAAGAAATCTTTATTAGCAAAAAGGACTTTAATTCAAAATAGGCTTATTCCCTTTACAATGGATAATAAACTTTTACATAATTGGTTTCAAAAGGGGATGAAATATATAGGTGACGGTTTTGAAGGAGGTACCGTAGATTCCGGATTATAAGCTGCTACTTTTTTCCCACGCTTTGAACACTGCGGCCTTTACTACGGTGCAGCTAATGCATGGTTTTTTTTCATGCCGCCAAAAACATTTTGCCTCGTAACAGTAGACCAATAAAATTGATGAGTAGTTCACAGAGGTCCAATGAAATTGTACGATAAATCAAGCGCACTTTCACAATTAAATTATTGTAAATCAGTCATTTGTACACACCCTCATCAACATGGAAAACACTCGAAGAAAAGCATTGTGCTGCCTTTATGGCAGTTATTTAGTTTATAATATTTTCGCTTAGTAATTCATTTGTTAGTATTTTCTAGTTAAAGTTAGAAGTGTTTTAAGTATATTTGTTTTCTGTACTACATCCCGGGATGCTATGACGTCACATCCGGTTTTGCCGCGTCTTGTGGGGAAATACCGGTTTGCGATAAACGGAAAGGAGGGGGCGAGCGCATTAGACCCGCGCGATGATGCAGCTTTTAAGTTAAAGGCGATCAATAACTTTTCCTGGTAGGCTGCAGTATATATTTTTTTACCAGTCGTTAGGAGATATTGGAATGTTGTTCGTGCACTGTTCAGTAAAAAAGTATACGCAACGTAATTTGTGTGTTACCGATACGTATGTATATTTAAAAGTAGCCGTGTTACAGGCACGGTTCGAAAAAAAGCATTTGCAATATGTATTTGTTTATGTTACCATACGGATTTAATTAAAAGTTAAAAAATCCTCACGTGTAATATCTTTCTGTGTAAATATCTCATATTACAACATGGGACACCTGCGGCTTAAAATCCGGTGCGGCTTGTACAAGTACAAAATTGATTTTCTTTCTAAAATTAGAGCCTGCGGCTTTTAATCAGGTGCGCTCTGTAGTACGGAATCTACGGTATATTGATGTCGTTTGATCAATTAAAAAATAAATATAAAATATCAAATAACACTCTTTTCTGTTATTTTCAATTAAAAGCTTATTTACGAGAAAAGTTGGGACAAACAATGTTGATGCCAAAACCTAGTGAAATAGAAATATTAATTCAGAAAGGAAAAATTAAAAAATTTACATCTTGTATGTATAATTTGATTCAAAAGCAGACAATTAAATTAGGAATTCATAAATCAAGACAAAAATGGGAATCTGATCTGAATGTTAAAATTGGTCAAGATTATGTTCTGATAGTATGAGAAATACAATAAATGTTCGACTTAGATTAATACAATATAATTTTTTACATCAATTATATATAACACCACAGAAAATAAATAGGTTAAATTCAAATATGTCTGACCAATGTTTTCGATGTAAACAAGAAATTGGTACTTTTTTGCATTCTACTTGATCTTGTTCTAAAATTCAACCATTTTGGATTAATTTAAGATTTTTATTGGAACAAATTATTGGAGTACAACTTCCACATAGTCCATTGTTATTTTTATTAGGAGACATTGAAGGGACAATAACGAAATTTAAATTGAATAAGTATCAGAAAAAATTTATAAAAATTGTTTTGGCAGTAGCCAAAAAAGTTATCGCAGTTACTTGGAAATCTGATTTAAATTTAACTATGGATCGTTGGAATAATGAAATACATAGTTGTATTCCATTTGAAAAAATTACGTATAATTTAAGAAATGAATATGAGATATTTTTGAAAATTTGGTCACCATACTTACGAAAGATAGGATTAGATACATAGGTCCTTTGAAGATAAAATTATAGTAATTGGGGAAAGTGAAAATAAATATCAAAATTATTTTGAACTCCATGGAACATGTGGGGATCCTCCGATATCCAGGCAATCTTTCTTCTCTTTTCTTTCTTTTTTTTTCTTTTTCTTTAGATAAGGGCTAAGGGGGGGGAGGGTTAGTATCACTTTTCTTACTATTTTATTATTACATTTATTCTTGTAATTTCTAAAATTCAATAAATAAATAATATTTAAAAAAAAGAAAATTGATACTGATATCCTTGAGCGGCCCAAGTCAAGAGTCCTGACCTTAATCCGATCCAACATTTCCAGCAAGACCTCAAGATTGAGATCCACTACTGCTCCCCAACTAACCTGGCACAGCTTGAGCAATTTTGCAAGGAAGAACTAATAGAGACTTATCCAAAAACACTACTGGCTGCACTAGCTGTGCGAGGTGGTTCAGCTAACTACTGAGCAAAGGGGGGTGGGGGGTGAAAACTTTTGAACAGCTAACTTTTCAGTTTTTCTTGACAATTTCCCTTGGTTTTTTAGGGTTCTACTGTGAAAAAAGCAGCATTGGTTCACAAATAATAAGACCTGGTTTTAATACTCATTTATGTGATCAAAGGGTTGGGGCAGAATAATTTTCAAGGCACTGTAAAAACTTGAAGAAATTGGCATCACAATATTTTCAGTGTGGGTTGAGTCGCTCAAATGAAATGGAAACTGTTTTCACAACAGGGTAAGCTGCATTTGCAATGATGTAGAAATTTGTTAAGCTGCTGCAAAAACACTCACTGTACCATTTGACCTGAATTTTTCCATTATTTTATTTAATGCTCAATTCCAGCCTCCATAGTATTTTGCTTTTTGAAATATTAGCTCCCGTTGTCCATTTGCTGTCGCAATAATTCATTGAATGCTATCACTTATTTATTGGTGAGGCTCATGCTGCCCACAGATGGATGCAGGATGACAAAATAGTTGTCATCAGGCCTTTCACGCTCAGGCATCTCCTGTATCATTGACATGAATTTATCAGGCACTTCTCCAATTGCATGTCACATTTTGAGTGTTTAAGGATTGGAGTCCTTGGAGGATGCATTTATGATTATATTTTCAGTGTAAACTGACTTCACTAATCAATCAACTTGAAGTCCCTGGAAATGATGTCAAATTCTTCTCATTAACCTAGTTCATTTTTCTTTAGACTTGAACTGTTACTTCATTTTAATTTTACGTCTAGGTGCTTATTTGTGAGCAACTCTGAACCACTGGTCTATATTGTTACTGACTGCTTATGATGCCAATGGTGTTTAGGGCAGCAATGATAGTCTCCCATCTCCAACAGCCCTTGTACACCACGGTTCCTGTACCCTACCATCCTTTCCCTGTCTCATTGGAGCATACCTATGCAGAACGCCACGCAGATATCCCATGAACATTTTCCACATTTCTGCCATGCATTTCTCTGAGAACATCTGTTCCCAATTTATGCTTCCAAGTGGGACGTGGGAGCATGGAGGAACATCAGGAAATCTCCAGGAAGACCTTCTTCGTTGCTGCTGCTGCTGTGAGGTCCGGGACTCTGCTGGGAAGAACAGGCCCCCAGTCCTCGGGGTCACGTTGCCGATGGCCGTTGGCAGGGCCGTCTTAATACACTCGGCAGAGGATGGTGCTCGGAGAAGCTGTGCCGGAGGGGATGGTCGTCGTCTCGGAGGTTCGACAGACTTGGAGTCCGCTGCGGTTGGGGTGCTTTCACTCTGTGCTGTGTCTGCAAAAGGCTGGGTTCGATGGAGCTTTCATTGTTTGCTGCGTCTGCGAGGCTGAGTCGGGCAGTGCCGTGGAAGTCCGTAGCGGGGTTATTCCCTTCTGCCGCCGGCGTGGGATGGCGAGTCTGTCAGGACCCTGGGGACTTGTGGAAACTGTGTGGTGATTTCTTTTGAACTTATAGTCCTTTAACATCTTTGGACTATTTTTACTGTGCCCATGGTCTTTTTTTTTATCAATTATGCTATTGTTTGCACTGTTGTAACTATGTGGTTTTGTGCAGGTCTTGTAGCTTTAGTTTTTGGTCTTGTTTTGTCTGGTGGATTTGGAGCTCCTTTCCGGGGAACGCGCTAAGACGGTAGCGCGATATTAATACGCAGCAGCCTCTCGGGACTCTGGATTGGGGATTGCCAAACGTCATGTGGATTTTCTAGTGTAGTCTGTTTTGTCATATGCTTTTGTGATATCATTCTGGAGGAACGTTGTCTCATTTTTTTTAACTGCATTGCATTTGTGGTTTCTAAATGACAATAATCTGAATCTGAATCTGAAGTTCCTGCCTGATTGCCTCATATTTCCCCTTACTCCAATTAAACATTTTCCTAACTTGTCTGTTCCTATCCCTCTCCAATGCTATGGTAAGGGAGATAAAATTGTGATCACTATCTCCAAAATGCTCTCCTGCTGAGAGATCTGACACCTGACCAGGTTCATTTCCCAATACCAGATCAAGTACAGCCGCTTCTTTTGTAGGCTTATCTACATATTGTGTCAAGAAAGCTTCCTGAACACATCTAACAAACTCCACCCCATCTAAACCCCTTGCTGTGGTTAGAATCCAATCAATATGGAAATTGAAATCTCCCACCATGACAACCCAGTTAGTATTACACTTTTCCAGAATATGTCTCCCTATCTGCTCCTCAATGTCCTCATTACTATTGGGTGGTCTATAAACAAACACCCAGAAGAGTTATTGACCCCCTTCCTGTTCCTAACATCCACCCACAGAGACTCAGTATACATCTCTCCATAGCCTCCTACTTTCTGCAGCCATGGCACTATATCTGATCAACCATGCCACCCACCCCCCCACCGCTTTTCCCTCCCTCCCTGCCCTTTCTGAAACATGTAAAGCCTGGCACACTTAAGTAACAATTCCTGCCCCTGAACCATCCAAATCACTCTAATGGCTACAACATCACAGCTCCCAAGTGCTGATCCATGCTCTAAGCTCATTCGTTTTGTTCATAATATTCCTTGCATTAAAATAGACACGTCTCAAACCATCAGTCTGAGCGCATCCCTTCTCTATCACCTGCCTATCCTCCCTCTCGCACTGTCTATAAACTTTCTCTATTTGTGAGCCAACCGCCCCTTCCTCCGTCTCTTCAGTTTGGTTCCCACCCCCCCCCCCAAACAATTTGAGTTTAAACTCTCCCCATAAGCCTTAGCAAACCTTCCAGCTGGGTTATTGGTCCCCCTTGGATTCAAGTGGAACCCAACCTAATATACAGGTAGAGTATCTGGTAAAGAAGGCAAATGGAATGTTGGCATTTATTTCAAGGGCAGTAGAATATAAGAGTAAGGAGATAATGCTGAGGCTTTACGAGAGAGGCAGCATTTGGTGTATTGTCAACAGTTTTGGGCCACATATTTTGGAAAGAATGTGTTGTCATTGGAGAGAGTTCAGAGGAGGTTGACGTGAGTGATTTAGGGAATGAAGGGGTTGACATATGAGGAGCATTTGGCAGAATTTGGCCTGTAGCCACTGGAATTTAGAAGAATTTAGATAAGATGGATGTGGAGAGGATGTTTCCTATGGTGGGGGTATCCAGAACTTGAGGGTATAGCCTCAAAATTCAGGGGTGACCATTTAGAACACAGGTAAGGAGGATTTTTTTGACCCAGAGTAGTGGAATACTCTGCCACAGACTGTGATGGGGGCCGTGTCCATAGGTAGATTTAAAATGGAAGTTGGTAGTTTCCTGTTTGGTCAGAGCATCCAAGAATATGGCGACAAAGCAGATATTTCGCGTTTTGTGGGATCCTGGGTGGAATGGCGGAGCAGACTCAATGAACTAATTCTGTTCTTCTGCTTTACAGTCTTTATTATGAGTTTACAAAGTAATTATTCCTTTAGTTGGAATGCTGACTCAATTATGTCTGGTATTAATATTGAAATCAGAATTCACTCTCCTTTCAGGATGGATTTTTTAGTGAGAGTTGCTTCAAAACGTGAGATAATTGATCATGTTTTATAAAAATCACTTTAATTCCAAATTGAGTTTAGTTCCCTGCAGATTATTTAACTTAATAGTAAAAATATTAGTACTCTAATAATATCGTGTGGTAAAAATGACCTTCCTTTTGGCTTTTGTAGGTACATCAAAAGATGGAGCGCTGGATGAAGATGATTTCACAAGGGCATTTAATGATGTGCCTACTGTGCAGGTAACTGTATGAATTATTATGGTTGGATTTTTGATAATTAAAAAATATATACCTGGTAACGTTTGGGGTTATGATTTTTTTGGTAAAATTTATTGTATGTGTCCTTATGCAAAATGTAAATGTGTTTTATTAGGACATAGAGGGGATTTGGAGTGCGTTTTCCCCTCTCACATCTCCATTGAGTTCCAGTGTGCAGGATCACAGGAATGCCAGTTTGAAATATCTTTCATTTTCAGAAGTCAAAGTAACTACAGTAATTATCACCATTAAGTGCCGTGTCGTATGTCATGGGCATTCATGGTCTTTCCATGACCATGATTGTTCTTGGCAAATTCTTCTACAGAAGTCATTTGCCATTGTCTTCTTCTGGACAGTGTCTTTACAAGACTGGTGACCCCAACCATTCATCAATACTCTTCAAAGATTGTCTGTTTGGCATCAGTGGTCACATACTCCATGACTTCACGTGACTGTGTGTGAGTGGGGGGGGGAGGGGGGTTGCTATTGCAGGTGTTATACTGCCTAAGGATAACCTGCCTTATACCTCCTTTGGTAGAGAAGTACCTCCACCCCACCACCCTCTACGACAGTAAAACACTGTTAATACAATTCCTATATTTAGACACGTAAATCGCTTATAAAAATCTTACATATTATGTACTTTCTACTCACCCACTAAGGGTGTCTTTTATAAGAGTGGTGTAGTAACAACAACCTCTCACTCAATGTCAATAAGACCAGGAAACTGATTGTAGACTTAAGGAGAGGGAATCCAGAGGTCCATGAGCCAGTACTCATCGGAGGATCAGAGGTAGAGAGTGTCAGTAACTATAATTTCCTGAGTGTCACTATCTCTGAAGAAAGCATGACAGTACCTCTACTTCCTCAGGAATCTGTGGAGATTCAGCATGTAATCAAAAACCTTGGCATTACCATAAACCCCTAGCTTCGGTTTTTACCAATAATCAAAGATCACCTTTTTTTTAGCTATTTCGTGGTACAAGGCAAGGTTGTCCTTTAAGACCTTTATTATTTGACATTGCTTTAGAACCCTTGGCTATAGCTATTCGTGAATCACCCAATATTTTCGGTATTACCCGTGGGGAGACGACGTATAAGGTATCATTAAATGCGGATGACTTGTTATTATATATATCTGACCCTGAAAGATCTATTCCTGCTATTTCTTCTTTGCTCGCTCAGTTTAGTAACTTTTCTGGTTATAAATTGAATTTTAATAAGAGTGAACTATTTCCATTAAATATGCAAGTTCCAATTTATAATCATGTACCATATAGAATTGTTACAGATTATTTTACTTATTTAGGTATTAAAATTACTAAAAAACATAAAGATTTATTTAAAATTAATTTTCTACCTTTAATTGATCAAATTAAGCAACTTGCTAATAGATGGTCTCCATTATCTTTGTCTTTGGTAGGCAGAGTTAATGCCATTAAGATGATGATACTACCTAAATTTTTATATTTATTTCAAGCATTACCAATTTTTATTCCTAAATCTTTTTTTGATATGGTTGACTCTAAAATATCTTCTTATTTGTGACAGAACAAAAATCCTAGACTAGGCAAAAAATATTTACAGAAGCCTAAGAAGGAGGGCGGCTTGGCTCTACCAAACTTAAGATTTTACTATTGGGCAGTTAACATACGGTATTTAATATTCTGGACACAAGAATCGACTACAGCTGCTTGCCCACAATGGGTAAATTTGGAATGTAAATCTGTGCAAGATTTTTCATTGATCTCAATCTTAGGATCTTCACTTCCTTTTTCGTTAGTTAAAATGAATAAACAGATAACTAATCCCATAGTCAAGTATACATTACGAATTTGGTTTCAATTTCGTAAATTTTTTAGCTTGAATAAATTTATGCTGTCATGTCCTATAGTATCTAACTACTTCTTTCGGCCTTCATCTATAGATCAAGCTTTTTTATTATGGAAAACAAAAGGTATAACATGTTTTCGTGATCTGTTTTTGGATGATAACATTATGTCCTTTGAACAGCTATCTAATAAATATAATTTACCTAAAACCCATTTTTTTAGATATTTGCAAGTCAGAAATTTTCTGTATAATGAATTAAAGTCTTTTTCGAAAGAATGTCCATTGGACATTACAGAAAGAATTTTAGCCCTCAATCCTTGTCAAAAGGGTTTAGTAGCTATCATTTATAATATGATTGAGTGTACAGCCAGATGTATCAGAAAAAATTAAGAAGGAATGGCAAGAAGAATTGCATTGTCCTATATCTACTGAGCAATGGGAAAAAATTTTGTCATTGGTAAATTCGTCCTCTATTTGTGCTAAACATGCCCTAATACAATTTAAGGTTGCACATAGAGCTCACATGTCTAAAGATAAACTTGCTCGATTTTATTCTTATGTTAATTCAACTTGTGACAGATGTCATTCTGATGTTGCTTCATTGACTCATATGTTTTGGTCTTGTCCTTGTTTACAAAATTATTGGAAAGATATTTTTAATATCATTTCAAGAGTTTTAAATATCAATGTCCAACCGCATCCTTTTACTGCAATTTTTGGTTTACCAATGATAGATAATAATCGTCTATCCGCTTCATCTCAACGACTGATTGCATTTGTTACATTAATGGCTAGAAGATCTATTTTATTGAATTGGAAAGAAATTAACCCGCCAACTGTATTTCAGTGGTTTTCTCAAACTATTTCTTGTTTGAGTTTAGAAAAAATTAGAAGTGTGGTTTTTGATTCTTCAGTTAAATTTGACGAAACTTGGAGACCATTTATTCAACATTTTCATATGAGTTAAATGGTCTGATCCTAAACCTTACTGTTATTATCCTTAAGTATTTGGATGGAGGTTCGGAGTTATCGGCACTACTGTATGTATTTAACATTATGCAATTGCCCATGTTGGTTAGTTTTTTTTTTAAAGTTTTCTTTTAGTTTTTTTGGGGTTTTTTTCTTCTCTCTTTTTCGATTCTTTTATATTAATCCTATGAGTTTGGGAGGCTTTATATATTGATTATTACATATCTGATTGTCTGTTTAAACTATTAATTATGTACTCTCAAACGTTTTGTATTCATATTTCATTTATGTTTTTCTTAAAATTAATAAAAAGATTTAAAAAGAAAGAAAAACCTTGGCAAACTTTTATAGATGTGTAGTGGAAAATGTGTTGACTAGCTGCGTAACAGTCTGGTACAGGAAAACCAATGCCTTTGAATGGAAAATCCTCTATAGATTTGCTAAGTATGTCTGCAGAAAAAGAATCTCAGGGTTGTGTGTTATGGCATGTATGTACTCTGATAATATATTTTATCTGATAAGTATGAGAAGAGCAAGAGGATAAGATGTGAGAGAATAGGACCAATCAAGTGTGACAGTAGAATAGTGTGTATAGTACTTTGCTTCAGTATTCACTATGGAAAAGGATCTTAGTGATTGTAGTGATGACTTGCAGCAGACTGAAAAGCTTGAGCACTTAGATATTAAGTAAGAGGATGTGTTGGAGCTTTTGGAAAACATCAAGTTGGATAAGTCTCCGGGACCAGGCAAGATGTACCCCCAGGCTACTGTGGGAGGTGAAGGAAGAAATTGCTGAGCCTCTGGCAATGATCTTTGCATCATCAACAGGTACGGGAGAGGTTCCGGAGGACTGGAGGATTGAGGATGTTGTTCCTTTATTCAAGAAAGGGAGTAGAGATAGCCCAGGAAATTATAGACCTGTGAGTCTTACTTCAGTGGTTGGTAACCTGATGGATAAAATCCTGAGAGGCAGGATTAATGAACATTTGGAGAGGCATAATATGATTAGGAATAGTCAGCATGGCTTTGTCAAAGGAAGGTCGTGCCTTACGAGCCTGATTGTATTTTTTGAGGATGTAACTAAACACATTGATGGAGGTAGAGCAGTAGATGTAGTGTATATGGATTTCAGCAAGGTGTTTGATAAGTTACCCCTTGCAAGGCTTATTGGGAAAATAAGGAGACATGGGATCCAAGGGGACCTCGCTATGTGGACCCAGAATTGGCTTGCCCACAGAAGGCAAAGAGTGGTTGTAGACAGGACATATTCTGCATGGAGATCGGTGACCGTTGGTGTGCCTCAGGGATCTGTTCTGGGACAGAACCTGGATGAAGAAGTGGAGGGATGTGTTAGTAAATTTGCTAATGGCAAAAAGTTTGGAGGTGTCATGGATAGTGTGGAGGGCCGTCAGAGGTTACAGCAGGACATCAATAAGTTGCAAAACTGGGCTGAGAAGTGGCAGATAAGTGTGAGGTCAAATATGATGGCAGGATATAGTAATAATGGTAAGATTCTTGGCAGTGTGGAGGATCAGAGGGTTCTTGGAGTCTGAGTCTGTAGGACATTCAAAGCTGCTGCGCAGTTTGATTCTGTGGTTAAGAAGGCATACAGTGCATTGGCCTTCATCAACCGTGGGATTGAGTTTAGGAGCCGACAGGTAATGTTGCAGCTATATAGGACCCTGGTCAGACTCCACATGGAGTACTGTGCTCTGTTCTGGTCACCTCACTACAGGAAGGATGTGGAAACCATAGAAAGGGTGCAGAGGAGATTTTCAAGGATGTTGCCTGGATTGGGGAGCATGCCTTATGAAAACAGGTTGAGTGAACTCGGCCTTTTCTCCTTGGAGCGACGGAGGATGATCGTGTGGATAGTCAGAGGCTTTTTTCCAGGGCTGAAATGGCTGTCATGAGAGGACACAGTTTTAAAGTGCTTGGAAGCAGGTACAGAGGAGATGTCAGGGTTGAGTTTTTTATGCAGAGAGTGGTGAGTGTGTGGAATGGGCTGCCAGCAATGGTGGTGGAGGCAGATATGATAGGCTCTTTTAAGAGAGTCCTGGATTGGTACATTGACTTCAAAAAATAGAGGGCTATGGGTAACTATAGGTAATTTCTAAGGTAAGTACATGTTCGGCACAGCTTTGTGGGCTGTAGGGCCTGTATTGTGCTGTAGGTTTTCTATGTTTCTAAGAGTATTAAGATTCCCCACCATTTATAACAGTGTTATAATGACAACTCTCATTATGAGTTGTCTTTGTTTTCAACTTGCTCTAAGCATTCAGGATTCTGTCCAAGTTTTAGCAAGACAGCTCAGTGCACAAGCTAGTAGAGTTCCTGCCTTTCAATTCCAGTAACATGGGCTCTATACTGACCTCTCCTGTTGGCTATGTGATGTTTGCACTTGCATTTCATAAATTCTAACATCTTTGAAAGCCTTTTGAAAATCAGAGAAGTATAAGTAAGTCAATAATCTGAATGATCTCTGATCTGTTCAAAATTATGTACTAATTTTGACATGTTGATTAATTATCCTCCCTAGCCTAGCAATTTTTCTGTCTAAGGTTATATGTACTGTATTTGTGATAGTAAGGTTTCTGATCTTGCTGAAGTGATCGCTTGCATTTCAGATTTTCTCCAATCGAGAACTTGAGGAAACATTGAACAAAATCCGAGAGATACTGTCTGATGATAAGCACGACTGGGATCAGCGAGCCAATGCGGTAAGTTGTGGCTGTGATTGTGGAGGGTGTTGACACTTAGAAATATTTTTTCTCTTACACATAGCGTTGAAAGGCCAAAATGAAATTTGAAGCTTCCTTCTAACAGGATATATATAAATTTTGTGATCATATCCTGTTTCAATAGTCCAATTTATTTTTCCATAATGTCACCATATAGCTGTGAGATTATTTTTGATTCAGTGTCGATCAATCAGACCTCATCATGAAAGTAGAAAGTGGGTGGTGTAGTGAGGGTTTATTTTATAGCTAAGATATGCTGGGCCAGCTCAAACCAACAATTGGTTCTTCGAGATTTCATTCGTTCAATCCAAAGTGTGAGCAGAAGTTCAATGGAATTATCTAGTCTGCCCTTTTAGGTCCATACACAAAAAAAAATTTGTAAAATAGATGCGTTAACACCTTGATTGAGTTATTGTTACTTAATGTACAGCCTTGGGTATCCTCAAGTGGGTCAGCAATATCTTGTACCTACATAATCTCATCAGGTAAATGTATCTGAAGTAAAAAAAATTATACTTGTACTTGCAAAATGTTTGCAAAAAATGGAGGGAAGGAGTTGAAGCAGAGCTGGCAGGTGATAGATTTTTTAAAAAAAGATTAGTTTCATTTGTCACATATCGAAACATCAAAGCATACAGCGAGTGTGCTGCTTGTGTCAGTGACCAATACAGTCTGAGGATGTGCTGGGGCAACCCTCCAGTGCTGCTGTGCTTCTTTTGTCGACATAGAATGCTCATAATTTACAGTTCTAAACCATATATCTTTGGAATGTGGAAGGAAACTGGAGCATCCAGAGGAAACTGACACGGTTACAGGAAAAATATACAAACTCCTTTCAGACAGTGCTGTAATAGTGCTGCTCTACTGTGGTGCCCATGGATAGGTGGATCTAGGTGAGGGGAGCAGTTGTTTGATAGGGAGAAGATGGGAGAGTGGGAATAGAAACAGAGCTGGGAGGTGATGGGTGGAAGTGACTATGTCTCTGTCAACTGTTCAGCCTGGCTAATTAGCCCCAAACCCACTAAATCATTAGGGAAATCCCAGCCAGCAAATGATTGAAGACTATTTTCTTTTTTCCTTTTAGCTCAAGAAGATTCGATCACTACTAATTGCTGGAGCTGCAGAATATGACTGCTTTTTCCAACATTTAAGATTATTAGAAGGAGCTTTCAAATTATCAGCGAGAGATCTCCGGTCACAGGTTGTCAGGGAGGCTTGTATTACAGTAGCGTAAGTATCGTTGGACACATGTTCAACGTACTCTGAAATATCTCTTAATTTTTTACAGTAGGTATGAGAAACTGAAGTTTTATGTCTTGGGTATAGGCTTCCTTTTTTATTTATTTACTTATTGAGATACAGTGTGGAATAGACCCTTCCAGCCCTTCAAGTCACATTGCCCAGCAAATCCCCGATTTAACCGTGGTCTAATCCACCCAGCAGGTGATAAGCAGCCCCCTCACTTCTGCCCCTCTGATCCTCAACACCGGTGCCCCTCAGGGCTGTGTACTAAGTCCCCTCCTTTACTCTCTGTATACCCATGACTGTGTAACCACCCACAACTCCAATCTGCTAATTAAATTTGCTGATGACACTACACTGATTGGCCTAATCTCAAATAATAATGAGGCAGCCTACAGAGAAGAAGTCATCACCCTGACACAGTTGGGTCAAGAAAACAACCTCTGCCTCAATGTTGCAAAAACAAATGAGCTGGTTGTGGACTACAGGAGGAAAGGAGACAGGCTAGCTAACCCCTATTGATATCAATGGATCTGGGGCTGAGAGGGTGAACAGCTTTAAATTCCTCGGCATAAACATCACCGAGGATCTCATGTGGTCTGTACATACCGGCTGTGTGGTGAGAAAAGCACAACAGCACTTCTTTCACCTCAGACAGTTGAAGAAGTTTGGTATGAGACCCCAAATCTCTACTATAGAAGCACAGTTGAGAGCGTCCTGACTGGCTGCATCACTGCCTGGTATGGGAACTGTACTTCCCTCAAACACAGGACTCTGCAGAGAGTGGTGCAGACAGCCCAGCGCGTCTGTAGATGTGAATTTCCCACCATTTAGTACATTGTGGATGACACCAAGATAGGTGGAGGAGCAGGAAGTGTTGAAGAAACGGAAAGGTTGCAGAGAGACTTGGTCAATTTAGGAGAGTGGGCAAAGAAATGGCAGATGAGATACAATGTTGAGAAATGTACGATTGTATATTTTGGAAGAAGAAACAATCGGGCAGATTATTACGTAGATGGGGAGAAAATTCAAAAATCTGAAGTGCAAAGGGACTTGGGGGTCCTAGTGCAGAATACCCTAAAGGTCAACCACCAGGTTGGATTGGCAGTAAGGAAAGCGAATGCTATGTTGGCATTCATTTCAAGAGGAATAGTGTATAAAAGTAAGAAGGTGTTGATGAGGCTCTATGGGGCACTGGTGAGACCCCATTTGGAATACTGTGTGCAGTTTTGGGCCCCCTATCTTAGAAAGGATGTGCTGATGTTGGAGAGAGTTCAGAGAAGATTCACGAGGATAATTCCTGGAATGCAGAGACTAGAACATGAGGAGCGTTTGTCGGCTCGTGGATTGTATTCATTAGAGTATAGAAGAATGAGAAGGGATCTCATAGAAACATTTCGAATGTTGAAAGGGTTGGACAGAGTAGATGTGGAAAGGCTGTTTCCCTTGGTGGGTGAGTCCAGGACAAGAGGTCACAGTCTTAGAATTAGAGGGTACCCATTTAAAACAGAGATGAGGAGGAATTGTTTTAGCCAGAGGGTTGTGGATTTATGGAATTCATTGTCACATAGAGCTGTGGAGGCCCAATCATTGAGGGTTTTTAAGGAGGAGATTGACAGGTATCTAATTAGTCAGGCTATCAAGGGATATGGGAAAAAAGCCGGAAATTGGAACTAGATGGGAGAATAGTTTAGTGGAGTGGCGGAGCAGACTCAATGGGCCAAATGGCCTGCTTCTGCTCCTTTGTCTTGTGATCTCGTGATTTACAGAGCAGGTATGTAAATGTGCCCAAAGGATCATTGGGGACCCAAGTCACCCCAACCACAAACCATTTCAGCTGTTACCATCTGGGAAACGGGACTGCGGCATAAAAGCCAGGACCAACGGGCTCCAGGGACAGCTGCTTCCACCAGGCCATCAGACTGCTTAATTCATGCTGATGCAACTGTATTTCTATGCTGACTATCTTGTTGTACATACTATTTATTATGAATTACCTTAAATTGTACATTGCACATTTAGATGAAGATACAACATAAATATTTTTACTCCTCACGTATGTGAAAGATGAGGGTAATAAAGTCAATGCAATTCAATCTTGATATCTTGTAGTTAGGTGTTGCCTTGATTGCATTTCCTTATTTTCTCAAATTCTGCTCATTTGCTGTTCGAAGGTGCCAAATAATCTTGGCAAACTTATAATGAGCAGATTAGTGATGTATAAGCATTACAGAATACACTCTTAAAGACTCTTGATCACTTGGGGGATTAGTGAAAGTACACTGATGAAGTCGTATTTGGCTTGATAGAACTTGTTCTACTTTTTGAGGGCAGTAAAATGTAGGCAGTATTCAGGAAAATGACTAAGTTGTAGTAAACCCCAAATAGTTACTTAAGAGGCATAACTATGTCTGAAGCACTCGAGCTTGTGGTTATAGTCTTTACTATATTGACTGAATACCAGCTTCTCTGATCATGGGGACGTGAGGAGGATCCAGAATGGATCTAGGGCTGAAAGGTTAACATATGAGGAGCGTTTGATAGCTTTGGGCCTATATTTGCTGGGCAAATGAGTGGGGATCTCATTGAAACCTATTTAATATTGAAAGGCCTAGATAGAATGGATATGGGAGGATGTTTCATGTTGTGGAATAGCGAAGGACCAGAGGGTACAATCTCAGAATAGAGGAACATCCATTTAGAACAGAGATGAGGAGGAATTTCCTTAGACAGAGAATAGTGAATCTCTAGAATTCATTGCCATAGATTGAATGGAAGGCAAGTCATTGTGTATATTCAAAGAAGAGGTTGATATGTTCTTGATTAGTGGGTGTCAAAGGTTATGGGGAGAACGCAGGAGAATGTGGTTGAGAGGGATAATAAATCAGCCATGATGGAATGTCAGAAGACTCGATGGGCTGAATGGCCTAATTCTGATCCTATGTCTCATGGTCTTATCTACTTGTCGCTTGTTTCTGAAGCAGGTTGTAAATACTACATGCTACCTTTTTGTATTGCCACTGGCTTTTAGTATGCTCCATCATTATTCATAGTTCAAATTAATTGTCATTCAACCATACATGAATATTTATGACAGAAATTCTTGATGAACGGTCTTGGCCCAAAATATCGACTCTTTATTCCTCAACATACATGCTGCCTGAAAAGTTGAGTTCCTCCTGAATTTTGTGTGTGCTGTATTTTACTTTGCATGATAAATTTGTATAATGTCAGAAAATAGCAGCTTTTAAAAATGAAGATCTTCAAGTAATTTTGCTTTTCAGTATGTGTACGGAAATATTTTTAATAGAATTAACATGTAAAAACTGATATATAATCAGATAAGCAAACTGGAAGTTGTTTTTATCCATTGCTAGGATGTGTTTGTTGCTGGTAAAACCAATGTTTCTTGCCTCTCTCCAACTGCCCTTGTTTGAATGGCTTTGCTAGGCCGTTGTTATGGCATTCATAGCAAAAGGATTTGAGTACAGGAGCAGGGAGGTTCTACTGCAGTTGTACAAGGCCTTGGTGAGACCGCACCTAGAATATTGTGTGCAGTTTTGGTCCCCTAATCTGAGGAAAGACGTTCTTGCCATAGAGGGAGTACAGAGAAGGTTCACCAGATTGATTCCTGGGATGGCAGGACTTTCATATGAAGAAAGACTGGATCGACTAGGCTTATACTCACTGGAATTTAGAAGATTGAGGGGGGATCTTATTGAAATGTATAAAATTCTAAAGGGATTGGACAGGCTAGATGCAGGAAGTTGGTTTCCGATGTTGGGGAAGTCCAGAACGAGGGGTCACAGTTTAAGGATAAAGGGGAAGCCTTTTAGGACCGAGATGAGGAAAAACTTCTTCACACAGAGAGTGGTGAATCTGTGGAATTCTCTGCCACAGGAAACAGTTGAGGCCGGTTCATTGGCTATATTTAAGAGGAAGTTAGATATGGCCCTTGTGGCTAAAGGGATCAGGGGGTATGGAGAGAAAGCAGGTACAGGGTTCTGAGTTGGATGATCAGCCATGATCATACTGAATGGCGGTGCAGGCTCGAAGAGCCGAATGGCCTACTCCTGCACCTATTTTCTATGTTGCGGAGGGCAGTTAAGAGTCAGACACATTGCTGTGGGTCTGGAGTCACGTTAGCCAGACCAGGTAAGGATATGAATTGCTTTATTTAAAGGAATTAGTCAGGTTTGTCGTAGTATTTTTATTCCAGTTTTATGCAATTAACTGAATATAATTTCTTTACTTACTATGGTGAGTTTTAAACCTTTATCTCTGGATAATTTAGTCCAGACTTCTGAATTATTAATCCAATAATATAACTGTTTTGTGCCCCTAAAATGTAGACAGTGAATTTCTAATTCACTAACAAAGAAGCATTTTATTTTCAATAAAAAAATTGATGTGGGGCAAACATAAACTGGGTAACTAATGTGTATATCGGGCCTTTATTTCTGTGGTACAGCTATAAATTTAACAAAAAATATGTTGTCTTTGTTTTGTTCAAAGTCCATTTGTTGGAATTTACACAGGCACCTGTCAACGATTCTTGGCAACAAATATGATCATAGTGCTGAAGCCATTGTGCCTACATTATTTAATCTTGTCCCAAACTGTGCAAAAGTGATGGCAACATCTGGAGTAGCAGCAATCCGGTGCATCATCCGTGTGAGTAAATCATGCATATTCTCTTTAAACTTGTATTGGTGATGGTTACAATGACTTTAATTCAGCTGGATTTTCCCAAAGGTAATTCACAGGAAAATCCTTAACATAAAACTTCGAACCAAAATTTATATGGGGAGAGAAAAAAGAAGCATTGAAAAAAATTGAGTCTTTTTCAAGATTAGGAAAGAGCAAAAGTTAGTTCAAGATTGTAGAGAGAATGGGGACAGATAGATAGGACCAAGGGAATATTGCCAATGGGGTGAAGCAAGAGTTGTTGTAGCAATTACTTGTTGATGTGGTGGCGAACTGATGACTTCTGGTCAACAGTTTCTTGTCTTTGAGAAGTATTTAAATATTTCTTGCTGAGGTTAAGAAAGCTAATTTTCATTCACGTGTAACATATTGAGCTTAACTTTATGACTGAAGTATTTGGGACTGGGTGGTAATTTGGTCATTTTTTTTCTCGCAGCACACTCATGTTCCAAGGTTGATTCCCTTAATAACCAGCAATTGTACTTCAAAGTCAGTGGCAGTGAGAAGGTAAGGCTATTAAATTGGTATTTATTTAGAGATACAATGTGGAGCAGGTCCTTCCAGTCTAACAAGCCATGCCACCCAGCAACCCATCCATTTAACCCTAGCCAAATCATAGGACAATTTACAATGAAAATTAACCTACTAACTGGTGTGTCTTTGGACCATGGGAAGAATCCAGTGCACCTGGAGGAATCCTACACATGTGGGAAGAATGTGCAAACTTCCTTACAGAGGAAGCCGGATTGAACTCTCAACTCCAATGTCCTGAGCTGCAATAACATCACGCTAACCACCATACTACCATAGTGTATTTATTTTTTAAAATATTGTATGTCCTTGTGAATCATGTGGCTGACCAGAGCTACGGCCATGAGACTCAACTTTTGTAATAATTATTTCCTACAAGATGTCAAAAGCCAACAATCAGAAAATTACTGCTTCAATAGTTCCATTTAATATCAGAGAATGTATACAGTATACAACCTGAGATTCTTACTCTTCAGACAAAACAGAAAAAAACTCCGAAGAATGAATGACAGAGAAGCATTAGAACCCCAAAGACCCCCTTCCCCTCCCACACACAATCTACAGCAAAGTATCAACCCTCCCCCTACTTGTTCCAGCTGGAAGCATTAGCACCCACCACCTACCAGCAAAAAATAGCAAAGCCCCCAAAGAGACCGTGATCTAGGTCCATCAAAACTACAGACCGTAACACAGCACTTCAGCTCTGTCTCAGTCTCTATGTGTCTGTCTGTCTCTCTCTTTCTCCGTCTCTGTCTCAGATGTCATCCCTTCCACAGCTAGAGCAGCTTGCTGTTTTGAAGTTACAGTCTGAAGTGACGCTTATTGGAGCTCACCCAATTTGAGAAACAGCAAACGCCCCACCCCCAGAGGTCTCCAACAACCATACCCACTGACTTGATGTTCCAATCTCGCACGATGCTCAGTTAGCAACACTGGTGAGGAATCAGTCATACATGGGGTCGTGCAAGGCCTGACCCCAAAGGTGCATGTCTTCCAGGCCACTCCTGGAGATATCAAAAATAGCCAATCAGTGAGCTCCAAGAGCGGGAACTCACTGCCATGAAGAACCACAGTTTGAGTACAGCTGTAAAAGGATAAATCAATATTAGTGCCATGGAAACATAGATTAGTAACATATAGAAATGAGCCCTTGAGACCACCACATCCATGGCTTTTTATGTACTCATCCACAATATTTGCACACAATTACAACCCTATTCCTGTTGCACGGAGGGTTGGGGCTCAGAAGGATTTATGCCAAATGCAGAAAATGGAATTAGCTGGGTGAGCACCTGAAAACTTTTGCCTTTGACTCAACATGCTGATGTAGCCATTGGGAATGAATGGATGAATATAACCTGTTTATATTATTTAACCCTGATAAAGAACTCTTGTTCACTTATAATTAAAAATGTCAAGCGTTTGAGCTTAGCTTAGAAAGACTGACTTTTCCATCTTATTTACAGGCGTTGTTATGAGTTTTTAGATTTGTTGCTGCAGGAATGGCAAACACACTCCCTAGAAAGGTAAGGACATAAAAGTTCAAAAGAAGTAGAAGCTGTTAGCACAAAAAATTTGGAGAAGAGACATACGTCTGATTGGATAGTGATTTGCATCTTACAGTATTTAATTATTTGAAAAGGTTTATTTTCCAAGCTTATTGGTTTTTTTAAAAAAGTAGTTCATTACAGTGCTGTTAGGGTTTCAAATGTAAATGTGACAGATTTTCATATTTGTAATTTATTGGGTCATTGCATACTATCCACAGTTAGATCCTACAGTTGAATGTATTTGCTTGGGTCTGGTAGGCTGAAATATCCCCAGTTGCTCATTCATGGCCATAGTAGTAGAAAGCCTCAAATGGCATATTGAAGATGCCACAAAGCTTGGACAGGCAGCAAAGTTTGACCACAGTTTTACTTGCTGGCAGAACTGTGGGAATCTCTGTTCCATCATGGGTACTAGCCTCTGTAGTATCCAAGACATCTGAAAGGATTGGTGCCTTAAAAATGCGGTGTCCATCATTAAGGACCCCCACCACCCAGGACATGCCCTCTTCTCATTGTTACCATCAGGAAGGAGGCACAGTAACCTGAAGGAACATATTCTGTGATTCGGGAACAGCTTCTTCCCCTCTGCCATAGGATTTCTAAATGGACATTGTAGCCATGAACATTATCTTACTATTTTCTAATTTCTATTTTTGCACTACTTATTTAAATTTAACTATTTAAAACATACATAAATAGTTGCTGTAACCATTAAAAATAAAGTGAATAATTATTGTAAATTTGGAGTACTAACAGTAAAGTTTGCAAAAATATACTTCAAAAATCAAGAATTATAACATTAAACAAAACCAAAATGTGATCTCCATTGAAGTAGATCATGTGTTCTATCTAACTTGACATAGACTCTGACAGCTAACTTCCACATATGATTAGAACTTGGTAGAAGTGCTGATATCTTCTAGGAATATGGAGAGAAAAGGTTTATTTGGTGATGTATAAACATTTAAAACGTACAAACAGAAGTAATACACACAAAATGCTGGAGGAACTCAGCAGGCCAGGCAGCATCTAGGAAAGGAGCCTGAAATGTCAACTGTACTCTTTTCCTAGGAGCTAACTGGCCTGCTGAGTTCCTCCAGCATTTTGTGTGTGTTGCTCTGATTTCCAGCATCTGCAGATTTTCTCTTGTTTGTGAGCAGAAGTACTAATTCGAATTACTTCACATAGTGTACAGTTCAATGTCAAAATTAGGTTTATTATCAAAAATCAATTCTTAAGCTGGTGCAGAAATTCTAACTCTTTCAGCTCTGTAAAGGTATTTACTGTTCCTTTCATTTGTTATTGACTGTTTTACTGAGCAAATAGAGTAGAGAATGCAGGCTTAGGCTTAACAACAATTTCGATCACTTGCTTAAAAAAATAAAATTATTGCCAAAATTGAAAGAATAATGTCCACATTGCAGATAATTCACTTTGTACTTCAAGTAAGAAAACATTAGCTTAGGCTGTGATTGGGAAATCTTGCCTGAAAATATAGGTGAAGTTATCTGAAAGCTTGAGGAATCAGAATTATATTCATTAATACTGTCATATATGACGTGAAATTTGTTGTTTTGTGGCAGCAGTACAGTGTGAAGTTATAAATTTACTATTAATTACAAAATCAATATTACCCAAAAAAGAATAATGAGGTAGTTTCTAGATTTCCAGCATCTGCAGAATCAGTCATGTTTATTATAATGTAGTGTTCATGGACTGTTCAGAAATCTAATAGTGGAGGGAAAGAAGCTGTTCCTGAAGAAAGTAAAAAGTGTCATCTACATTACCAGACAGATGGCTGCTCTCTGCAGTGCTCATCCCCCATGCCCCCTTTCCCCCACTCACCCCTCACCCCCTTTGTTTTTCTGAATTGTGGCCTCAGCAAGTTTGTTAATAACTTGAGTCTGCATATTTCGGGGTAAAATGACACAGTTACTACACTCTTTGCAGTGTTTCAATGACCATTCAGATCAACACAGATGATAGAATTTGTCCAAAGAATCCTTAATTATTTCTTCCAAATGTTTTAGTTGAGCAAGCATAAAAAGCATGATTACTTTTTATATTTATTTTGACCAGGCACGTGACTGTTCTGGTTGAGACCATCAAGAAAGGCATTTCAGATGCTGATGCAGAAGCCAGACAGGAAGCTAGAAAGTAAGGAATCACTTCAGTGCTAATCATATTTTTAAACAAAGTAAATCTACTATAGATTTGATATAAGATTTTTGTTGAAATAAGTAATTTGTCTATGTTTGCTATACTCAGAACATTTTAAAAATGAGTTTTTTGCTGAGTAAGTATTCACTGTGGAAGATATGGGCAGTATGGTAGAAGTTCCAGGTTTCAGGGGGCATGAAGAGATATTGGATAAATTGGTCAGTCCTTCAAGAATCAAAGGCAGTAAACAGCAAATAGGAATAAAGGGGGGTTTTTCTGGTTGGCAGTATTGGGACTGCTACTTTTCACATTGTTTGTCAGTTATTTGGATAATGGAATTGATGGCTTTGTGGCAAAGTTTGCGGATGATACGAAGATAGGTGGAGGGGTAGGTACTGCTGAGGAAGCAATGCGATCGCAGCAGGACTTAGACAGATTGGAAGAATGGGCAAAAAAGTGGCAGATGGAATACAGTGTTGGGAAATGTATGATAATGCATTTTGGTATAGGAAATAATAGTACAGGCAGTCCCTGGGTTACAAATGAGTTCCGTTCCTGAGTCCGTCTGTAAGTCGGATTTGTACGTAAATCGGAACAAGTACATCAGGTATTATATAGCGTCAGTTAGTCAAATGTTTGCCTTAGTATATATTTTACCTTTCTCTGCATATAAAACACTTAAGAAACGTATGTATTCCAATAATTAAACCACTGCGTTGCTTAGTAATAATTGTAGCTTTCATCGGGGCAGGGCCTTTCACATGCTCCATTATTCTCACTTTATCCTTTAAAATTGTTCCGATCGTTGACTGACTGTAGCCTAATGCTTTTCCAATGACCGATAGCGTTTCACCTCTTTCCAAACGCTTTATTATTTCCACTTTATTTTCAATCACCATCACTTCCCGTCAATGGAACAGAAACACTGTGGGTGGCGGTCCTGATCTCCGCCGGCTCCCGAGGTCCGCCGAGTCCCAAGGACCACCGCACTGAATTCCCCAGGTCCTAAAGTCCACCTCACTGGGACAGGTTAAATGGGACAAGTGGGGGCTGTGCTGGGTTTGGGTATTTGATTCCCCCACAATATTCCGCATGGGAATTTAAACTGGAAGTGGCAGTGTTTTTGTTTTTACGAGGTCGAGTTCTGAGCTCGACATCAACCCGGCACGGATGGTACAGGAGTCAATGGATCGACATTAACCTGGCACGGGAGCGGTCTGTCACTGGATTGAACGGAGGCTCCCAAGTTCTCAAGCCCGGCACTGATCTCACTGCACCACCAGTCAACTGGAACGGGGGTAGGGGCAGGGTCAGGGTGAATCTTACTAAAAAAAATTTAAACCAAATACAAAGTTACACACTCAACACAGTGTCAATGGCAACGACTTAAAATGGCGGAAGGTGTTGCGATCCAACTTACAATGGTAAACGGCGTTCTCCTTCCTCAGTTCATAAGTACGAGTTGTCCGTAAGTCAGACGTTCGTAACTCGGGGACTACCTGTACAGACTGTTATTTAAATGGGGAGAAGGTTCAAACATCAGAGGTGCAGAGGGACTTGGGAGTCCTCATGCAAGACTCCCAGAAAATTAATTTACAGGTTGAGTCTGTGGTAAAGAAAGCAAATACAATGTTGGCATTTATGTAAAGGGAAATAGAATATAAAAGCAAGGAGATAATCCTGAGCCTTTATAAGACACCAGTCAGGCGGCACTTGGAGTATTGTCAATAGTTTTGGGCCCCATGTCTCAGAAAGGATGTGTTGTCATTGGAGAGTGTCCTGAGGAGGTTCACAAGAATTATTCTGGAAACAAAGGGGTTAATATAAGAGAGTTTGGTAGCTTTGGCCATGTACTCACTGGAAATTAGAAGAATATGTGGGGAGCTCATTGAAACTTACTGAATGTTGAAAGGACTAGATAGGGTGGATGTGGAAAGGATGTTTCCTGTGGTGGGGGTATCCAGAACAAGAGGGCACATCCTCAAAATTTAGGGGCAACCTTTTAGATCTGAAGCAAGGAGGGTAGCCAGAGAGTAGTGAATCAGTGGAATGCTCTGCTACAGACTGCGGTGGAGGCAGAGTCTGTGGATATGTTTAAGGAGGAAGTTGATAGTTTCCTGATCGGTTAGGGCATCAAACGATATGGTGAGAAGGCAGGTGTATGGGGTTGAGTAGGTTCCAGGATCAGCCATGAAGGAATGGCAGAGCAGACTCAATGGGCTGAATGGCTGAATTCTGCTCCTCTGTCTTATGGTGTTATGGTCTCAAGTGTGTGAAGTTACCATAATGAGACAGAAATTTCTTAGGAAACTGAAAGGTCTGAAGGTAGATAAGTCACCTGGACCATACAGTCTACACCCCAGAGTTCTAAAAGAGGTGGCTGAAGAGATTGTGGGGATATTAGTACTGATTTCAAGAATCTACTAGATTCTGGAATGGTTCTGGAAGACTGGAAAATTGCAAGTATCACTCCACTCTTCAAGGGAGAGAGACAGAAGAATGGAAACTATAAGCTAGTTAGTCTGACCTCAGTGGTTGGGAAGATGTTGGAGTTGGTTATTAAGGATGAGGTCTCAGGGTACTTGGAGGCATTGGATAAAATAGGTAGTAGTCAGCATGGTTTCCTCAAGGGAAAATCTTGCCTGGAAAATCTGTTTGAATTCTTTAAAGAAAGGACAAGCAGAATGGACAAAGGAGTTTATATCATGTACTTGGATTTTTAGAAGGCCATTGACAAGGTGCCACACATGAGGTTGCTTAACAAGCTACAAGCCCATGGTATTACAGAAAAGATTCTAGCATGGATAAAGCAGTGGCTGATTGTCAGGAGGCAATCAGTAGCAATAAAGGGAGCCTTTTCTGACTGGCTGCTGATGACTTGTGGTAATCCACAGGGGTCTGTGTTGCAACCAATTCTTTTAATGTTATATGTTAATGATTTGGATGATGGAATTGATGGCTTTGTTGCAAAGTTTGAAGATGATATGAAGATAGGTAGTGGGGCAGATAATTCCAGCATATATAGAACAGAAGATTTCAGATTTGCTCATCTAACTACAGCACTACAATTTAACTCGGTGTTTTGAGCTTAGAAATTGAAAATTCAGCTGTGGTTTTAGCATTTAAGGTAGTTCCTCAGAGGATAATAAACAGAAGAAGGTCTGCAGGTGGCAGAAATCCAGAGTGGTACATACAAAAGATCGGAGGTACTCGGCAGATTAGGCAACATCTATGGAGAGGAATAGAGCATCAATGTTTCAGACTGATACATAATGAAGGGTTTCAGCCCAAAACATGAACTCCTTATTCCGTCCCATAGATGCCACCTGAGTTGCTCCAGCATTTGGTGTGTGTTTCCTTAAAGGATAATGTGGGACTCTTTTAAGCAAACATTTACACATGGAGAAAGAGTGGTAATTCTCTCAGAACAGTAGATTAGTCATTGCATGAAGTGATATGGTGAGAAAGCAGGAGATTGGGGCTGAGAGGGAAAAAAAAAAATCGGTCAGCTATCTGGACCGGCTGGAAAATTGGGCTGAAAAATGGCAAATGGAGTTTAATGCAGACAAGTGTGAGGTATTGCACTTTGGAAGGAAAAACCAAGGTAGAACATACAAGGTAAATGGTAGGGCACTGAGGAGTGCAGTAGAACAGAGGGATCTAGGAATACAGATACCAAGTTACCTAAAAGTGGCGTCGTAGATAGATAGGGTAGTAAAGAGAGTTTTTGGTACATTGGCCTTTATAAATCAAAGTATTGAGTATAAGAGTTGGAATGTTATAGTGAGGTCGTATAAGACATTGGTGAGTGGTGAATTGCGAATTTGGAGTATTATGTGCAGTTTTGGTCACCGAATTACAGGAAGCATATTAATAAGGTTGAAAGAGTGCAGAGAAGGTTTACAAGGATGTTGCCAGGACTTGAGAAACTAAGGTACAGAGAAAGGTTGAATAGGTTAGGACTTTATTCCCTGGAGCATAGAAGAATGAGGGGAGACTTGATAGAGGTATATAAAATTATGATGGATATAGATAGAGTGGATGTAAGCAGGCTTTTTCCACTGAGGCTAGAGGAGAATAAAACCAGAGGACATGGGTTAAGAGTGAAGGGGGAAAGTTTAAAGGGACCATTAGGGGGGCTTCTTCACACAGAGTGGTGGGAGTGTGGAATGAGCTGCCAGATGAAGTGGTAAATTCTTAACATTTAAGAAAAACTTGGACAGGTACATGGATGAGATATGGAGGGATAGATATGGGCCAGTTGGAGGTCAATGGGACTAGGCAGAAAAATGGTTCGGTACAGCCAAGAAGGGCCAAAAGGCCTGTTTCTGTGCTGTAATGTTCTATGGTTCTATGCCAAGATGGCAGAGCAGACTCAATGGGCCAAATGGCCTAATTTTGCTCCTACATACTGAAAAAAAGAGACAGCTGAGGGGTAGGAGAAAGTGAGGAAAGGGGATTTCTCTATTTTCCTAAATAATTTTTCAGTGTACATGTAACATTGGAACCTGCATTTTCCTGTTAGAAATGCCGCTGGGGATATAAAAAAAGACCGAATCATTACCTTTCTTCTCCTCAGTCCAACATAGTCTGTTGCAGGAACTCAGCGGCATCTTTGGGGAGAGAGGTGATGATCATTATTGCCATTATTTTTCTTTTGTTTAATAGCTCCGTGATTTTCTCTTCTGTAGCAATAATTAGAGGGTGTTGATAATATTAATAGATAAACAGCGAAACTTCCCTTTAAAAGTTCTGAAAATGTGATGTTTAATTTTTTTTTTTGAGTAGAACCTACTGGAGTCTTCGGAACCATTTTCCTGCTGAAGCTGATGCATTATACAACTCCCTGGAACCGTCCTATCAGAAAGGATTTCAGGCCCACCTGAAGAGTTCCACGAGTGCAGCTTCTCTTCCTCACTCAGATCGGTCATCTTCCAGCTCACAAGAAAGCCTTAAGTATGACAAGACTATTTTAAATAATATGTACTTCAGGTTAAGTCACTGTGTAGCACTGCATTTTTATACTGATTCAGACTTTCCTCCTTACTGATTAAGTTGACTGAAAATTAAGTCATGGACAATGAATATTGAAACTTTTACATTACAACTTGTATAGTGCGCGGACACAACTTGTATTTTATAGGGTAATGGGAAAGATCTGTAGCCTCAAAATAAAAATGATTTAGAGGGACCATCTAGGGGTTGTAATGTTCATGCAAGTGCATTATAAATTGGGTTGTTTAGTCGAAACATATGATACAAGGATCATCTAAATGTTAGCTTCTAGTTTTTAGCACCAATAAATTATAACTTTTTCATACTTCAATAATTTTTATTAGCTAATTTTCTTTTATTTCATGTATAATTATTATTATGTTTCCACATTTTAAGTTTAACACTTAATACATTTTTATTAGAACAATACCGTGTATCTTTTGAGCAGACATAAATTCATATATATGGGAATTTTTGCATATCTATTTCCTCTTCAGTTTGAAAAAATGTAATCAAAATTGAATTCATTAACTTTATAAGCACAATGTAATTGAAGGATTGAAATAAAGCTTTTTTGCATCTCTGAGCCAAAAGAAAAAATTGGATTAGTGTCATAATCATGCAGTTATACAGCATGGAAACAGACCCTTCAGCCAACTTGTCCATGCCTTCTTGAGCTAGTCCCGATTCCCTGCATTTGGTTTGTATTCCTTTATGACTTTCCCAAGCATGTCTCTTCCAAGTGCTTCTCTGGAGTAGAGGAGGCTGAATGACCAGACAGAAGTTTATAAAACGTTGAGAGGCACAAGTTCTCAACCAATATCTTTCCCCTGGGTCAAAATGTCTAAAACTAGAGGCTTCCCCCCCCCCCCCCCCGTTTAAGATGAGAGGAAGAGTTCAAAGAAAATGTGTGGGATATTTGTTTTTATGTAGGGAGTGGTGGCTCCCTGTTAGGCACTGCTAGGGGTGGTGCTGGAGACAAATACAATTGAGGCATTTAAGAGACTCATTGATAGGCATTGGAAGCATATGGACCATGTGCGAACCAGAGAAATTAGATTTATTTAATTAGTTCAGCTCAGTACCATGGTCCAAAGGACCTGTTCCTTGTTGTAAAGTTCTATGTTCTTTTAAATGTTCTAATTGTATCTGCTTCTGCTACTTCTTCTGGCAGCTTGTTCATGTATCACCATCCTCTGTGTGCAAAATCTTATCCATCAGGTCTACCTATACCCTAACACTAACCCTACCCTTGTAACAATCCATCTTACCCATGCACCTCCTGAGAGAATTAATTTAGTGGTTTTACCTCTCAATTTATTGGGAGTAGAAGACAAAAGTTCAAGAAGATGGTTAACATTGGAGAGAAAAATATAATCTTAAAAGTTTTGTTTGAAATATGCACTATTTACTATATTGGGATGGGTATTAGAGTAGGATTGGAATACATTAACTGTACTTGCTGGACAACTGGATAAAATCAGAAAATGTAACTGGTCAACCAATATCAATTAACCTTTTGTCAGGGCAAGACAAAGTTAGAAATTAGAATTTAGGTTTATTATCACTGAAATATATTGTGAAATTTGATGATTTGCGGCAGCAGTACATAAAAAAATTACAAATTAGTATATAAAAAATAAATAGTGCAAAAAAGAGCACAAAATAGTGAGCTATTCATGGACCACTCAGAAATCTGTTGGCGGAGGGAAAGAAACGTTCGTAAAATGGTGAATGTGTGTCTCCAGGCTGCTGCACCATCTTAGTAATGTATTAATGTAGTAATGGATGGTGAGTGTCCTTAATGATAGGTGCTGCCGTTTGAGGCATAGTATTTTAAAGATGTCCTCAGTGATGAGAAGCTAGTGCCCATGAGGGAGTTGACTTGGATTTAGAGCATTTTCCCTGGTACATCTGTAGAGATTTGCTAGAGTTTTTGGTGACATACCAACACTCATCAATATCCTAATGAGATATAGGCGTTGGCATGCCTTCTTTGTGATTGCATCAATATGTTGGACCCAGGATAGATATTCAGATATGTTGAGATGCAGAAACCTGAAACCATTCCACTGCAGACCCTTGGATGAAAACAGTTGTGTTTCTCCTTCCTGAAGTTCAAAGATCAAATCAATTTTTAATTGGCAGAGGAGCAGGAATTGTGGAGATGAAAAGGGGAATGATTATGATTTGAACTCGACACATCATACTATGCAAAAGCTCATGGTATCAGCATAGAGGGAATGATAAAGCTGATTTTATCAAAGTTGATCTGTTTGAAGGGAATATAAATAGAAAACATACAAAGACAGAGGAGAAAGTGAAAAGTAAACATTGTTAGAATAAAAGTTTCCTTTGTTACAGATATTAAAGGTCACTAACTTCAACAGTTCTTTCTCTGCCATCGCTTTACTCTTGCATTGTTTCTTTGCCCAATCTTTCCCCGGTTATGTTTCAACCATCCATTCTGACCTTTATCCCTCTGTTTCTGAATGAACCGTCTCCAGTAGAGATATAAACTTTCCCATCCTATATGCCTCTTAATGAATTCTGAGCCTGAAATGATGCTGAGCTCTTATTTTGCCACCTTTGCCTTTGTGCTGGGGTCTGTGACCATGTCTTTCCCCCTGGGTTTTTCCCTTTACCCTTTTACTCTCTCTAGATCTCTTCTGCTGATATGACATTGATCATATCTATGCTCCTCATAATTTTCTATATCTCAATGAGATCTCCTCCTCAGCTCCTTCACTCCAAAGAGTCTCTCCATGTGGCTCCTTCCATACAGCAGTTCTCTTCAGTGCAGTCAAATCCTACATATAGCATAGCAAGCAGAACTGCACACAATAATCTAGATGTGACCAAAACAATGTTTTATGTAGTTGCACCATAACCTCTTGCTGTTAAGCTCTATACCCTGTCTAATAAAGAAAATAATCCTGTATGCCTTCTGAGCCATCATATTCAGATGAGTTACCACCATTAGGGGTTCTCGGAGATACAACTCAAGATACCACTAAAAGTCTACCTTTCATTGTGCATGCCCTAGCTTTATTAGTCCTTGCAAAAGCACCACCTCACCTTTTTTGTATTAAATTTCATTTGCTTTTGCTATGCCACTCTTATCAATCCAACAATAGATTCAAGTAGCCAAACACTCCTTACTCTTCAAAAGCACAACCAATCTTAGGGTCATTTGCAAACTTACTCTTCCGTGACATACAGATTGTTAATGTAGATAAACTGAAAAGACCATTGATCATTGTGAAACACAGCTGATCACGGACAGCTGCAAAAGCAGCTCTGAAATATCACCCACTGCCTTCTCTCTTTAGCTACTTTAAGTCCAATTTGCCATGGGATCTGACCTATTAGATCAATCTCCCACATGTTCTTGTCAAATGCCTTCCTGAAATCCATACAGACTACATAACTGCACTACCTTGATCTACCAGCTTAATTTATCTTCAAAAAATTCAATCAAAGTGATCTGATTTCCACTAAACAAAACCATCATCGATTTATTCCTGTCTCTTCAAGTGTCCATCAGAGCTTTTTCCAATTATCTCCCTTGCTATTGATTTTAGACCTGGCAGCCTGTAATCACCTTGCTTATTCCTCTTGCAGGTATCACATCTGCTGTCCTGAAATCATCCAGTAGTCCTCCAAGGCCAGCAAAGTGCTGCCAGATGACAGAAGGCCAGCAAATTTTAAATATTTACCTCAGTAATCTTTTCCTTTGCATTCCAGAACAGTCAGAAATATACCTCACTAGACCTTAGATGTTTATCCATTTCAAGCCTGCTACAGAAGTCCTTCTGTAGCCTCTCTGCTTCCTCAAATCTACCTGTCCCTACACCCGTCTTCATATCATCAACAAACTTGGCCACAAAGCCATCAATTCTGTCATCCAAATCACTGACTAATGATGTAAAAATAATCTGTCCCAACACAGACTCCTGTGGGTCACTACGAGTCACTGGCAAGCAGAAGAGGCTCCCTTTATTCCCACTCTTTGCCTCCTGCCAATCAGCCACTGCTTTATCCTAACCCTTCTTTTGTTGGTCTCTTGCTCCTAAAATGCTTTGGAAGGTGGGGAGGATTTAGAAAAGAGCCAGTTTAAAAGCCAAAGAGAAGTGCCACAGGAACACAATTACTCCAATAGTTGTCATAAGGGAAAAATAGCAATAAGTTAGTTCAGAAAAATTAATATGAATACGCAACAATTAATAGGAGAGAATAAGATTTCCTCTAAATGTCACATACTACCAGTCTGGAAACAAAATATTCCAGGATTTTTGACTATTAGAAGGAATGAGCAAAATAGAAATGGCAGCGGATGCCTTTTCATTGTAAGGAATGTGATAAAGTTAACAGTAAAAAGAAACTATCTCTGATTGAAAAGAGAACAGAAGGTGGTAGCTAGCTAACTCTACCTATTCCTTAGTTTTCTTGAATTCCCAGGCATCCAGTGACCAGATTTTGCAGCATCCTTGATGCTGCAAAACATTCCTCACTTCGCTTAAACAACTCCCCAGGCCTGAGACTATTCTCCCTTCATACTAAATCTCAAGATAATTTTCCCTAGTAATTTTACACTTTATTCTTCTTTGAATCCTAGGACTTCAAAATGTTGGCAGTTCCAGTAGTCACCACCGCAGAAAATTGAAAGACACCAATTTGACTTTTTCTACAAGAAATGAATTGCCACAGAATTCAATCCTTATAATATCAATACCTTACTCAGCTGCAATCTCCACAGTTCAGTGAAAGCAATCATCAGCACAGGGTGATGGAAGCTAAATGTTGGTGATGGAAACTCTGAACCAACCCCATAGGTTAATCTAATGGTTCTAAAACATTTAATAGAATGATACATTGCATAATAAATAGGCATACAGATTGTGTTTGTTTGTGTTGTCTCTAATAGTTAACGTGATGTATTTTGTTTCTTTCCAGCCGTGCCTTTCCAGCTAAATGGTCTGTTGCAAGTGGGAGTACATCAAAAGGTTAGTATTTTATATTGAGATGTTTAGAACTTCATCACATACATGAATGAGTATATAATTAATTCATATTTTGAACAATCGAGTGACAGACAGATTTTTCAAAGCATGAGGAAAGAGCAGGATAATAGAACATAGATTTGTACAGTGGTTGAACAGGCCCTGTGGCCTACAATGTTCTGCCAATCCAAATAAATTAGTAATCAAATGGCTATCTAACGTACCATAGACTCCGTACTACAGAGCGCACCTGATTAAAAGCCGCATGCTCTAATTTTAGAAAGAAAATCAATTTTGTACTTGTACAAGCCGCACCGGATTTTAAGCCGCAGGTGTCCCACGTTGTAATATGAGATATTTACACAGAAAGATATTACACGTGAGGATTTTTTAAACTTTTAATTAAATCCGTATGGTAACGTAAACAAATACATATTGCAAATGCTTTTTTTCGAACCGTGCCTGTAACACGGCTACTTTTAAATATACATACGTATCGGTAACACACAAATTACGTTGCGTATACTTTTTTACTGAACAGTGCACGAACAACATTCCAATATTTCCTAACGACTGGTAAAAAAATATATACTGCAGCCTACCAGGAAAAGTTATTGATCGCCTTTAACTTAAAAGCAGCGTTCTCGCGCGGGTCTAATGCGCTCGCCCCCACCTTTCCGTTTATCGCAAACCGGTATTTTCCCACAAGACGCGACGAAACCGGATGTGACGTCATAGCATCCCGGGATGTAGTACAGAAAACAAATATACTTAAAACACTTCTAACTTTAACTAGAAAATACTAACAAATGAATTACTAAGCGAAAATATTATAAACTAAATAACTGCCATAAAGGCAGCACAATGCTTTTCTTGGAGTGTTTTCCATGTTGATGAGGGTGAGTACAAATGACTGATTTACAATAATTTAATTGTGAAAGTCCACTTGATTTATCGTACAATTTCATTGGACCTCTGTGAACTACTCATCAATTTTATTGGTCTACTGTTACGAGGCAAAATGTTTTTGGCGGCATGAAAAAAAAACCATGCATTAGCCGCACCGTAGTAAAGGCCGCAGTGTTCAAAGCTGTTCAAAGCGTGGGAAAAAAGTAGCGGCTTATAATCCGGCATCTACAGTAATCCCTCTGCCTTCACAATGTCCATATCCTTCCATTTTCCTCACATTCATGTGCCTATCCAAGCATCTCTTAAAAGTCCCTGATGTATCTGCCTCTACTTCTACCCCAACAGCACACCCAGCTCTGCCTGTATTTATATTAAAAAAAATAAAGATTTGCCCCTCACAACTCCTTTGCAATTATCCCCTCTCACCTTAAATGCATACCTTCTGGTATTAGAGATTTCAACCCTTCGTAAAAGATGTTGTCTAAGCCTCTCATCATCTTATAAATCTCAATCAGATCTCCCCTATGCCTCCATCGTTCTGAAGAAAACAACCCATGTTTATCCAGCCTCTTGTTAAAGTACATGCCCTCTAATCCAGGTAACATTCTGGTAAACCTCTTCTGCACCCTCTCTAAAGCTCGACATCTTTCCTATTATGGGGTGACCAGAACTGTGTGCAATACTCTGCATGTAACCTAACTAGAGTTTAATAATGCTGCAACTGAATTTTGAACTCGGTACCTTGACTAATAAAGGCAAGCATGCCATCTGTCTTCTTAACCACACTATCAACCTGTTTAGTCACTTTCAAGGATGTATGAACTTGTACACCAAGATCCCTCTGCTCATCAGCACTGTTAAATGTCTTGCATTTAACCATAAGACATTAAGACAGAAGAGTAGAATCAGGACATTCAGCTCATCGAGTCTGCTCCACCATCCCATCATGGCTGATGTGTTATTCATCTCAACCCCATTCTCCTGCCTTCTCCCTGAAACCTTTGGCGCCCTGACTAATCAAGAACCTATCAATCTCAGCTTTAAATATATTCAATGATATGGCCGCCACTGCTCTCCATAGCAATAAATTCCACAGATTCACCACCCTTTAGCTAAAGAATTTCCTCATCATCTCTGTTTTAAATAGACGTCTCTGCATTTTGAGATTGTGCCCTCTGATCCTAGACTTACCCATTATAGGAAACATCCTCTCCACATCCGCTCTGTCTCTGCCTTTCAGTATTCAATAGGTTTCAATGAGATCCCCACTTATTCTTCTGAACTCCAGTGAGTACAGACCCAGGGCCATCAAACACTCCTCATATGTTACCTGGAAATGAAAAGACACCACTTGCCCCACACAAAGCCATGCTGGCTTCCCTAATTAGGCCATGTTCTCCAAATGCTTATAAATCCTATCCCTAATAATTCTGTCTGGTAATTTCTCTACCACTGACATGAGATTCACTTGTCTATAGTTTCTTGGATTATCCCTCGTTCCCTTCTTGAACTACTCAGCAATGCTCTGGAATCTTGCTTGTGGTTAGAGAGGATACCAAGATGATCAGGGACCCAACAAACTCTTCTCTTAGCTCTCAATAACCTGGTGTATATCCCTGGGGACTTAGCCGTCCTAATACTCTTTAAGAGACCCAACATAACCTCATTCTTCACCTCAAAATACCCTAGCATATTGATATACTTGCCACTGATCTCCCAATCCTCCATGTCCTTCTCCTTGGTAAATACTGATCATTAAAGACCTTGCCCACATTCTCTGTGTTCAAGTAAATGGTCGCCTCTCATTCCTTGAGTGGTCTTAGCCTGTCCCTAGTCATCATCTTCTCTTGATGTATATATAAAATGTCTTTGGAATCTCTTAAATCCTACTTGCCATGGACTTTTCATGGCCCCTCTTTTCTTTCCTAAGTCTCTTGTGTTCTTTTCTGGCTTCTTTATAAATTTCAAGGTCTCTGTATGATTCTAACTTCCATAGCTTTACATACTTTACCTTTTTCTTCCCGTTAAATTCATCACCTCTCTGGACATCCAAGATCCCTTACCTTGCCATTCTTGTCCTTCCTTCTGGTTGAAGCATACTTGTTTTGCAGTTGGTTTTTGAACACTCTCCACGTGTCAGATGTGTACTTGTTGAAAAACAGCTCTTCCCAATTAACTCTCCCTAGTTTCTGCCTATTACTCTCATAATTTGTCCTACTCTAATTAAATACTCTCCTGCAAGGTCCATGCTTATCCTTATCAGTAACTGTCTTAAAATGTAAGGAGTTGTGGTCACTGTTCCCTAATTGCTAACCCTCTGAAAGGTCTGTCACCTGGCCAAGCTCATTACTCAACACCAGGTGCAGCAGAGCTCCCACTCATGTTGGATTATCTACACATTGAATTAAAAAACCTTCCTGGTTTAACAGATTCTGTCCCATCTCAACCTCTTGCACTCAGAAGGTCCCAGGTTATATTTGGGAAGTTCATTTTCATTTTCAATCTTTTTTTATTGGTTTTTAAACAAAAAAAAGGATACAAATCAGAGAAGTTATAACAAATACATAATGCAAAAAGTGTACAAACAACAAAAGGGATATATACTGTCAAAGTCATATAATATTAAGCTATTGTATATAAACAAGAAACCACAACTCCTGGCAAATCATAGAAAAACAAGATTGGAAATTTTTTGAGCACGTTTAACCTTATCATTAGGCATCATACATGCATTCATTAACTGTTTACATATATAAAGGCTGTCAATTGTTTTTGAAGTGGTTTGAGTTGAAAAATAGCATGTATCATATTTGGTAATTGAGCAAATGGATAATTCGGTAGAAAATCACGTAAAAAATTCCTAACCTGCAAGTATCTAAAAAAAATGTACATTAGATATATCATATTTATCCACTAGCTGCGAAAAAGACATTAAACAATCCTCTAAAAACAAATCTAAAGAAGTTTTTATTCCTTTGGTTTTCCAAATTAAAAAAACCTTATCCAGAGTTAATGGTTTAAAGAAAAAATTAAAATGGATATTACTAGAGAGTACAAAATCATTTAATTCAAAAAATCTACGAAACTGAAACCAAATTTTTAAAGTATGTTTGACAATAGGACCAAGACCTTGTCTACCTATCCTGGAGAACAAAAAAGAAAGAGGAGCTCCCAATAGAGAAGCTAAAGAAAACCCCCTTACCGAATTCTCCTCCAAATGTAACCATGAAGGATAGTCCTGGTTATCTATATCGTGAATCCAGAAGGTGATATAACGGATATTAATTGCCCAATAATAAAATCTAAAGTTTGGTAGCACCAGTCCTCCATCTTTTTTTGATTTTTGCAATAAAGTTTTATTCACTCTAGAGCTTTTATTATTCCAAATGTATGACAGGATCATGGAATCTATTCTATCAAAAAACATTTTCAGAACAAAAGATGGAACCGCTTGAAATGTAAAAAAAAATTTTGGTAAAATAACAATTTTTGTAGCATTTATTCGACCAATTAATGACATCGACATAGGCGATCATTTAGAGAGCATTTGTTGTGTATATTCAATTAGAGGAGAAAAGTTATACTTATATAGGTCTTTAAAACTTTTAGTAATTTTAATACCAAGGTAAGTAAAATAGTCTTTAGCAATATTAAAATTTATTTGATCATAATAATCGGAGTAATTATTAATAGGAAATAATTCACTTTTATGTAAGTTTAGTTTATATCCAGAGAAAATACTAAATTCATTAAATATAGATAACATAAAGGGAATAGATTTCCTAGCGTCTGAAATGTAAACTAATAAATCATCCACATATAGTGAAACCTTATGTAGTTTATCCCCTCTGTTAATACCCTGCACAGAATTAGAATCCCTAAGAGCAATAGCAAGTGGTTCTAAAACCAAATTAAATAATAAAGGATTGAGAGGACAGCCCTGACAGGTTCCTCTACATAATATAAAATAAGGAGACTTTTGATTATTAGTTATGACTGCAGCCACCAGGGCATTTGGGAAGTTGAAGTTCCCCCATGACAACAATCCTACTGTTTTGCACCTTTCCTTAATTTGCCTGCATATCTGTTCTTCAGTGTCCCGGTGGCTATTGGGGGGATCTGTAGTACAATCCCATCAAAGTGATTGCACCCTTCCTGTTTTTGAGTTCTACCCATATCGACTCAGCCCATCTTCATGTCTGCTTTGAGTGCAGCTAAGATGCTGTCCCTGATTAGTAGTGCAATTCCCCCAACCCCCTTTTATCTCCCTCTTTCTTTTCTGAAACATTGAAACTTTGGGACATTAAGCATCCATTCCTTTCCCCTCTCTACCAAGCCTCAAATGGCCACAACATCATAGTTCCATCTGCTAATCCATGCTCTAAGTTCATCACCTTTATCTATAATAGTCCTAGTGTTAAAATGCATACACTTCAAATTACCTGTCCTGTCATATTTATTATTTTGCTCCTGCCTGTTTTTAGTAGCCTGACATCTACCTTCCTCTCCAACTTTCCACTTTTCTACTTAGTTCCTTGGTTTCCATTCCCCTGCCAAGCTAGATTAAGTCCTCCCGGGCAGCACTCACAAGTTTGCCAGCCAGGATTTTCGTTTCCTACCAGTTTAGGTGCAACCCATCTCACTTGTACAGGTCACCCGTGCCCCAGAAGAGGTTCCAATGATCCAAAAGCATAAAACTCCAGGGAACCGGATCCCCAGGTCAGTAAGGGAGGGATCGGACCAGAAGGTAGATGTATTAAAGGGAAAAGTATTAAAAGGCAAAATTGAAATAACAGGTATGATGGGTCAGATAGTTTGATGTGCGTATATTTTATTGCTTGGAATATTATGGATAAAGGTGATGAACTTAGAGCATAGATCTACAGTATGGAACTACAATGTTATGACTATTACTGCAACTTGGTTGAGAGAGGGGCAGGAATGGGTAATCAGTGTTCCAGAAAAGATAGAGGAGAAGGGAAAGTGGGAGGGAGTTGCACTACTAATAATATCCCAGGGACAATGTCACAGCTGCACTTAGGGGAGACATAATTGAGGGTTCTGACACTGAGTCCATTTGGGTGGAACTCAGGATTAGGAAGGGTGCAATCACATTGGTGGGAATATACTATAGACACCAGGACTTTGAGGAACAGAAATGTAATCCAAGTAAGGAAATGTATAAAAATAGGATTGCTGTCAAATTCCCCAATATAAACTGGGGCTTCTTTGTGCAAGAGGTTTAGATGGGGCAGAATTTGTAAAGTATATCCAGATGGATTTCTTAAATCAATTTGTGGACAGTCCAACAAGAGGAGAGGCTGTACTAGACCTGATGTTGAGTAATGAGCCCAGACAGGTGGCTGACCTTTCAGTGTATGGAACAGTTAGGGGATAGTGACCACAGCTCCCTAACTTTCAGGAGATAAGGATAGGTGGTTGGGGATGAGGAGGAGTGAATTAGTGGGTGGAGGTTAATGGTCACTGCTTAGGGGAAAGTAATTTTGAATCTGATGGTCCTGGTGTGGATGCTAAGTACCCTTCTCAATGATGGAAGTGGGACAAACATCCCATGAGCAGACTGGGTGGGATACTTCCATGATGTTATTGGCCCTTTCAGCTTCCCTGAGCAACACCAAAAGGGTACATTGTATCTCTTACAAAATTGGTCTCCAAGATAAACAAAAAGAATTATCTCTATGATATATGAACAAACCCAATTAAGGGCACTACCACAGAGGCCAACCCAGTTTTTAAGGTGATCTAAGATAGCAGTCGCCAAGCTTTTTAATCCTAAGATCCCCTACCTCGGCCTTAGTGAAAGGCAAGATCGACCTACTAAATTGTTTAGTCATACACATGCGCACCGGGCAGAAAAGACTGGAAGTGAAACCCCACAACCCAGAAACAAACATGCGGAAATCTGCAGATGCTGGAAATTCAAAGAACACACACAAAATGCTGGTGGAACACAGCAGGCCAGGCAGCATCTATAGGGAGAAGCACTGTCGAAGTTTTGGGCCAAGACCCTTCGTCAGGACTAACTGAAAGGAAATTTCAGTTAGTCCTGACGAAGGGTCTCGACCCAGAAACAACCTCACTTTACAAACAGCTTTCCGTAGCGGGAGTATTGCTATATTACCATTATCTTAATTAGTATTGCTTATTTTTATAATGCTCACATTACAACACCTTTAATTCTATGTTTCATTATTTAATTTTATTTCAACATGAAGAATAAATGAATAAACGTTGACTGTTGCACTCTGTGTGATGACTGGGGCTGAATACTTTCTGCTAGTTCCCTGAAATTGGGCTCATAACTACAGACAGCCAGTCTGAGACAGTCTGTGAGGTGTCTGTCAGTAAGACAGCTCCTGTACTTAGATTTCATAATTTTCATCTGTTGCAGCACAGCACCCTAGCAAACCTCCTGGAAGACTGAATATTTGAATGGACAGTTTCCTTTGTTAGACTGAATGTTGAATCTGCCACGTTTTTCAGGTGTTTTGCATTGGTAAGCTGTTACTGAGACACTAGTATAAGTTTCAGAGGTACGCAAGATAATGACACCACTGTTTTTTGTTTCCCAGTTATTTACATTTGGGGCATGTTGGAATGTAAAGGTGGAGAAGTGTTGTAATGTGAGCATTATAAAGATAAGTTAATACAAATTAGGATAATGGTAATATAGCAATTCTCCCGCTATGGAAAGCTATTTGTAAAGAGAGATTGCTTCCGGGTTGCGGGATTTTACTTCCGGCCTTTTCTACTGCGGTCCATGGCGGGGGAGCTATACATACACACATGTGCACTGGGCAGAAAGAACTGAACAAAAATTCTACAACCCGGAAACAATCTCTCTTTACAAACAGCTTTCACTAGTGGGAGTATTGCTATATTACCATTATCCTAATTAGTATTACTTATCTTTATAATGCTCACATTACAACAGTATTTGTCTATTTATTTTTCATTTTTTTCGAGATCTACTGGGAAAGTCTCAAAGATTGACCGGTTAATTGCAATGGACTGATTGGCGACCACTAATCTAGGCAAATGTTGTGGTCTATTGTGTCAAAGGCAGTGTAAGAGTTGGGATTTTATGTTGGCGTTGTATAAATTGTTGGTGAGGCCACAGTTGAATTATTATGTTGTTTTGACCAACATGTTACAGGAAAAATAGTTGGCGCATGGCCAGGCAGTTTATGCGTTCATCTAGTGATCTGAAGGTCGCTAGTTCGAGGCTTGGCTGAGGCTGCGTGTGTGTCCTTGAGCAAGGCACTTAACCACACATTGCTCTGCAACGACACTGGTGCCAAGCTGTATAGGTCCTAGTGCCCTTCCCTTGTACAGCACAGACACAGGCCCTATGGGCAATGTATTCCATGCCAAACCATTTAAACTGTCTACTACCATCAACCTGCACCAGGGCCATAGCTCTCCATTTAGAAGGTACCCGAGGGCAATTTTTTTCATGCTGTTGGTGGTGAGTATATGGAACAAATTGCCAGAGGAAGTGGTTGAGGTAAGTATAACAGTAAGTACAACAGAAGTACTTGGATAGGTACATGGAGGAGCAGTTCTGAGAGGGATATGGACCAAAGAAAGTAAATTGGGGCCTGCTGGCTGGGCACACTGGTTAGAATGGATTCATTGGGCTTACAAGCCTGTATCCTTGTCGTATTGTTATATGATCTATGATCCAGTATTTCACAAGAAATGAAATAAGATGGTCAGCACAACTTTTATAAAATGCTCCAAGCCAGTTTAGTGATGCAAGCTCTTAACAAATGGGCTACGTGCTATTAATGTTGGCAAATTTCAGCAATTTTGCTGCTAGTTTGCTCTGGGTTTGCAAATCAAAGCGAATGATATAATTCCAGATCCTGGTGCAAGTTAACAACAGCGGTGGTCACCTGTGTGATGTTCAGCCATGTATAAGCCAATATTCTCACTGGCAGGTCTGTTAGAGCTGAAGCGGTGGGTTTAAACTAATTTGGCAAGGAGATGGGAACCAGAGTGAAGAGACTCGGGATATGACGGATGGTATAAAAGAAACGATAGCATGTAGTCAGGCTGTCAGGAAGCACAGGCCGATGATGGTACAAAATTGTAGCCAGCAGGGTAAGTATCAAGGGTGCAGAATTAAAAAGGGTAGCAAATACAGTACTCATTGTGTTATATCTCAATGCATAGAGTACAGTATAAGAAATAAGGTGGATGATCTTGTTGCACATTTACAGATTGTCAGGTGTGATGTGTGGCCATCACTGAATCGTGACTGAAGGATGGTTGTAGTTGGGAGCTGAATGTCCAAGGTTACACATTGTATTTGAGGGATAGGAAGGTAGAGGGGGTTGGTGTTGCTTTGCTCGTAAAGAATGGCATCAATTCAGTAGAAAGATGTTAAATCCTCAGGGGTTGAAATAAGAAACTGCAATGCCCTTGATGGCATTTATATACAGGCCTCCCAACAGTAGCTAGGATGTGTACCCAGATTACAAGGAGAAATAGAAGAGGTGTGTCAAAAGAGCAATGTTATGAAAGTCGTGGGAGATCTTAACATACAGGTTGATTGGGAAAATCAGGTTGGCAGTGGATCTCAGGAGAGTGAGTTTATTGAATGCCAGCGAGATGGCTTTTCAGAGCAGTTTTGTCATTGAACCTATTAAGGGATCAGCTATATTGGAATGAGTGTTATGTAATGAACCAGAGGCAATTAGGGAGCTTAGGGTAAAGAAACCCATAGGAGGTACAGATCACAATATGATTGAGTTCAACTTGAAATTTGATAGGGAAAAAGTAAAGTCTGACATAGCAGTATTTCAGTGGAGTAAAGGAAGTTACAGTGGTATGAGACAGGAGTTAACCAAAGTAAATTGGAAGGAGATGCTGGCAGTGTTGATAGCAGAGCAGCAATGGCTTGAGTTTCTGGGAGAAATGAGGAAGGTGCAAAAGAATATTTCTTTGTTTTTGGAATACATCTATTTTGCACAAAAAGGTACTCAAATGGCAAAATAGTACAACTGTGGCTGACAAGGGAAGTCAAAGTTAATGCAAAAGTGAAAAAGGGGATGCAACAAAGCAAAAATTATCTGGAAGATAAAGAATTGGGAAGCTTTTAAATATCTACACAAAGCAACTAAAAGAGTCATTCAGAGGGAAAAGATGAAATACAAAAGCAAGCTAGCAACCAACATCAAGGTGGATAGAAAAAACTTTTTCAAGTATATATTAAAAAAAGAGAGATGAGAGTGGATATAGGACTATTAGAAAATAAGGCCGGAGAAATAATAACAGGGGTCAAGGAGATGGCAGATGAACTAAATGAGTATTTTATATCAGTCTTCACTATGGAAGGCACTAGCAGTATGCCAGGTGTTGAGAAGTGAGTGCAGTTACTATTACAAGGGAGAAAGTGCTCAAAAAGCTGAAAAACCTAAAGGTACATAAGTCACCCGGATCAGATAAACTGCACCCTAGGGTTCTGAAAGAGGTAGTGGTAGAGATTCTGGAGGCATTAGTAATTACTTTCAAGAATCATTGGACTCTGGCATGGTTCTGGAGGACTGGAAAATTGCAAATGTCACTCTACTCTTTAAGAAAGGAAATTGTAAACTGGTTAGCTTGACCTTAGTAATTGGGAAGATGTTGGAGTCCGTTGTTAAGGATGAGGTGATGGAGTACTTGGTGACACAGGACAAGATAGGACTAAGTTAGCATGGTTCCCTTAAGGGAAAATCTTGCCCAACAAACCTGTTGGAAGTCTTTGAGAAGGTTACAAGTAGGATTACGACCAGTGTACCGCAAGGGTCAGTGTTGGGACCACTTCTTTTTATGATTTTTATTATATCAGTGATTTTGATGATGGAATAGATGGCTTTGTTGCCAAGCTTGCAGATGAGATGAAGATTGGTGGAGGGACAGGTAGTGTTGAGGAAATGGATAGGCTGCAGAAGGACTTAGGTAGATTAGGAGAATGGACAAGAAAGTGGCAAATGAAATATAATGTTGGAAAGTGCATAGTCATGCACTTTGGTAGAAGAAATAAATGTGCAGACTATTTTCTAAATGGGGATAAGAACCAAAAATCTGAGATGCAAATGGTCTTGGGAGTGTAGGGCACCTGAAAAGTTAACTTGCAGTTGAGTCGGTGGTGAGGAAGACAAATGCTATGTTAGCATTAATTTCAAGAGGTCTAGAATACAAAAGCAGGGATGTGATACTGAGTCTTTATAAGGCAGTGGTGAGGCCTCACCTGGAGTATTATGAACAGCTTTCAGTTTCTTTTCTCAGAAAAAATGTGCTAGCATTGGAAAGGGATCAGAGGAGGTTGACAAGGATGATTTGGGGAATGAAAGGGTTATCATTCAAGGAATGTTTGATGGCTCTGGGTCTGTACTCACTGGAATTTAGAAGGATGAGGGGGAGATCTCATTGAAACCTTAAGAATGTTGAAAGTCTAGATGTGGAAAGGATGTTTCCCATGGTGGGGGAGTCTAAGACAAGAGGGCACAGCCTCAGGATAGAGGGGTGTCCATTTGAAACAGAACTTTCTTCAGCCAGAGGGTGGTGAATTTTTGGATTTTGTTAACACGGGCAGCTGTGGAGGCCAGATTGTTGGGTGTATTTAAGTGGAGATTAATAGGTTCTTGATTGGCCACGGCATCAAAGATTACAGGGAGAAGGTCGGGGAGCGGGGTTGTGGAGGGGAGAAAATGATCAGCCATGATTGAATGGCAGAGCAGACTCGATAGTCTAAATGGCCTAATTCTGCCTCTGTGTCTTATGCTCTTATGGTATATGAATTGGAAGGAATGTGTAGGTAATCATCATTTAACAGTACCACTGGAAGATGGTTATCCATTCATAGCACTCCAGCTGTTGACTGAGCAGAGACTATACGGGACACTTTTGTATTTCCAATAATTATTCTTCCCAGTGTGTTATACAGTGCAGTTTACTGAATTTCTTTATAACTGAAACATTTGGAAGAGTGAATGTGATGTTTTTTTTTCCTTCAAGATTTGGAGTGATTATTGTTGAAATTGGTTATTTTTAGTAAAACATGTAATAAAAAAATTGAATCAATTACCTTCCTGCTTTATTTTAGGTCCAAGTACAAAATCCATAGCCACTCCTGGTGGTTTGCAGCGTTCTAGAAGTGATGTAGATGTTAATGCAGCTGCTTCTGCAAAATCACGGCATACCACTGGACATTCTGGGGCGAGCCGTTTAACTACTTCTAATGTACCTACAGGTGCCTATTCTTCACTTGGTAAGATTGATTAGGTCATTTTCCACCATACATCTTTCTCCCTTTGCAGTTCAGTGAATTGTTCCTAATATTTATCAATGCGAATGTTTTGTTTAATATTGTGCATTGTCATCTTTATCAATTGTTTCTTGTCATCTTTATCAATTGTTATATTGCTTTCCATCTCAGAACTAACAACAGGAACAGGTTCATGGGGAGGTGTGTTAGGGCTCTTGGGGAGAGTTCAGCTATTCAATCAGAGCGGGAGACTCTGAATCTTGCTAACGTGAGGGAGAAAAACACGGCTGGAAATAAAATGTGGGGCTATAGGAGTAAGAACTCAACAGGTCAAGCAGTGTCCGTTGAAGGAAAGAAACTGTTGACATTTGACGTTTGGATTCCAGCATCAGCAGTCTCCAGAGTAAAGGTTGACCCTGACCATTAACCAAGGGATCTGTGAAGCCAAGGTGGGATCCCTTGTTTTGGAGGCTCCAATTCTGATGCTAGAATGCTGGAGGAACTCTGTAGTTCAGACAGCATCTGTGGAGGCACAGGGATAGTTGATGCTTCAGAATGACACCCTTAATGTGGACTGAAAGATTAGAAGGGCAATGATCAGTGTAAAAAGGTGGCATGGAGGGCTGAGGCAGGAATTAGCAAATGTCAGTTGAATCCACACAAAGAGGGGCTGATGGGCAGGTGAGGCAGGGAAGGCTGGAGGTGGAGGCCAAAGCTGGGAAGTGATGTGGAAACATTATAAACATGAGTTTGCAACATTAATTACTAGTTTAGCAGTACTCTGACTACTTTGATCACTTTGCACTAAAATAGACTTTGTTCCAGTTGTATTCCTGTAAAAGTTGTGTATTATTTAGCTTTATTTTTCGTGTGAATGCTACTCATAATGGAGTTGGGCGGCCGTGTTGTGGTATATCCCTACCAAATGGTGTGTAAAGTGCTCCTTCTCGTCACTAGCCTGCAAGGTGTAGCACCTGCTTAGTGCACCCTCCTCCCCCGGTGCATATCATAAGTCTTGGTTGTGTGACCACTGACGCCAGGCAGACAATCTCTGAAGAGTATTGATAATGGTTGGAGTCATCTGTCTTGATAGTGGCAAGCCACTTCTGTAGATAAATTTGACAGTAACAATCATGGTCATGGGAACACCATGTTCACCCATGTCATACGACAGGACACATAATGAATGAATAATGATGGAATAATGGGGCAAGCTCAGTGGGCCTTATGGCCTCATTCTGCTCCAGTGTCTTATCGTCTTTTATGAGGTTGTATGCTAGTGATACTGCTGCAAGTTTTGCAGGATTTCTCTTTATGCGGGATTTCCTTTGGCATGACTCCCCTCTTACTTTTGATTGGGAACCTTCTGCAACCTTGTGGGTTTGGTAATTCTGATCTCAGTTTGGATCAGCGGTGGGTTACAGAGCACTGCCGGGAACTGCAAGAGAAATGTGCTTGACCTTTTAAACATTGTTCATTTACAACCTTCAGCATTACCTCTGTGAGTGAACACAGACAATGCCCTGAAGAATTTGTTAAATATTCTTTTTGGCTCGCACTATGAGTTGGCAAGTGACTGGCTGAAAAAAAGTGTGAGGATGTATGCTGGCAAAATTGCCAACAGTTTGTTAGCACATTGATTGTTGACAGACTTACTAACATTTTGGGCCAAGTGCAAACAAGTTTCTACGCTTGAGAAAATAATGTAGTATTTAAGCATCTGAAACATTAACTATAAAATTTTGGTGTATTTGCGGGCTGCTTTTTATACTGCTAAATGCCAGTAATGTAAAAGAGCAATGTAATGTTGCCCCCTACTTTGCATTGCATGCAGTGTGCTCAGGTAAGTAAATCAATCATAATCAGGTTAAATATCAAGATTCAAGGATGTTTAAAGGCACTTCCAATACATAAGTGTAAAGTAGAACAAAATAACTGTTACTCTGGATTCAATGCAGCATAAAAATTCACATTAAGGTAAAGAACACAATAATAAAAAAATCACAATAAATATAAATATATAAAATAGCTTGTATACATTGATTGTCTGTCCATAAAGTAGGGCTAGGTTGTATGTAGGTGGTTGGCATATGTCTGGAAATTTGCTGTTTTGTGACAGCACAACTGCAACACACGATAAAAAACTACAAGTTGCAAATAATATTCTGCAGATGCTAGAAATCCAGAGTAACAAATACAAAATCCTGGAGGAACTGCAGGTCAGGCAGCATCTATAGAATTTCAAATATTCCTTGAAAAGAAGAAAATGTGCTTTATTACCATAAAATAACTAAGAGAAAGGGTGAGCATTTGGAGAAATAAAGGCAGGAAGAAGTATTTACTTGTTCATCAAAAATTACAAGTCTATCTGGCTAGTACAAAACCTCTTCTGATTGGTGGTGTGAATAAGGATTTTGTTTTAAGAGAAGAAAGAAGAGTACATCTCCTGTTTTGAGGGGAGAAATAGATGGTATTACAGAATAAGGAAGACATACTGGGAGCACTAGCGTGGAATTTGATGATGTTAATTAGATGGCGAGGGCAAGTGTAGCCATATGTTAATTCTGCGTGGCAGGAGAAGCTGGTAAAAGCTGAAAATTAGGAACTAGAGAAGATATGGTTGAGAGTCCTTTTAGCTATGGTAAAGATTGAGAAAGGAAGGAGACATTGGATATATCTTCCCCAGTGGTACTTCTGATGGATCTTTGTTTTGCCTCAAGCAGTATTCCCTCTATCACAGTTGACTGGGCTCTCAACCATATCCATTCCATTTTCTGTACTTCTTTTCTCTCCAACTCTCCTCAACCTGGCACAAAGATAGCAGTCTGGTGAAAACCAAAAAAAAAAAGACTGCAGATATTGTAAATCTTAATTTGAAATAGAAAGTGCTGGAAAGCCTTGGCAGGTCAGGCAGCCTGAGTAGAAGGAGAAGCAGACTTAACTCTTCTGTTTGGAGCTGCTGCTTTGTTCTCACCTTCTATCCCATCAGCCTACCCATCCAACCATTCCAAGGCAATTCTGTTGTCTTCATCTCCCTTTTTGTCATTTTTAAGGGGCCATTCTTTTCCCAACATTCCTCTTCCTCCATCATTGATACTCAATGCCTTTCTCACAGAACATCTCCACACAGGGCCTACAGTACTTGCCTTTTACTTCCTCACTCCTTGTTAATCTAGAGACTCAAACACAGCAATATGCTTAGATTACTTCCAATTTAGATTTCTGTTTTCAGTGTTTATTATGTGCTCTCCTGTCCATTGGGCAAACTAAATGCAGATTGGATGACTTCTTTGCAGTGCACCTCCATTCAGTCTGCAAAGCTTTCAGTTGTCTACCTATTCAGTTCTCCATCCTGTTAGGAAACACTTCTTACCTCAAAAAAAACTGCCATCTCAGTTCATCATTTGAATTCTGCAGTTTATAAATTCTGCCAGACAAGAATGTAGTAGTATGCATGTATTTTCAAAAGCAGCTTTCCTTTTCTTTTATATTTTAGAGTCATAGAAAAGTACAGCACAGAAACAAGCCCTTCAGCCTATTAAAGCAATACACACAAAATGCTGGTGGATCTTAGCAGGTCAGGCAGCTTCTATGGCAAAGAGTGTAGTCGACGTTTTGGGCCGAGACCTTTGAAAGGACTGGGGAAAAAAAGATGAGTCAGAGTTAGAAGGTAGGAGGAGGGGAGGAAGAAACACAAGGTGATAGATGAAACAGGGAGAGGTAAATTAAAGAGCTGGGAAGTTGATTGGTGAAAGAGATACAGGGCTGTAGAAGGGAGCATCTGATAGGACAAGATGCCACGGAAGAAAGAAAATGGGGAGGAGCACAACAGGGAGGTGATAGGCAGGTAAGGAGATATGGTGAAAGAGGGAATGGTGAATGGGGGGGTCATTACTGGAATTTTGAGAAATCAATGTTCACGCCAACAGGTTAGAGGCTACTCAGACTGAATATAAGGTGTTGCTCCTCCAACCTGAGTATGGCCTCTACGCAACAGTGGAGGAGGCTATAGAGAGAGATCTCAGAGTGGGAATGGAAAGTGGAATTAAAATGGGTGGCCACTGGAAGATCCTGCTTATTCTGGCAGACAGAGCATAGGTGCTTAGTGAAGCGGTCTACCAATCTACTTGGGGTCTCACCGATATACAGGAGGCTACACTGGGAATATCGGATACATTAGATGATCCCAATAGACTCACAGGTGAAGTGTTGACTCAGCTAGAAGGACTGTTTGGGGCCCTGAATGGTGGTGAGGGAGGAGGTGTTAGGGCAGGTGTAGTACTTGTTCCACTTACAGGAAGTGCCAGGAGGGAGATCAGTGGGGAGGGAGCAAATGGACGAGGGAGTCACATAGGCAGAAAGTGGGGCGGGGGGGGAGAAAAGATGTGCTTGGTGGTGGGATCCCATTGGAGTGGCGGAAATTTATGGAGAATTATGTGCTGGATGTAGAGGCTGATGGGGTGGTGAGAGGATGGGGTGAGGGCAGACATGCGTGAAATGGAAGAGATGTGGTTGAGGGCAGAGGTGATGGTGGAGGAAGGGAGGCCCCTTTCTTTGAAAAGGGAGGACATCTCCTTCATTCTGGAATGAAAAGCTTCATCCTGAGAGCAGGTGCAGTGGAGACAGATGAATTGAGAAAAGGGGATGGCACTTTTACAAGTAACTGTGTGAAAAGAGGTATACTCCAGGTAGCTGTGAGAGTCAGTGGGTTTATAAAAGACATCAGTAGATAGCTGTCTCCAGAGATAGACAGAGAGATCAAGAAAGGGGAGGGAAGTGTCGGAAATGGACGAGATAATTTTGAGGGCAGGGTGCAAGTTGGAGTCAAAATTGATTAAGTCGACGAGCTTCGCATGGGTGCAGGAAGCAGCACCAATGAGTCGTCGGTGTAGCATAGGAAGAGTTGGAAAGAGACTCCAGTGTAGGTTTGAAACATCGATTGTTTCACATAGCTTACAAAAAGGCAGGCATAACTGGGACCCATGTGATGGCTACACTTTTTGTGTGATGGAAGTGGGAGGAACCAAAGGAGAAATTATTGAGAGCAAGGATGTTCCACCAGATGGAGGAAAATGGTGGTGGAGGGGAACTGATTTAGTCTGGTGTCCAGAAATACACCATTTAGTCCACCACCTACAGCCCAAACCATATAAACTCTTATCGATCTGAACCATCCATGTACCTATCCAAACTTTTCTTAAATATTGAAATCAAGCTTGTGTGCACCATTTGTGCTGGCAGCTCATTCCACGTTCTCACAACTCTCTGAGTGAAGAAGTTTCCCCTCTTGTTCCCCTTAAACTTTTCACCTTTCAACCTTAACCCATAACCTCTAGTTGTAGGACCACCCAACCTCAGTGGGAAAATGCCAATTTGCACTTACCCTATTTGAACCCCTCATAATTTTGTATACTTCCATCAGATCTCCTCTCAATCTTCTGTTTCAGTAATAAAGTCCTAACCTATTCAGTTTTAACATATAACTCAGGTCCTCCAAACCTGGCAACATCCTTGTAAATGTTCTGTTCTCTTATGAACCTTATTTACTTCTTTCCTCTAGGTAGGTGACCAACACTGTACATAATACTCCAAATTTGCCTCACCAGTGTCTTGTATAACTTCAACATAACATCCCATCTCCTACATTGTTCCCCTATATAGAAGTGCTGATCAAAAAGCAACCTGCTTCTGCTCATGTTGGCCTCTAGGTGGAAGAGGTAATATAAGTTACAGCATATACATCAAAACATATAGTAAAATGTGTAGTTAGTGTCTTGTCGAATCAATGAGGACTGTGCTGGGTATCCCACAAATTTTGCCACACATCTTGTAGCAGCACACTAACCCCAATCCATATATTTTTGGAATGTGGGAGGAAACTGCAACATCTGGAGGAAATCCATGTGGTCACAGGGAAAATATACAAGCTCCCTACAGAGAGCAACGGGAATTGAACCCCAGTTGGAATAGTGTGATGCTAACTGCTACACTACAGTGCCACAGCTTTGAGAGCAGTCAAAGTTACCCTTACTGCAATTTTTACCATTTTAACTTTCTGTGTAGAAACTGCACAGAACACCTTTGGTACAACAAATAGGAAATTACAAGTCACATTATGCTTTGACTTTGCCTTCATGTAACAGTGAACTTTTTTTTTAATTCCTGAAACTTTTACCAAGGAGGTTAAGAATCATTTCCCTCAATGTAAATTATTGGAAAAGGATGGAGTTAAAAGTATTGAAAATAATTAAAATTTTAAAGATAGTATTGTATCAGTTTTGTGAAACAAATTGGTATATGAATATATAAGTGTTTGCCTAAAGTAGACAGTAGTTAGCTTGTGGTATTATTTCTTGTCAGTCTTATGAATGGTAGGGTATGGCAGGCAAAGCTTTAAGTCCCCCTTCAGAATTTGTTCTTGCCCTATATTTATTTGATGAAATGTATAAACAATGAATTGAAAGAGTGGTATTAATGGTACAGCTAATGTTCCATACCCCATAACTGCTAGTGGGTTTGCTCACTATTGATTCTATAAGGTGCAGAAGAGATTCACCAGGGTGTTGCTGGAAATAGAAGGCATTCCTTGTACAGAGAGGTCAGATCAGCTGGATTTTTTTCTCACTGGGGTGTACAAAGCTGACGAATGACCTTATTAAGATTTATGAAGATTTAAAATAATAGCACATTAGGGTACGTAGAGGGCATAAGTTTAAATGTGAGAGGGGGGAAATCTAAAGGAGATCTGTGGTGTACTCTTACCACTATTGGCACCTACCACCTACCTACCAGTTCCCACCAGTAGTTAGTCAAACATTTGATTCTAGTGAATGAAGTAATTTATCATGTCTTGAGCTTTATTTAATCATATGAACATTTTTCAATATGCCACAATCCTTTGTTGAAATCTTCCATATTCTTCATTTGTTAAATATTTTGTTCATCAGTATCCATAGTATCAAAAGAGGCTCTGCTATGAAATAATATTTAAGATGTACTGATAATTTATTGTACATGAAATCTAACACAGTAACTCTTATCCTGTTCTTTGCCTGCTCTGTTACAAAGATGATGCATCTGACAAAGCAGATGGTAAGGAAATTATCCACCTGTCTTCTCATATAACCCATTAAGTGATGTTGCCAACAATGTAGAAGAGAGCATTTGTCTTGTATATACAATTCAAAATTAAGTACATGCATTTTCCCTAGCAAGCTTCTAATACTTATGACATCCCTTATTTAATCAGCATTTTCCTTATATAAGTATTTATATTCATCAATTCACCAAGTAACTTTACTGACAAAAGTCATAATTACATTGTTGTAAAAATCATAGATGTTGTCAGTTTGAACTTCTCTCCCATTTAGGAACAACCTGTGAATCTGGTAAGCACTGAGGCTTTGAATTGTAATTTCTAAAACTTGAAAAAGTGATCATGAAGCTGTTGAATTATCATACAACAAATAAGATTCTTCATTGTTCCCTTTGTGGACAATAGATGGCTCCAGTATAGCATCAACTATTGTAAATATAAGTTGCAACCATAACTGTAATCAGTTATAAGTGAAAATTCAACAAAGTGTAACCTTATGTTTTGGAGACTGGAGGAAGAATTGAAGTGCGTAGCAGCTCCTTACTCATTTCTAGGCAATGATGGATTTCTAGATCAATATGCTGAGGAAGCAAAAAGGCAGCAGGCTATTTTAGTTTTTATGTGGAAAAATGTGAGCTCATTCACTTCGATAGAAAAACTAGATATCTTTAACTGTTGAGAGATTGAAAGGTATGGGTGTTCAATGGAACATGGTATCTTTGTATATGACTCACTAGAAGTTAAACTTGCAGGTATAGCAAGCAATTGGAACAAACAATATGTTGGCCTTTATTAGAATAGGAGTAGAATATGGCAGTAGAGATTTCTTAGTCAATTTTTAGTGGTCCTGAAGATTAAGTGTGCATGAAATGTTCATCAGCTTGATTCCTCGGATGTTATGTTTTTTTGCGCAAGATGTGATTAAGTAAACTCTCTGGAGTTTGGAAAATGAGAGATGTTTTCATTGAGATATGAAGATGCAGAGTTAATGCTGTCCATATTGAATTAGGGAGTTCTTCATTCATGAAAGAAATGAGAAGAAATTTCTTCATTCAGTCGATGGAATGAAAGCTTACAGGGTTCATGCAGGAAAATGATGTCTTGCTAAAAGATCAGCCAGCAGTCTTATTAAGTGGGAAGCAGGGATGAGAAGTCAACTAGGCTTTTTTTTATATGTTATCTATGCCACAATAATCTAACATTGAAAGGTGCAGTTTTGTTCCCTACTCAACAATTTGTGCAACAGCTCATCCACCTCTCTGAACTTGGGAGGTTTACAGACAATTTCACTGTGCAAATGTTACTCTCAGGATAGACTAATTCTATATTGTGTTACTGTATTTTATATGTGGATCAATCCAAAGTTCATTTTAATTACTCAATAGCTTCCTGATCACACTCATGGGTTACGAAGTATTCTAATTTCAGAAGAGTTTTGTGATGCAGGACATGTCTGTTTCACCTTCCTATTGTGCCTGCTTGTTCTGTTTGTCTTTTCACCATGGTTTTTGGGCTCTGTCAGGATATCTATGAGGTTGCTTTCTCTTGAATCTTCTCGGTCGTGTAAGTTATCAGTAGGGTGCATACAATGCATATGTTCTCACCAGCACATCAGATTCATTTTCATCAGTACTCCAGATTTCTTTACTATGTCGTTCTGTTCAGAATAACACTGTTATTTTTTCTTTTACTCCTTTTCTTTTGCTGTATTGACGCTTCCAACATGAAATTATTTTCTCATCTCAAAGAATTCCTCAGTTCAAGTATGACTTGCATTTGCTTCTAACCTGCAAGAAATTTAGATGTAAAGGTATGCCGGCTCACCATTCTATTCCCTTCAATGAATTTCACTTTATTCCTTTAGGTTATCTTTTCCGTAAATTCCATATTTACCATCACTATCATCATTATGTGTTGTGCCGCACCATTGCTATAGGCAAGCATGAAGTGCGAAAACTTAAGTTGGAATTCTTCATAATCTTACAAAGTTCAATTATGCTGTAAAGCTTCATTAATCTACGAGTTTAGGGTTTTAGTGGTGCTAGTCTGGCACATTTTCCAGACTACTGAATGGTACTCCAAAGCACTTCTAATTCACAGTTTTAGAAGATGTTACACAGTAACATTTCAGTGAACCCAGTAAGTTTAAAAGGGAGCATTGGAAACGTACGGGTAAGTTTGAAGGGAGAGTAGCCATCAGAAGCAGGTAAGTTAAAACAAGTGCATCAACTAAGGCCTTGGAGCATGGGAACTAGGACTCCAGCAAGATCAAAGGAGCCTACGAGTGGTCAGGGAACACAAGAACCCAGTGAGTGTTCAGACAGTTCAGGAAAGAGGTCCCATTGAGTGAAAGGGAGCACAGGATCTAGAATGGAGAAGAGTACTGAGTGAGAGTAGGAACTGGAACATGAACAGTAGAACTAGAGTGTTTGGCAGGAGTGTAGGAGCCAGAGACACTGGTGTGGGGGAGGGGGGGAAAGAGCATGGGAACCAATTCCTGGGTGAATGTAAAATGTAAATATCTCACTGTTGTTCTGGTACTGAATGGATTTCTGAATGGATGGATAGTGGATTATCAGAGTTTTACTGAATTTGCCAGTTATTACCTCAAACCTTACCTTGTAGGATGTGAAAATTGGCCCTTTGGGTGACAGGGCCTATTCCAAAAATCAGAGACTCATTTACACTAATCCCATTTTATTTTCACACCTTTCCAATTCTACCACTCACAAACACAGTGGAGTCATTTACAATGGCTGATTTACCAAGAAATATACACATCTTTCATATGTGAGAGGAAACCAGAGCTCCTTACGCGAGAAGACTTTGGGGCTTTCTTCTGTTTGGATGTCTGTGAAAAGTAAGAACTTCATGTTGTGTACTGTATACACTCTGATATTAAACTGAACCATTGAACTGTTGTACCAGAAATTTGATTGAGTCTTTTGAAAAGGAGACCAAGACAATTGACAAAGCCAGGGCTGTGGACATTGTCTACATGGAGTTTGTAGCATGCATGGCTTTCAACAAGATAGCAGGCTACTCTGAGCAGTTAGATCTCATGGGATCCAGTGTGTGCTAGCCATTTGGGTGCAAAATTAGTTTGGAAGTAGAATTTTTCAGATTGGAGGTTTGTGACCAAGTGGTGAACTATAGGGCTCAGTGCTGGGTCCACTATTATTTGACATCTATAGAAATTATTTTAATGAGAATGTACTGTAGGTGGCATGATTAGTAAGTTTGTGGATGCCACCATCATTGGCATTGTGCTGAGCAGTGAAGAAGATTGTTTAAGGTTACAATGAAATTGAGATCATCTTAGAAAGTGATCAAAAGAATGACAGATGGAATTTAACTCGTACAAGTAGGAAGTGATGCATTTTCAGAAGTTAAACCAAAGCAGGATATACATAGTGAATGCCGGAGCCCAGTGAGAACAGAGGGCCCTGGGGTAAAAGTACCTACATCCCTGAAAATGGTTCTCACGATGTGTTGAACATCTGTAAATTGTGTCAATTCTTGTACTCACTGCCCCTACTGATAAAGGCAAGCTTGCCATTTGCCTTCTTCACTATCCTAACTGTGTTCAATATCAGATTTATTACAACAAAGTTCACATCCTGTACATTAGGAATAACACTCTGGTCACTGCATGATGAACCTAGACAGGGCGCAGCAAAGATTCACAAGAACACAACCAGGACTAGAGGGCTTGAGTTATAAGGAGAGACTCAGATGAGGTTGAGGTATCAGTTATAGTGGTATATAACATCATGAGGGACATAGATGAAGTAAATAGTCAGTCTTCTTCCCATTGTAAGGGAGTCTGAAACTGAGCCTGTTTCCATGCTGTATAACCCTGTGATAACTGTAGGATATTCACAAGGTCATAGAGAGAAGGTGCACATTTTGCACAGGTAGATTCAAAGATCAGAATTGAAGTTGGTTTGCTGGAACTGTGTCCCTGTGGCTCCATTATCAGTGTCACTGTGCCACCCTTGTACTTTCACTATCCTCAGCCTTTCAAACTTTGTCACATGTTAGATTTGCTCTTCAAATGAACTCTCCCGCACTGTCACTGTAGGCAGCACAGCGAATAGAACTGCCTCTAGTAATCTGGATTCAGACCTGACCTCTGGTGCTGGGTGTGTGAGTTTGCACTTTCTCCCCTTGTGACTGGACTTCACCCAGACTTTTGCTGGCTGCTCTGGTTTCTTCACACATCCTAAACACAGGTTGGTAGCTTAATTTTCACTATCATGTACAGGTGAGTGGCAGGTTCTTGGGTTGTTGACAGGAATGTTGGGAGAATAAAATGAAATCAGTTTAAACTATTTGATGGTTGCTGAAGGGTCTGTTTCCATGCTCTGTGAAATATGTCTTTATGGTTTTTTTGTTAAGATCTATTCCCCATTGCCTTCGTTATTTGATTCATTTTGCATTATGCGATTCTGTCAAGTAATATATATTGACTTGCTACTCCCATTCCAATCCCCCCCCCATTTAATTTATGTAGGTTGAAAGAAAGAAAACAATTTTATTAGTTCCTTATATGCATCTTTCACTGAATATTAAAATTAGCTTTATTATTAATATTTTGAGTTCTGATTAGAATCCCAAAAAAATGAATAATCCTGTGGCTATAGAAATTAGAGAATTTGGAATTTAAAGTGAGATGTGTGAACTACATTGGTATTTGTAAAGTGTTGAATTAAATCATTTTTGTTCAAAAATATTATTTTTATCTTTAGCATTCCTTTTTATTGGATTTTTTTTGCAAGCTCTAAACTGTGCTTTGAGCAGATGATGAGTATTTGCTAATGTCTTTTGCTTTACTAACATATTTATTTTCGTTATAGGTCGAATTCGAAACAGACAGCTACTCCTGGGAACCACCTCTGGTGGTGGCGATTCTGCTGATAGCAGAGGGCGAAGTCGCACAAAAGTGGTGTCTCAGTCTCAACGTATGTGTTTGGTTTGTTGTCATTCAGTGTGATGGGACACAATTAGTTTTAAAAGCTGGGGATATAGCAAATATATTATTTCATTTATATGCAGCAAGGATGCATTAGAACTGTAGTTGGCATGTTAAAATGCTGAATGATCCACTAAGTTTTGAACAACTATTCTGTGCCTCAGGTTTAACATCATCTGAAGATAACAAAGGTATCTTGCTGTTAATATTTTTGTTTGTTTTTTTGCATGTTTGGTGATTTTTAGTTCAGTTGAGTGTTTCAAATAAATTTGTCAAATTCCTTCTTTTAAGTAGTAGACAGCCAGAAGCAGCAAAAGTGATGAATCTCTTGCTCTTAAATGTTAGAAGTTATTATAAATGTTCATAATCTCAGTACAGGAAAGCAGCATTTGGTTCCTTTTACCCAGGAATTCACCATAAGAGGAAGAAACCCCATTTTTTATCCTTTGAACATTTCATCCTCATTAGTCCTCATTAGTAATTTTTTTTTACATTTCATTGTCATTTCAAAGCACAGCAAAAAGGTAAAGTGTCCATTGATGAAGTTTATTTTCATTCAGAGATACTGCACAGTAACAGGCCCTTTTGGCCAACAAGCCTGTGCTGCCCAATTACATCCATGTGGCCAATTATCCTACTAACCCGTATGTCTTTGAAACGTGGGCGGAAACTGCAGCACCCAAAAGAAACCCATGCATTTACAGGGAAATTGTACAAACTCCTTATAGACAGCGACAGAGTTGAGCCCGGGTCACCGGCGCTGCAATAGCATTAACACTAAACGCTATCCTTTGGTGCCGCCCCAAAGTCGCTATAATAGGTTTAAAATAATTTATTATCTAAATAGATCATATTTTTGAAACCCATCAAATGCTTCACAGTTAACTCTGAAGTTAATGCTTCAATCTGTGAAGTTTATAGGCATAAAGAAGGATTGAATAGGTTAAGACTTTATTCCATAAAGTAGAAGGTTGAGAGGTGATTTGATAGTGGTATTCAAAATTATGAGAGTATAGATGGGGTAAATGCAAGCAGGTTTTTTTCGCTGAGGCTGGGTGGGATTACAACTAGAGGTCATGGGTTAAGGGTGAAAGTTGAAAAGTTTAAGGGGAACATAAGGGGAAAGTTCTTCACTCAGAGGGCCGTGAGAATGTGGAACCAGCTACCAGTACAAGTGGTCCAGGCAAGCTCAATTTCAATGTGTAAGCAAAGTTTGGATAGGTATACTTGGATGGTATGGTGCAGGGTGATGGGAGTAAGCAGTTTAAATGGTTTGGAACTGACTAGATGGGCAGAAGGGCCCATTTCTGTGCTGTACTTTTCTATGACTCATAGAGTTATACAATATAGATAAAAATTGTAACAGTTGTCAGATTTTAATGTTCTCCAATTAATTTTCTTTGTCTCACAATCTGAAGTATATGGTCCAGGTTTTCTTTTCAGCACCACAGTGATGATGTTTGCTACTGACCCCAAAGAAATCTGTTCAAAGATCTTTGATCTTTGTTATTTTGGCCTTCCCACTCCCAGTGTCTGTAGGCATCTTTGGGGTCCCTTGAGTCTGACAACAGTGGTAACAATAAAAATAGAAAATGATGGAATCAACAACAAAATTAACACTTCAAAGACCCTTTGTCCAAATTGAAGAAAGATCTATAAAAGGTTTTCAACCTGAACTATCAGCTGTGTCTCTTTCCTCAGATCGACCTGACTTGCTGAGAATTTTCAGTGCTTTCTATTAGTTTTTTCAGATTTCTAGCATCTGTAACTATGATTTTCAGTAATGTCAACAAGCTGGTCTGCAGCCAATCACTTTGGAAAATACCAAAAGAGCAAACTCAGAAATTAAAAAGCAATATTTTTCACTAACGTGTTAAATATTTAATGGAGAGCACAATGAAGGTGATTTTATTAGAAAGTGCAGGATTTAATGGCGCAAGTAAAAATACCAAAATAGAATTTTAATAAATACTCTACATTAAATTATTTAATAAATACTATACATTAGATTATTCACACACATCTGCTCTTACCCCATCCTTCCACCACCCTACCGGGGGTAGGGTTCCTCTTGTCCTCACCAACTATCTACCAGCCTCCATGACCAGCATATATTCTTCATACTCCTTCGAAACTTCTGCCACCTCGAACGGGATCCCACCACCAAACGCATCTTTCCCTTCCCCCAATTTCTGCTTTCCATAGGGATCATTCCCTACACGACTCCCTTGTCCATTTGTGCCTCCCTATTGATCTCCCTCCTGGCACATACTTGTAAGCAGAACAAGTGCTAAACCTGTCCCTACACCTCTTCCCTCACTACCATCCAGGGCCCTAAACAGTCCTTCCAGTTGAGGCAGTGCATCACCTGTGAGTCTACTGGGGTCATTTACTGAGTTCGGTGCTCCCAGTGTGGCCTCCTATATACCAATGAAACCCAACGTAGATTGGAAGACCGCTTCGCTGAGCATCCACGCTCCATCCACCAGAACAAGCGGGTTTTCCCAGTGGCCACCTATTTTAATTCCACTTCCATTCCCATTCCAATATGCCCATCCATGGCCTCTTCCACTGTCATGATGAGGCCACATATAGGTTGGAGGAACAACACCTTGTATTCCGTTTCGGTAGCCTCCAACGTTATGGCATGAACATCAATTTCTCTTTCTTTCTTTTTCAATCTTTTTATTATTATTATTAATATCAACAAAATAAAATTGATACATAGATAATGGGATTACAAACATACACATTTCAACTGAACATGAAAGAATACATAAGCAATAGTTACAGTATAAATGAGTATTCCCAAATCATGGACGATACAAGTAACAAATAAACAATATATATTTTTAAAAAACAGAAAAAAGAAAAAGAAAAAAAATTATGCAAAAAAAAAACTAATCTAATAACTAATAAGGAAAGAAATGAAAAAAAGGGCTGTTTATAATATCTAACAAAAATACAAAATCATCAGTGTCGTCAACTCCGATCCTCTCAACATATATAAAATCGAAACTGGAAAAACAAATAGGCTTGGAACAGGGTCATATTACATCATATGAAAATATTGAATAAATGGTCTCCATATCTTTTCAAATTTAATAGAAGTATCAAATACAACACTTGTAATTTTTTCTAAATTTAGACATAACATAGTTTGGGAAAACCAATGAAATACGATAGGAGGGTTAATTTCTTTCCAATTCAACAAAATAGATCTTCTAGCCATTAATGTAAGAAATGCAATCATTCGACAAGCAGAAGAGGATAAATGGAGTGAGTCCATCATTGGTAAACCAAAAATTGCAGTAATAGGATGAGGTTGTAAATCAATGTTCAATACCGTAGAAATATCAAAAATGTCTTTCCAATATTTTTTCAAAAGCGGACACGACCAGAACATATGAGTTAAAGATGCTATCTCAGAATGACATCTGTCACAAATAGAATTTATATAGGAATAAAAATGAGCCAATTTATCCTTGGACATATGAGCCCTATGCACAACCTTAAACTGTATTAATGAATGTTTAGCACATATAGATGATGTATTAACTAATTGAAGAATTTTATCCCAATTCTCAATAGGGATAGTAAGGTTAAGTTCTCTTTCCCAATCATTTTTAATCTTATAGAAGGGCTCTGAACGTATCTTCATAATTATATTGTAAAGTTTTGATATTAGCCCTTTCTGAGAAGGATTTAGTTCAAACAAATTCTCCAAAATACCTGAAGACACAAAATTTGGAAAAGTAGGAAGTACAGTGTTTAAGAAATTCCTATTCTGTAAATATCTAAAAAAAATGAAATCTAGGCAAATTATATTTATTAGATAATTGCTCAAAAGACATAAAACAATTATCCAAAAATAAATCGGAAAATCGTAGTAGTCCTTTAGTCTTCCAAGCTGAATAAGCTTGGTCTATAATAGAAGGATTAAAAAAAAGCCATTGGATACAATAGGAATATTTAAAACAAACTGAGTCAACCCAAAAAATTTCCGAAATTGAAACCATATACGTAAAGAATGTTTAACTATCGGATTGTCAATTTGTTTCGGCAATTTAGAAAGAGCAAAGGGAAGAGAAGACCCTAAAATAGAACCCAATGAAAATCCTTGTACAGATTTAATTTCCAGGTTCACCCAATGAGGGCTAAAAGATAAATCCCAATCCTTTAACCAACATATCAAATATCGGATATTAACTGCCCAATAATAAAATCTAAAATTAGGCAATGCCAATCCACCTTCCTTCCTTGCCTTCAGTAAATATATTTTACCTAATCTAGGATTTTTATTCTGCCATATATATGAGGAAACTTTTGAATCAACATTAGCAAAAAAAGATTTCGGAATAAAACTTGGTACCGCTTGAAATATATATAAAAACTTGGGTAAAATAACCATCTTAATAGCATTAATCCGACCTATCAGAGATAAAGATACTGGTGACCATTTAGTAAACAAACATTTAATCTGATCGATTAGGGGTAAAAAATTAACCTTAAATAAGTCCTTATAGTTTTTTGTGATTTTAATCCCTAAGTAAATAAAAGAGTCATTAACTAATTTAAAAGGTAAATTTCCATAAATTGGAACCTGTCTATTTAAAGGAAACAATTCACTCTTATTAAGATTTAATTTATACCCGGAAAAATTACTAAATTGAGCCAACAATGATATAACTGCAGGAATGGTTTTCTCAGGATCAGAAATAAATAATAAATCATCTGCATATAATGAAAGGCTTATGTATATCCGTCCCACGGTTAATGCCAAAAATGTTCTGTGATTCTCTGATAGCAATTGCCAAGGGTTCTAAAGCAATATCAAATAATAATGGACTAAGAGGACAGCCTTGTCTAGTACTCCGAAATAAACGAAAAAAGGGAGATCTTAGATTGTTAGTAAGCACCGAGGCTACTGGAGTATGATATATCAGTTTAATCCAGGAAATGAATGTCGGACTAAAATTAGCCTTCTCAAGCACAGTAAATAAGTATGGCCATTCAACTCTATCGAATGCTTTCTCCGCATCTAGTGAAATGACCTATTCTGAAGTGCTATGTGAAGGAGTATAAACAATATTCAATAATCTCCTAACATTGAAAAAAGAATAGCGATTTTTAATAAAACCAGTTTGATCTTCCAAAATAATTTGGAGTAATACCTTCTCCAGCCTGGATGCCAGTAACTTGGAAAAGATCTTGGAATCTACTTTCAATAAAGATATTGGTCTATAGGATGCACAGTCAGTAGGGTCTTTATCCTTCTTCAATATTAAAGAAATGGAAGCTCTATAAAAAGATTGTGGCAGATTACCCAATCTAATTGCTTCTTCAAAAACCCTGCATAACCAAGGAGAAAGAGTAGCGGAAAAACATTTTAAAAATTCTACTGTATACCCATCTGGACCTGGTGCTTTCCCAGAATTCATAGAGGAAATAACCCCTTTAATTTCTGCATCTGTAATAGGAGTTTCTAATATTGAAAGATCATCTGATGATAATTTTGGAAAATTCAATTTCCCAAGAAAATCACACATGGTATTATAATCATGAGGGAATTCAGAATGATACAGGGAGGTATAAAAATCTTGAAATGATTTGTTTATCTCATCATTGTTAACTGTCAGATCCCCATTCTGCTGACGAATCTTAGTAATTTGACGTTTAACCAAAGCATTCTTCAATTGACTAGCTAACAGTTTACCCGATTTATCACTATGTATATAAAAATCAGATCTGGTTTTCATTATTTGATTTTTAATCAAAGATGTAAGTAATAAACTATGTTCCATTTGAAGTTCAACCCTTTGTTTGTAAAGCTCCTTACTAGGAGTAGTCGAATATTTCTTGTCAATCTCTTTAATTTTATCAACCAATAAAAGAGTTTCCTTCTTAATGCGTTTTCTCAGACCAACAGAATAGGAGATAATCTGTCCACGTATATATGCTTTAAAAGTGTCCCAAAGTGTTCCGCAAGAAATATCGTCCGTGGAATTAGTTGAAAAGAAGAAATCAATCTGTTCCTTCATAAATTTAATAAAATCCGGATCTTGCAGTAAGGTAGAATCAAATCGCCATTGTCTAGCACTAGAAGTTGTATCCGTAAATTTAATAGAAAGTTTTAATGGAGCATGGTCAGAGATGGCTATAATATCATAATTACAACCAATTACCAATGGAATAAAACAAGAGTCAATAAAAAAATAATCAATTCTGGGGTAGGAATGATAAACATGTGAGAAAAATGAAAACTCTTTGTCCTTAGAATGCCAAAATCTCCAAATATCAAAAATTCCATTATCAATCAAAAAAGAGATAATATAAGTGGCCGACTTATTAGGTAAAGTCTGAGTAGATATAGATCTATCCAACAAAGGATTTAAACAACAATTAAAGTCACCACCCATTATTAACATATTCATTTAGATTAGGTAGAGAAGTAAATAAGGACTTAAAAAAATCGGGATAATCCACATTTGGAGCATAAACATTAACCATAGCAACCTTTTTATTAAAAAGTAAGCCAGTAATTAACAAAAATCTACCATTCGGATCTGAAAAGATATCGTGTTGGACAAATGCAATAGAGGAGTCAATAAAAATTGAAACTCCCTATACTTTAGCATTCGAATTCGAATGGTACTGTTGACCCCTCAAAAACCTAAAAAAGTGATAATTATCCTCTTTCCTCACATGAGTTTCTTGTACAAAAATAATATGTGCATTGAGTCTTTGGAATACTTTGAAAATCTTTTTCCATTTAATCGGATGGTTTAAGCCATTAGTATTCCAAGAGACAAAATTAATGGTCTGAGCCATATTTCTGAAATCAACCCTTTGGTATATAAAGGGTTAACCAAATTATGAACTCATGCACCCGGAAGAGGAACAAAAATAAGGGGCGGACCCAGAACTGACGACATCACGGACATTTTTGTAGATTAAAATCAGCCCAAATGAAGAAACTAAAAAAAACTGGTGTAAAGAACATAAGATTTAGAAAAAGACCCCCCACCCCCCCCACCCAAAAGGAGAAAAGATCTCCCCAGCCAGGAAAAGGCTGGGAAAAAAGAGAAATGAAACTAAATCTACCCCCATATCAGCAGAAGGCAACTCCATATATAAAGGATAAAAAAGATCCACCCAAACTCTAAAGAAATAATAATCACTATACTAAAACCAAACTTCTTAATATAATTGCTAGTAAAAAAAACAAAAAGAATATAATCACTAGTAACTTATAAATCGGGTTAAAACCCAAACAAACCAAAAAAAAATTTAAACTGTGATAAGAAATGCATTATAGGAAGAAGATGAGAGAAAAAAAAATGGCGAAATCAAAAAAAAAAGCCAAAAATATTTTAGAGAAGAAACCGCCATCTTAGTAAAAAAAATTCACCTTTGAAGGATTAATAAAAATGACCAAAGCTAAAGTACAGTGATTAAAGTAAGTAAAATAAAAAGATTAGTACATCAAAAAAAAACTTTAACTAGAGTATAAAATATAGAGTAAACCTACACCAAAAGCCAGAAACAAAATCTGGTTTTGGAAACAAAAGCCATCTTGCAATGATCAAAATCACTCATTTATTAGGGATGAGAATCCATAGCAGTAGGGAAGTTCTCATTCAAAAAGCTTCTCGCTTCAGATGTAGAAAAGAAAACATGCCGTGATGCATTGGGAGGCGATATTCTGAGCTTTGCAGGGTATAAGAGCGCAGGTTTTAGATTTTTCTCATAACATTCGGACATCAGAGGTTTAAAAAGAAGCCTTGCCTTCATTACTTCTGGACTAAAATCTTCCACTAATCGAAAATTGAATTCTTGAAATTTGACCATCCCTACACGCCGAGCCACACGAATAAGTTGCTCTTTAACATGCACATAATGAAATCGGACAATTACAACCAGTGGTTTAGCTGAAGCACTTGGTGATCGACGCATAATTCTGTGAGCGCGATCAAGTAACGGAGGACTGTCTGGGAATACAGAAGGGAACGCATCCTTTAAAAATTGAGCAAAGTACTTCGAGGGGTCCCCTTGTTCAATACCTTCCGGGAGACCAAGTATGCGTAAGTTCTGTCTTCTGGACCGATTCTCAAAGTCGACACTCTTGGCTTCAAGTGTTTCCACCTGTTTAATCGTCGAAAGTAATTTCTGCTCCAGTTTTTCGATTATCAAGTCTCGCTTCCGAGCGTCCTCTTGCAAAGTTGCGATTAGAACTTGCTGCTGGTTAACTACTGAATCCGTCTTATCCATATAATCTTGAAAAGCCTTTATATCTTGTTTGAAAATTTGTCATTGTTCTTCAAATTTTTCATTTAAAACCTCCAATAACATTTCATAAGTCAATTCAGTGCGCTTAGGATCGGTCTTTTTCTTCTTCCCGTTCCCATTAGAATCTTTCCCAGGTTCTCGCCCTTTAGATCTAAAAGCCATTTCTGTATTCATTTCTTCAAAATTCACAATAAACTCTTAAAGATAAGTCCAAAAAAGTAGCAAGAATCTTTTGGTGTAAGTAAAAGTAAGTTAAATAAGGGTGATCATAGGTTAAAAAAAGTAAAGGTTATGGAGCGAATCTGAAACAATGCTCACTCCATGAGCGTCTCCTGCTGACCTTGAACATCAATTTCTCAAATTCCAGTAATGCCCACTATCCTCCCCACCCCTCTCCCTTTCCCATCCCCTTTTCCCTTTCTGACCTCATCTCCCCAAACAACTTGCCAGCTCTTTATTTCATCACTCCCCCTTCAGGTTTCACCAATCACTTGGTGGTTCTCCCCACCTTTTAAATGTACTGCTCGGTTTTTTTTTCCTCCAGTCCTGCTGAAGGGTTTCGGCCTGAAACGTCAACTGTACTTTTTTCCATAGATGCTGCCTGGCCTGCTGAGTTCCTCTAGCATTTTGTGTGTGTTGCTCGGATTTCCAGCATCTGCAGATTTTGTCTTGTTTGTGGTTTGATTTCTCCTCTGACCTCTCCCAATAACAAAGTGTTTTCGCTAACCGAGCTGCCACTTACTGGATGCTTCTTTGATTTTTGCACCATTCTCTGTAAACACTAGAAACTTTTGTGTGCAAAAATCCCAGGAGGTCAGCAGTTGCTGAGATACTCAAACCACCTCTCTTGGCACCAACAATCATTCCACGGTCAACATCACTTAGACCACATTTCTTCCCCATTCCTAGGTTCTGTCTGAGCCAACTAAACCTCTGACCAATGCTTTCATGCATTGTATTGCTGCAACGTGATTGACTGATTAGATATTTGCATTGCGCAGGTGTACCTAGTAAAGTGGCATAATTGATGGTAAAATTTAAAAATAAGTTAAGTTTTTAAGATCAGCAGCATAAACAAGAGATATCCTGATTATCATTGGCACAATACCAATGCAAGCAGAGATTTTTTTGCCCCCTGTTGCAAGATTATTGGAGCTGCTGTAAAATAGATTTAAGGAAGTGGAGTAGTATTGTTGTAGTGAAGATTTTGATTGTTATGGAAATAGCTTAGATTCTTTTAAAAGTGTTAAAGCAATGTTATGTATTATCTTTGGAGTATAAGAATTCCATACGAATGAAAATCTTCACATGTTGTTCCATTCTGTGTTAGTTTCAGCTTGCTGTATTCAGTTGATCTGCTACAGGTTCTTAGTTATGCCTCATGGTGCATTCTATGCAGGATGTTGTTAAAGAAACATATCACAATAACAGTGATTTTCAATCACTAGAGAATTTTAATATGTAAAATGGGGCACTACTGTAGCAGTTAGTGCAAGGCTGTTACAGCTTGGAGTGTCAGAGGGTTCAATTGCTGAAGTTTATACATACTTACTGTGATAGAATGTGTTTCCTCCGGGTGCTCCACAGTCCAAACATGTACCGGTTTGTGGGTTAATTGGTCATTGAATATTGTCTTGCATTTAGACCAAGGTGAAATAGGTGGGTTGGTAAGCCGGGCAACTCTTTGGGCCTGAAGGGCCTGTTCCACACTGTATCTCTAAATAAATAAATAATGTATGCATGCTGCCGTGATGTGGGGAAAGATGCAAGAATGCTCTGCGAAATTGCAGGAGAGGCTGCTGAAAACCAATGCACAGATGTGGCATCTTTTTTTGTTCAAGAGGACCACAGAACATTGGGCTACAGGCAGGCGATATTCATGAACTCTGTGAGGAGAAACTCATGAACATAATCTGTATATTTCTGTATTATACATTAGAGAAGTCTCTAATGCCTGAACTCGGCTGAGGAAGATTAGATTAAGTCTTCTCTGTTTGAATGTGAACTACAAAGTGCAACAGTGAACATTAAAACATGAGTCTTAACAGAGATCAGCATGAGTGATGACATAAACATTGATTTGTCTAACTTTAAGTAGTCCTACCTGCTCCCCCTTCTCTTTTTTTGTTCTCTTGTCACCCCTTCTCCTCACCTGCCCATCACCTCCCTCTGGTTACCTTCCTCCTTTCCTTTTTTCCATGTTCCATGGTCTTCTCATATCAGGTTCCTTCTTCATCAGCTCTTTGCCTCTTCCATCTATCACCTCCCAGCTTCTCATTTCTTCCCCGCCTCCATCACCCACCCACCTTCCCTCACTTGGTCTCACCTATCACCTGCCAATGTGTATTCCCTCTCCTATCTACACCTTATTCTGGCTTCCAACCCCTTCTTTTCGAGTCCTAATGAAGGGGTTCAGCCCAAAATGTCGACTGTTTATTCCCATCCATAGATGCTGCCTGACCTGCAGAGTTCTTCCAACAATTTGTGTATGTCATTCAAGGTGATTACACTAAGCTTAAATTCATGATTGAGCCTGAGATTTTTCTGATCTGTTCACTGGAATGTTTCTCCATTGACTCATAAAGTAAAGAAATACACACTGTTTGTTTACCATTTTGAAATGTGAGGAATGAGAAACATAACCTGAATCAATGCCAAGACTTGATCTCAGCTGTGTACTGAACTGAGGAAAGATACTATCTGTAAGCCAGAAAGACTGGGGAAGACGGTGGGAGAAAGTAAGGAGCAGAGTTAGTACATAAGGGAGAACCTTAACAATATTATTTGGTTCCGTGTAGTTCACAAAAGTTCAATAAAAATGGAAAGGAAAACGTGGGTCAGAATCTATATAACTTCATAAAAATAATTAAAAGAAATGCTGGATGTTTTGAACACATTTCGTATTTGTGTAATGTTTGCTTTTTAATGCATCAATTCTTGCACCCCTCCCATCATCCAACATGTGCTCTCTCCATTAGCCACCTCACATATGCTGTCAGTTACTTACATCTGTGTTCATTATCAATTCCAATAACAGCTATTTTTTCACCAATATTGTATATGTCATTTTACATTAAACTTACAATCCAGGAGCATGATGGTTGGGAAGCCATTTTGTGTCGAACACTATTCATTAACAGTATATTTTGAATAGTTATTCAAATGTATCATTATATTCTTGATCAAATTTGCAACTATCATTTTTTTTTTGCAAATAATCCATTCAAACCAGGTGAACCTTAACAAATGTTCATACCGTTGTGGTGCTTCTTGCATACACTGCAACCAAAAATATCTTGAACATGTTTTCAAATGGCAGATATGTTTGGAAAACCCATTTCTTAGCTGTCTTCTAAGTCTTGTTTTCAGTGCTGCACGTGTATTGTTTTTGAATTCAGAATAAACTGGATTCATTGCTTGCTGCTTTAGTAGCTGACTACTACTTTATTTTTAATTTCTCATACGTTTGAAGCTCATCTTTTTTAGAGTTTGCTTGTCCTGAGTGTTACAAATTTTAGTTTATGTAGAAAGCACTTCCAATGCCTAATATTCTCAGTTGTGGTAGGGCAGGAAACAGAATGTCAGTCTTCCACTGTTTTCATATTAAATTTTGCTCCATTTATTTTTGGTTCTAAGCTTGCAGTTTGGTGAATATTTCTTATTCAAGAGTACACTTGAAAAACTGTATTTAATTTCATTCCATATGCATGAAAATTAAGTGGTATTTGTTATTACTCAATCATGATACAGCTTTATCAGATATTAACCTCAAGTATACTGTACATATGCAAAAATCAGCTCCAAAGTTAGATAAAACTGACGTGATTTGACAATTCATATCATTGAATTTTTTTTCTTTATTTCTATGTTAATGTGAATTTTGCATTATTACATTAGAAATGTCAGTGTTCTTGTAAATTTTAGTACTTTGGGACCAAGTTTTATTATACAATCTAATTCCTTACCGTCCCCATAGTTTCTTTCTGCAACATAGAGGAAAAAAGTCTGGTAATTTCCTGCACAGGACCGAAAGAAGCTGCAGAAGGCTGTAAATCTGGTCAGTTCCATCTTGGGCACTAGCCTACAAAGTACCCAGGACATCTTTAGGGAGTGGTGTCTCAGAAAGGCAGCGTCCATTATTAAGGACCTCCAGCACCCAGGGCATGCCCTTTTCTCACTGTTACCATTGAGTAGGAGATACAGAAGCCTGAAGGCACACACTCAGCGATTCAGGAACAGCTTCTTCCCCTCTGCCATCCGATTCCTAAATGGACATTGAAGCTTTGGACACTACATCACTTTTTTAATATACAGTATTTCTGTTTTTGCACATTTTTAAAAATCTATTCAATATATGTAATTTATTTACTTGTTTATGTAGTATTATGTTTTATTTAATTTATTTTTTTCTCTCTCTGCTAGATTATGTATTGCATTGAACTGCTGCTGCTAAGTTAACAAATTTTTTGTCACAGGCCAGTGATAATAAATCTGATTCTGATTTTGAAATTGCATCTATTTTAATGCTAGGCGTCTCGGATAACACATAGCATTATGATGTTGTTGACATCACTCAGACATAGTTGAAAGATAGGCAGGACGGGTAACTCAAACATCCCAGCCTATAGAATTTTAAGGTGAGATGGATATATGGGAGGGAGTGGCATTGGGAGTGCAAGACACAATACACCTCTGTAAGGAATGAGAGGAATGGTCTCGGGCATCAGTTACTTATGTTAGGAGATAAGTGCATCGACAAGGTTATTGCAATAGATGTGGACTACATGGACTTCAGTAAGACCTTTAACAAGGTCCCACATGGGATTGAAAAGTTTAGAGCACAGTATGCCAAATTGGCTTGACAGATGCGATGGTAGATCATAAACAGAAGAGATTCTGCAAATATTGGAAATCTTGAGCAACAGGTACAAAATGCTAGAGGAACTCAGCAGGTCAGGCAGCATTTATGGTGGGAAATAAACAGTCGATATTTTGGCCCAAAACCCATCACCTTAACTAAAATGTCAGCTGTTTATTGATTTCCATTGATGCTGCCTGATTTTCTAAGTTCCTGTTGCTTTTTGTTTGCGATAGTAGATGGCAGTTTTCAAGATTGGATGCCTCTGACTAATGGTGTTCCACAGAGATCGTTGCTGGGACTCATGCTGTTTTTAATATATGTGAACAATTTTTATGCAGATGTAAAGTTTGGCACAAAGATTGGTGGAGTTGGTAAATTGGGTTGAGAAATGGCAGATAGAATTTAATCCATATAAATGTGAGGCGATTCATTACAAGGGTATGGATAGGATAGACTGCAAGAATCTTTTAGAAACATAGAAAACCTACAGCACAATATAGGCCCTTCAGCCCACAATGCTGTGCTGAACATGTACTTACTTTAGAAATTATCTAGAGTTACCCATAGCCCTCTATTTTTCCAAGCTCCATGTACCTATTCAGCAACCTCTTAAAAGACCCTATTGCATCTGCCTCCACCACAGTCACTGGCAGCCCATTCCACGCACTTAACACTCTGCGTGAAAAACTTACCCCTGACATCCCCTCTGTACCTACTTCCGAGCACCTTAAAACCGTGCCCGCTGTGTTACCCATTTCAGCCCTGGGAAACAGCTCTGAGAAAACTTGAGAAAAGGCCAAGTTCACTCAAACTATTCTCATGAGGTATGCTCCCCAAACCAGGCAACATCCTTGTAAATCTCCTCTGCACCATTTGTATAGTTTCCACATCCTTCCTGCAGTGAGATGACCAGAACTGAGTATAGTACTCTGCCCACTCTCTCAGCCCGGTTTTGCATCCTATCAATGTCCCGCTGTAACCTCAGACAGTTCTCCACACCATCCACAGTACCCCCAACCTTTGTGTCATCATCAAATTTACTAACCCATCCCTCTACTTCCTCATCCAGATAATTTATAAAAATCACGAAGAGAAGAGGTCCCAGAACAGATCCCTGAGGCACACCACTAGTCACCATGCAGAATATGACCCGTCTATAATCACTATTTGTCTTCCGTGGGCAAGCCAATTTTGGATCCGCAAAGCAAGGTCCCCTTGGATCCCATGCCTCCTTACTTTCTCAATAAGCCTTGCATGGGGTGCCTTGTCAAATGCCTTGCTGAAATCCATATACTCTACATCTACTACTCTACCTCCATCTATGTGTTTAGTCACATTCTCAAAAAATTCAGTCAGGCTCGTAAAGCACGACCTGCTTTTGACAAAGCCATACTGACTATTTCTAATCATATTATGCCTCTCTAAATGTTCATAAATCCTGTATCTTTTCCATCAGCTTACCAACCACTGAAGTAAGACTCACTGGTCTATAATTTCCTGGGCTATCTCTACTCCCTTTCTTGAATAAGGGAACAACATCTGTAACCCTCCAATCCTCCGGAACCTCTCCTGTTCACATTGATGATGCAAAGATAATTGCCAGAGGCTCAACAATCTCCTCCCTCGCCTCCCACAGTAGCCTGGGGTATATCTTGTCCAGTCTCGGTAACTTATCCAACTTGATGCTCCAGCACATTCTCTTTCTTGGTGTCTATATGCTCAAGCTTTTCAGTCCACTGTGAGTCATCCCTACAATCGCCAAGGTCCTTTTATATAGTGAATACTGAAGCAAAGTATTCATTAAGTACCTCAGCTATCTTCTCCGGTTCCATACACACTTTTCCACTGTCACACTTGATTGAGAATAGGACCTATTTTCTCTTGTCTTATCCTCTTGTTCTTCACATACTTGTAGAATGCCTTGGGGTTTCCTTAATCCTGTCCACCAAGGCCGCCTCATGGCCCCTTCTGGCTCTCCTAATTTAATTCTTAAGCTCCTTCCTGCTAGCCTTATAATCTTCTAGATCTGTATCATTACCTAGCTTTTTGAACCTTTTGTAAGGTTTTTTCCACTTCTTGACTAGATTGTCAACAGCCTTTATACACCCTGGTTCCTGTGCCCTACCATCCTTTCCCTGTCTCATTGGAACATACCTGCGCAGAACACCATGCAAATATCCCCTGAACATTTGCCACATTTCTGCCGTGCATTTCCCTGAGAACATCTGTTCCCAATTTATGCTTCCAAGTTCCTGCCTGATAGCCTCATATTTCCCCTTACTCCAATTAAACGTTTTCCTAACTTGTCTGTTCCTATCCCTCTCCAATGCTATGGTAAAGGAGATAGAATTGTGATCACTATCTCCAAAATGCTCTTGCACTGAGAGACCAGACACCTGACCAGATCTATTTCCCAATAACAGATCAAGTACAGCCTCTCCTCTTGTTGGCTTATCTAGATAGTGTGTCAGGAAACCTTCTTGAACACACCTAACAAACTCCACCCCATCTAAACTCCTTGCTCTAGGGAGATGCTAATCAATATTGGGGAAATTAAATCTCCCACCATGACAACCCTGTTATTATTGCATCTCCCTATCTGCTCCTCGATGTCTCTGTTACTGTTGGGTGGTCTTTTCTCCATATCAAAAGTAACTAACACTGGAAATCTTAGACTTTGGGTAAGGGATAGAGAGCTGCAGGGGAACTTTCTCACCCAGAGTGCGGAGTATGTGAAACACACTCCCTGAGAGAGTGATCAAAGCAGAGTCACTGACAACATTTAAAAAGTATCTAGACAAGCACTTAATCACGTCAGTATAGGCCAGGTACTGGTAAATTGGATTAATATGGATTGGCACCTACTGGTATACATAGATGATATGGGCGGAATGCTTGTTTGCATGCTGCATGCCTCAAAAGACAGGTCCTAATGTACTAAAATCATTCCAAAATTGTCATTGCTGGGTGTCTATTGCTTTTTTAGGATCTAGGATACACTCTGTAATCTTCGGTATTCCATCACTATGCATGCCCATAAATAGCTGTATGCAAGACACAATGCACTTCTGTAAGAAATGAGAGAAATGGTCTTGGTCATCAGTTACTTGTTAACTAGAGTAGTGTAATGTACTCTGATACTTGGGTACAACTGTCACCTGCAATATACAGCATATATTAATCAGATTTTTTTTTATCACATCTTCTTGTGGAATGTCAAAAGCTTTATTTCTTTCATTTGCCATTCACGTAAATCTACCTTGTCCATGCCTCATCATAGATTTCCAAAACGAAATAACAAAATTATCTCTTTATAAATCGTATTCATGCCTTTATACTTGTTCAGGATCACAGTCAGCCATCCCAAATTGTGGTAAGATTCTCTAGATTTTAGATGTGTTGTCTGTGATATGCTTGCATTTTCATGCATTTCTGCAGTTATAAACGTATGTGTGTGTGTGTGTGTGTGTGTGTGTGTCTGCTCTCTCTACTTCAAATGAGAAGTATAACCAAGTACAAAATCAATGCAAAATGCACAATGAGTTATAGGTATGTTAGCATCTTTCAGGGAGGCATAGGAAAGCAAACTAGAGCAATGCTTTGTGCCCTTTGCATGAATGAAAACTAACTATTTCTTTATGGAATTGAATATCAGCAAGATGATGTAACACAGCAGATAAAAATGAATAAAACCAGTCAGATTACAGAACCATATGTTTCTGACACCTCCTTATAGTGATTTACTATTTCATTTTAATCCTCCACATTTTAGAAATCCTCTAGAAAGTTAAGAATTAAATGATTCTGTAATGTCTAATATAACTTGCTTTAGACATTTTGATGCAAATTTCAATTGAATTATTGTATCAAGACCATCTTTATGGTTAAATTGAAATCTACTAAACCAGAGTTTAATCTTTTGTGTTCAGTTACTTTATGTATCTCGCACATATTTAAAGTCCCTTCTTTAAATATGGAAGGTTGCTAATTCTAAATTGATGATACGCTGTTCTTATTTGCAGCATTCCAAAATAATTTAGTCCAGTTTGTATTTATTTTAAATTTAATTTTGACTTAGTAGCTACAAAAATTTTTGAGGAAGTTAATAAAGTAAACTGTATTAATAATTTTTAATTAACTTGAAGTGCTAAGACTGCCCATTAATGACACCTGCCCAACCAGATTAAACGTTCCTTAAGACATGGGCCAATTGTCATGCATATATGTGATAACAGTGAAAAAATAATTGTATTCAGATGCTCGTGCTATGTTGCATCAACCACATGGACATGAGTTATTTTGATTACTTATTTTATTATTGCTGTCCGAGCAGATAGTCAGGAGTGTTTTCTGCACATTTTTATTTCAGCTGCGAGTCGTTCTGGTTCTCCTGGAAGAGTATTAAACAGCACCGCACTTTCGACCATGAGTATTGGAGCTCCACGGGCGATTCCCACTGGAGCTGCAGGGCAGAAACGCAGCAAGATACCACGCAGTCAAGGATGCAGTAGGGAAGCAAGCCCGTCTCGATTGTCTCTGGGTAAGAAATAGCTTCTTATCCCATTTATTCAATTATGTTCTGTCGTAAGTTTGTTTCATGCTTCCTCCTATCCATGTTGGTTGCCATTGAGAATTCCCACCTTTGATTTAAGTTAAGGTTTCCCAACTTTTTAATGCCATAGACCCCCTATCATTAACCAGTGGGTCTGTGGACCCCAGGTTGGAAACCCCTGGTTTAAGTGTAGGTTGTTGGTAACTTCTTTTTTGTCTCCTGCTGTTGTTCCAGAAATGACACCTTGCTACCCCATCTGCTTGTCACAAATTGACAGCAGTGTTAGTACATTATAAGCAAGTCATCCTTCAATATATTTTGATTAATACTGGCCTGTCCTTTCACACCTATAGAGTGGCTGACTGAGGGAAAGGTCCATTCAGTACTTTTAGCTGTGCTTCCATCTGCTGTTACAGGCAGTAGCAAACAGGTGGCCAAAGCTCACTCTTGATATCAAAGTATCTTCCACCTAAAACATTAATTCTTCTTCTCTTTCCACAGAGCTGCCTAACTTATTGGTTGTTTCTAGCATTTTTCTGTTTTATTTCCCATTTCAAGCATCTTCAATTTTTGTTGTATTTCCGTTTACTCTGGATCAGTAAAGCCTTTCATACTGCCTGGTCTTCTCATGGAAAAAGCAAGATTCCCAACCCCCTTTCCGTCTTTCAACTTTGCCCTCAGTCTTAGCAGACGTCAAAAGGTCTGCATTGGCAATACATACGTAAAGTTGAATAAATTAAGACTTTTTTTTCCTGGAGTGTAGGAGAATGAGGGGAGATTTGAAATACAAAATTATTTTTTTTAAATCAGCCATGATTGAACGGTGTTGCAGACTTTATTAGTCGAATGCCCCAATACTGCTCCTATGTTTTCTGGTTTCATTTCTTCCCTCTTTTCCTTGATCTATCAAATTCTTACCCACCTCCACATTAAATGCTTCTAATGATCAAACTTACCAATCGTTGGGACAAAGAATTCCGGAGGTTAAACATACATTGGCAGTCTAATTGCTGAGCGATTTCTATTAGTTTTTCAAATATTTCTGCAAGCTCATGAATAGCATATTGATTAGTGGCTGAATGGCTGAGTCTGAAAAGTGAGGAAACATAAATCTGGTGAGTATCAGTTGCAAATTATGTGGGAATTATAATCTGCAGCCTTATGAGCTGTTTTGGGCTCCATATCTAAGAAAAGATGTGCTGGCATTGGACAGGGTCCAGAAGCAATTTATGAAAATTATCCCATGAATGAAAGGGTTAATGTAGAATACTGTACAAAAGTCTTGGGCTTACACCAAGTCCTGATCTCAACGTTATTGAGGCTGTCTAAGATTACCTGGAGAGATAGAAGCAAGCAAGATAATCTACATCTGCAAAGGAATTGTGGCAAGTTGTGCAAGATGCTTGGAACAACTTAACAGCTGATTTTCTTATAAAACTGCCCGACAGTGCATCTAAGAGAATTAATGCGGTTTCAAAGTCAAAAGATGGTCACACCAAATATCAATTTGATTTAGTTTTTTTATTGTTTACTGCTGTTTATTGTAATTTTTTGATATTTAGAAATTTTTCTCTTCATTACTTTGAAAAGCATTTTCACTTTGCAGAATTTTTTTTACGTGTACCTAAAAAGACTTTTGCTGTATGATGAGCACTTGATGTCTCTGGGTCTATACTCACTGAAGTTTAGAAGAATGAGGGAGTTCTCATTGAAATTTATCAAACATTGAAAGGCCTGGATGCAGTGGATGTGGAGAAGATGTTACCAATAGTAAGAGAATCTGGTACCAGAGGGTATAGCCTCAGAATACAAGGACATCCGTTTAGAATAGATATGAAGAGGAATCTATTTGTCCAGAGGGTGGTGAACCTGTGGAATTCATTGCCACAGACGGCTGTGGAGGCCATGTCTTTGGGTATATTTAAAGCAGAGGTTGATAGGTTTTGGATTAGTAAGGCTGGCAGATGTTACGGTGAGAAGGCAGGAGAGAATGGGTTTGAGGAGGATAATAAGTCAACCATGATGAAATGGTGGGGCAGACTCGATGGGCCAAGTGGCCTGATTCTGCTCCTATGTCTTATGGGTCTTCACTATCAGTTCACTTATCGTTGTCATCCTCAAAATTACTGATCAAGTTTTTGTCTTATGGTCGTCTTAGTTTTTTTACAGTATTGATGGTTATTATTTTACCAAATCTGTTTTTGATTCCATGCAAACACGTACCAGTTTTGTGACTCATACAGGGACTAACTCAGATATTTCTTGTTCAAATGATGGAAAAATCCCTGAAATCTGTGCATCAGTATGCAGTAGGGCATTTTTAAATTGGTTTGCTGAAGTGACTAGATTGGTCATTGCTTTCATTTCAACCTTGGTCAACAGTTCAGAGACAACTGGAGAGAGATGCTTTCTCGTTTAACAACAGAAAAGCACTAAAAGTTTATATAATTGACATTTATTCATGTTAGGAACTGTTCTTCAGAAGGTTTGTTGAAATGAACAGAAGTTCATTATATTAAATCATTATGTGCCTAATCCACCTAAGAGCAACAACATCTGTCTGATTTTCCTGTTACCATTAATTATGTGGGAATCACTGAAACATGATAGGATAAGTGAAGCAACTTTATAGTATTACTGATCCATCTTTGATTTATTATTGCTGGAGCCAGGGGGTCATATAAACTGCAAGATGATAACCCGATAGTTTTAAGAAAGTAATTTCTTTATTTCTCAGATAGACATAGCGTTCCAGCTATGTGTACGGATGCAATTAGGAGGGGAGGCTTTGTTTCTTTTTTCAAATCCATACATCCCTCAAGATCGTTGCACAGGTTGATAGGATAGTTAAGAAGGCCTATGGGATGCTATTCTTCATTAATAGAGGGATTGAGTTCAAGAGTAGAGAGGTCATGTTGCAACTCTACAATTCTCTGGTGAGACCACACTTAGAGTAGTAGTTATATGGTTATAGAGTATTGTGTTCAGTTCTGGTCACCTCATTATAGGAAGGATGTGGAAGCTATGGAGAGGATGAAGAGGACACTTACCAGGATGTTGCCTGGATTGGAAAACAAGGCTTATGAGACAGAGCTGGGATTTTTCTCTTTGGAGCATAGAAGGATGAGAGGGGACTTGATAGAGGTCTACAAGATTATGAGGGGTGGATAGGGTGGATAGCCAGTACCGTTTCCCAGGGCACCAGTAGCAAACGCCAGAGGGCATATGTACAAAATTAAGGGAGGGAAGTTTAGGGGAAACATCAGGGGTAAGTTTTTTTTACACAGAGGGTTGTGAGTGCCTGGAATGACTTACTAGGGATGGTGGTGGAGGCTAAAACATTAGGGGTATTTAAGAGCCTCTTGGACAGGCACATGGATGAAAGAAAAAGAGGGTTATGGGGTAGTGTTGGGTTTAGTTCTTTTTTTTAAGGAATATATGGGTCAGCTCACCATCGAGGGCTGAAGGACCTGTACTGTGCTGTAGTATTCTAGTGTTCTAGTAACCCACAACCTCTTAATAGCTCTGATTATTTTTTGATACCATTTGGTACTTAGGTTTTTGAAATTTTCACTCTGAATAGTTAGTACAAAGTAGAACATAAATTAACTGTTGGCTTCACTGCTGGCTGAAAAACAGTGATGATGATCATCATTCTTTAAATGAGCTGTGACAACAGTCCATAACCAACATCCTTCTGTTTTGAAAACCTGAGTTTATAATTTTGACAGTGGATGCATTTTTACAAGAAGAATATTTCAGCATCTCGATGTTTTAGTAATTGTGCTGCTCTGTACCCATCCTGATTCCTGCTAGTTCGGGGCAGTCGTATCCCTCGACCTAGTGTAAGTCAGGGCTGCAGCAGGGACGCCAGTCGTGAAAGCAGCAGGGACACCAGTCCTGTTCGAGCGTTTACTCCACTTGGTAAGTTGAAGGAGTCCTCACTTCATGCATGGCTACCCATTTCTCTTCCACTGCCATCCAGCTCATAGTTCTATATGGCTGCTCTCTCCTTCCATTATCCATTTCCAATCATTGACTGTGACATTAAACATCTTAACTACTTTGTGGCTGTGCATTATATGAATCTGGTATCTGCTTTGGAAATGCAAGTTAAATAACTTCCAGCCAAGTATTTCTCCATTGTTTGCATATTTGTCAGACAACCAATAGTTCGAAAAACTTTACAAGTTGAAAAATAAGGCATAGAAGTACTGATTAATATGAAACAAGAAGTGAGATTACAAAAGATTTACAAAAGTTAAGTATTTTAGCACATTAATTGCATTATTCCCATCATTAAAGTATTATACTGGCATGAAATATTGAAAATTTATATTTAGACAGAGTTTGTTAATCCCTGGATTAACAGAGTTTGTTAATCCCTTGAATCTGTTGAACTGGGATATTACCAAAGTTTTCTTTAAAGTTGATTTTCAAAAATGGGAAATATTAATTTTTCATAGTTCTAGAATTCTTTTTAATATCACGTTAATTTTTATACCACTTTATGTGGCAGGAACTTCTCAATTATTATTAGGTCATCATTGTTTCATTATCATTATTTCTTATGGAGAAGAGAGTGAATCAGCAGATGTAATTCCTGGTGAATCTGTTTAAATTTCCAAATCACCTGTTAATATTTAGAATGGACAGTCTAGTTAGAGCCAACAAATACAAAACAGCTTGTCCCTTTTTTAAGAAAAAAAAAAGGGTGAAGTAGGTACTTACCATTAGTCAGAATTTGCTGTAGGGAACTTCCCCTTGCTTTATCCACTATACTTTCGATTAGTTTTAGCAAACCTGTTTTCTGGAAGTTGGAGAACCAAGCAATGTGGCAATCTTTACAAGAATCTAGGCCCACTTTGTTCTGGAACAAGATACTGTAAAATCCCTTAAATCGGATTGACTGAGTAAAGCAGGCTAAATCAGGAAGTAGGGGCTAAAATTATGAGCCCTATGTCGAATCAGATGTAGAGAGGGAGGGAAATTAGCATTAGAGTACAAAACAGTTCTTGTTTTTTTTAATATCTCCAAAAATTTAAAAGTCAGACTCTAATGACAGTTTGGTAAAGAATCATGTTGGAAAGATGCTTAGAGGTTGTCTTATGTAGTAGCTTGGTCCATATTTACCAGAATTTCACAGCAAAAGTCCATTGGGGTGTTAAGTCAAATGGCTCTGCATTTCAAATGTCAGGTCAATGCATATAGGAGAACAGTTTCTGAATTTTTGAGCTTTTGTGCACTTCACAATAATTGCTGTGTTAGCTGTATGTGAATTGCAGTAAGGATGATTAGCATCACCATAATTTCCACATTTACTGGACCAAGTTATTGGATTGTCATTTATGGTTATTTTGAAATTACTTATTTAAATTTACATTTTAATATACTTAATAATTATTAAAATTTTGGATATGATACTTTCACATTTCTTCAGATGCTGTGTAAAGTTTCATGAGGCTGGAAGTGATTTAACTGGTTTTATTGTATACTCTAGCATGCATTGAATGAGAAAGCTATATACTTCAATATTGAAGAATTCACTGAATATTCAACCAGACAGAATGGCACTGCTTCAGTAGATTATTTAACTGTATAAATTACTTGGAGATTCAGTGAATGGTAGAAGAATATTATCGAAAAAGATAGCTATTCTTGAATGATGAAGGTGGCAATATTCCAGTATTGAATTTTGATTTATTTCTTCTTGCACAAAACTGTTGTTTTACAAGTATTAATATTTGAGTATATTTTTCTTTCATTCATTTGACTGGTAAGTTGACCAATACTTTCTCACTAAATGGAGCAGATTTGTTAATTGTCAAGATATATTTTATATTATTCATGATCTATTTTACAAGGTGTGTCCAACTGTATTAAAGGTTTGTAATTACCATACTTTCTTCCAATTCCTATGAAACCATGCTATGAATTGAACATCAGATTCAATCCTGTTTAGTACGACACTGAAGCAAAATCATTTTTTCTAATACATTGCTGAGCTCAGAGTGGTTCAGTTGTTTTATCTTTTCAGTTTGAGCAAATTATTTCCAGTTCAACATTTTGTATCTGCGTTTCAGATTTAAATCCTCAAAATAGTCATCAGACTATTCATCAGATTTGTCAGACTTTTAGATAAGGAAAGAAACTAATTCTTCGTTCTCTGGTCCACTTTAATAATTGGTACTTGAAAGATTTCCAATGAAGATGGCAGCACACTGAGACGCAGCAGCCTCTCTGGGTCTAAACCGGGGTTCCCTACCTGGGGTCCATGACCTCTCATTTAATGGTCAGGATCCATGGCATAAAAAAGGTTGGGATCCCCTGGTCTAAACAAAGGTGTAATTGTTCGTCCTCTGCATCTTTTTCACAATCGCAAGACATTGCTGGATAAAGAAAATTAGTGAAGGGGAGGTTAGTGTTGAGGAAACAGGTAGGCTGCAAAAGGACTTAGACAGATTAGGAGAATGGGCACGAAAGTAGCAAATGAAATACAGTGTTGGAAAATGCATGGTCATGCACTTTGGCAGTAGAAATAAATGTGCAGACTATTTTCTAAATGGGGACAAAATCCAAAAATCTGAGATGCAAAGGGACTTGGGAGTCCTTGTGCAGAACACCCTAAAGATTAATTTGCAGGTTGAGTCAGTGGTAAGGAAGGCAAATGCAATGTTAGCATTCATTTCAAGACGTCTAGAATGTAAGAGCAAGGATGTGATGCTGACCCTTTGCAAGGCAGTGGTGAGGCCTCACCCTGAGTATTATGTACAGTTTCAGTCTCCTCATCTAAGAAAAATGTGATGGCATTAGAGAGGGTTCATAGAAAGTTCACAAGGATGATTCCGGAAATGAAAGGGTTATCATACGAGGAACGTTTAATAACTCTGGGTCTGTTCTCGCAGGAATTTAGAAGGAAACCTTTTGAATGTTGAAAGCCCGAGACAGACTAAATGTGGAAAGGATGTTTCCCATGATGGGGGAGTCTAGGACAAGAGGGCACAGCCTCGGGATAGAAGGACAACCATTTAAAACAGAGATGCAGAGAAATTTATTTAGCTGGGGGTGGTAAGTTTGTGGAATTTGTTACCACAGGCACCTGTGGAGTCTAGGTCGTTGGGTGTATTAAGGCAGAGTTTGATAGGTTCTTGATTGGACATGGCATCAAAGGTTACAGGGAGAAGGCTGGGAGTGGGGCTGAGGGAGGAGAAAGGATCAGCCATGATTGAATGGCAGAGCAGACTTGATGGGTTAAATGTCCTAATTCTGCTCCTATATCTTATGGTCTTGTGGTCTTTTAGCAACACCCAGTACTGCAGGTGTATGCCGCTAGCGATTTGCTGGATAATAGTGGAGTAGGACTTGTTGCCCTATGCGTTGCAATGGGTGATTCATTGAGTCATTGGTGAGACCAATGGCAAGGGAGCTGCACTGCCTCGATTGTTGCGTGGACAAGGCCCTCATGCCTTGGAGTCGCCTGTTACTGCTAGGGATGGAGACGCTGCAGCTGGATTGGGGCTGGCCCCTTCAGTCAGTGCTGCCCTCTAGCGGTTCACTTCCGGAAAGACAAGCTGGATTGCACTTGTCTGCGGCTGCACTAGCACAAGATGCAAAACTGCAGCGGGCTTGCAGAAGCATGACTCCAGGACAACATCCATGCACCATCAATCTACAGGACTCAGGGCCATGGGCTATATATATTTATTTTTGTCCTGTAACTGTATACTTTTCTGCTATCGTAATTATATGTGTTATGTGTGCTGTGTGTGATTGTTCATATTGTGCTTTGCACTTTGGCACCAGAGTAACGCTGTTTTGGTTGGCTGTATAGTTGAATGATGATTGAACTTGAACAAAATCTTAAAAAATTTCACAGTGAAATTTTTGATCAACTGCGTAATCTTTTTACTTTAGTTTTGTTTGAAAAGAAATACGGTGTTTGAACAATGCCTTGCAAAGCTCAAAAATCTTAAAGGAACATTGCTTTTACCATTGTTCATATGGATAGCCTGAACTTATTTTAGTGATAAGTTGGTGTTGATTTTTGAGTGAGAAAAATAAAGACGACTGGTGTTTGTTGTACTGCTCAAGCTAAGATCATAATGTTCTGGGTGTTTTTGACACTGTAATACAGGGCTTGGCAATGTAATAGACAAGATTTATGTCATCCTATACTTGCAGCTTCCAGACATCACTCTCGATCAACTGGTGCTCTCTACAGCTCAGATACATACTCAGCTTCAGGTGAAAAGGGGATTACAGCATGTGAATGTCTGTCTTATGCAAACATTTCAGTTTGAATCCTTAGTTGGCATGTTTCTAAGTTTATCATCTTTATTTTGTCATCACTTTGGTTATAGAATGGTTCAAAAGTGCACATGTTGCAGAGATGTTTATATCCACCATCTGAATAAAATTCAGATATTTGACCTCTCCAATATGTCCTTTTGCACTCTTCCCAAGTGATCTTTGCACAACATCTTGGATATTATAACAGAAGAGTTCCTTTTCCATCACAGATCCATTTTTAATTCAAATTTAGCCAGTGTTGTTGTAACACTTCCCCAGAATATTCTTTCCTGCCTGAATTACCAAGTATTATAAAATATTCAATACTGACAATAGACAAAGCTTTCTTTTCTAGATAGAATTAAGTAAACCCACAACCAACAGATAAGATCTGGGCTCTTTAGAGCTGCCACATCCATCAGTACATGGCGATGGACAATTAAAAAGCTAAGAAGATGGGGTAGGTGAGGGGGCTCCAAATATGAAGGACCTCAGTTTGTGAATACTCATCACCTTCTCAGCTGAAGTACTTGTAGCTATCGTTTCAATCAGAGTGTCAACTGATTCAGATTCATTTAACATCAAACATACAATGAAATGTGCAGTTTGTGTTAACAAATAACACAACCAAGGATGTGCTAGAGGCAGCCCACAAATGTCGCCACACATACTGGCACCGAAATAGCATGTTCATTAGACCATAAGTAACTGCAGCAACAAACAACAACAGCAAAACTAAACCCTTTTCCTCCCTAACATCCAGCATCTGGCCATGGGGACCACTGGCCCTCAACTGTGGAGCGATCTGACCTGAATTCGTATCCTGACCCCTGACTCCCTACATTGTCCCCAAAACCATCTCTACAAAACGTAAAAGAACCACTTGATCTGAACCATGACCTCCGGACATTTGAGCTCAGTGCCATCTTGACCAGAAACTAAATAAAACATCTCACCTTCTTTCTAATAACCTATCATCACACAAGCTGGTCTTCAAACAGTTTGACTAATTCTGTGTCACTTTCAAGAAGGAGCTAAGTGGATTGGATACAGCAAAGGTAATGGTACCAAAGGACGTGCATGCTGTGTTCTCTGAAGATTTGCTGTTCAGAATTGGTCACACCTGCAGTCAAGTTGTTCCAGTGTAGCTACATTACAGGCTTCAACCCAACAAAGCAGAAAATTGAAAATTGTCCCGTCTTCAAAAAGACATGTTAAATCAACTTCTCCATCCATCTACTTTCAGCTGTCGACAAAGTGATGAGTGGGCTCGCAGTACTTAGTCAGTAATCAATAATCTGCTCACTGGTGTGCATGTTCAATCCTAGCAGAATCTTGCAACACACGCACAAAATGCTGGAGGAACTCAGCAGGCCAGGCAGTATTTATGGAAAAAAGTACAGTTGACGTTTCGGGCCGAAACCCTTCGACAGAACTGCAGTGAAAAATCTAAGGAGTAGGTTAGAAAGGGGAGAGAGAAATGCCAGAGAAACACTAGGTGAAACTTGGAGGGGCAGGAATGAAGCAAAAAGCTAGGAAGTTGATCGGTGAAAGAGACAGAAGGCCATGGATGAAAGAAAAAAGGGGAGGGGGAGCACCAGAGGGAGGCAATGGGTGGGCAAGGAGATAACATGAGAAAGAGACAAGGGGATGGGAAATGGTGAAGTGGGAGGGTGGGGGGGGATCCTTTCTGCTTCTAATAGACTTCAGCTCTGATCCAGGCACAGACAAGAGAGTGACTGCCTTTGACGTCAACTTCCAATTTGGCCAAGTGTCAGAATAAGAAGCTCCAGTAAACCTGATCCCTTTGAAGGGTCTTGATCCAAGGAGAAACCAGCCATACCTCATGTAAAAGAGAATGGTCAAGAATTTTGGAGATCAGACATTTGAGCCAACCTTCCCAGCAGCAGTTCCTCAGAGCAGTGCCTTCGGCTCAACTGCTTTATCGGTGATCTTCCTTCCTCCATAAAGTCAAACAAAAATCACAGTCACTGAAGATGATGTCACAGTTTTCAATTTTATTCACAATTCCTCCAAAAATCAAGTCTCTGCTTGCCTTTTAACAAGAGCTGGATATTCTTCAAGCAAGATCTGATGTGATATTTATGTCACCAAAAATAAGCGGGAGTCAGCTATTAACCTCTAATGTTCAAGAGTTACCAAAGTTCAAAATAAATTTATTATTAAAGTATGTACACTCGGGGGGACGTCACGTGATGACGTAGAATCGAGACGTGGAAATCCAGCTCTCCCGTAAAAAAAACAGTAAAATAATGTTTAAGTGAAGAAAAGTTAGTAAATACTTTTTAAAAATTACTTATAAACTACTCAGGATTGTCTTAAGATATGTCTCCTAAGCAGAAGCAGAAGAAAACTACTACTTTGAAGACAACACAAGTTGGAAAAGAATCAAGGCCGCAGCCATGAAAGAGCCTCGGGCTCAAGTGCATTTTACCTCCAGTGATACAGAACAGGAAACTGCGGCAACATCAACCATTTCCAAAAAAAAAGAGTAACAGGAATTGCGCATGCGTGAAGGAAGGGGCATGCGCAAACACGAGCAACCCAAACTACAAATCCTAGCTATGATCGGAACTGAAAGTGAGTATGAGGTGGAATCAGATTCTCTGGATAAATCAGACGAAGATGAAGAGACAAAGAAGAGCAACAGGAAGAGGTTGGAGGTGATATTGGAGACATAAAAAAATCTTTGGTGCAAATAATGCATGAATTAAAAGCATTAAAAGTAATAAAAAAGATATTAAAAATATGAAGATTATGTTTGATAAAATGATGAAAAGACAGGACAAAATGGACAAGAAAATTAAAAACTTGGAAGAAATAACGGGAGACACCATTGATAGAGTGAATAAAATGGAAGATAATATTTCTGCCTGGACATCAGAAAGAAAACGGTTGTTGGAAAAAGTGGATGTACTTGAAAATTTTAACAGACGAAATAATATTAAGATTGTTGGACTTAAAGAAGGTATAGAGGGAGAGGATCCAATAAATTTTTTTCAAAAATGGATTCCGGAAATTTTGGAAATGGAAGAAGGAACCCAGTTAATTGAAATTGAAAGGGCTCCCAGAGCCTTAAGATCAAGACCTCAAGTTGGTCAAAACCCACGATCAATCTTGATAAAATGCTTAAGATATCAAGATAAAGAAAAGATCCTGAAGGCGGCTGCCCAACGTGCCAGAAAGAGAAACGGGCCATTGATGATAGAAGGGAAAACATTTCTTTTCTATCCTGATATAAGTTATGACCTTTTGAAGAGAACGAAGGTATTTAACCCGGCGAAAAAAGTTTTATGGGAAAAGGGTTATAAATTTATATTGCGCCACCCGGCAACCCTGATAATTTTTTTTGATGACGGAAAAAAAAGATCTTTTACTGATTATCGGGATGCGGAAGAATTTGCACAAGAACTCCCAAATATTCGCTAACCACAGCCAAAGATTTAAAAGTGAAACGGATTAAAGATGAAGACAGGGACAGTGAATGGAGTTGATGGATGTTTAAGGACAGAAGAATATTTAAATATATTCTTAATTATATGATACAGGGGGAGAAAGGTAAAAATTTGAGAAATATTAATCGAGAGTAGTGATATTATTTTTTCTTCTCTTATATATACTTTTTTATGTTACGGGGGAGCTGGGGGAACTTTGGATCGATTGCTACGGGATTCACGTGTGTAATCATGGCGATTGCCATGACCCGCACAACGGAGGGGGGTAATGTTGCGTCTTTTCTTTATTCACAACATTAGTAGGGGGGATATTTTGTTACTTATTTTTCTTTATAATCTATTTTTCTTTAATCTTTCTTTCTTTGCCTGGACAATTGGGGGGGAGACACATAGCAACACAGAGAATTTTAAAAAGATTCCCCAAGGTACTACAAAAGTTGAAAAGTTAGGTATTACTATAGACTGGAGTAACCCTGTTAAAAATAATGACTAGTTTACTGAATTTTTAAAGTTTTAATGTTAATGAGCTTAATGGACCGGTGAAAAGAAAAAGAATTTTAACATACATTAAGAAAATGAAAATAGATATAGCTTTTAGCTGCATTCCATTTGAAAAATTACTTATAATTTAAGAGATAAATACAAAATATTTCTGAAAATTTGGCGCCTTTATTTACAAAAGATAAGATTAAATATATAGGTGCTCTGAAGATAAAATTATTGGTTATTTGGGGAAAGAAATAAATATATATATTAAAGCTATTATGAACTCCGTGGAGCATGTGGGGATCTTCCTTTCTTTCTTTCTTTCTTTTCAAATCTTTTTATTAGTTTTTTGAAAAAAAACAGAAGAAAAATATTGTTACAAGACATTTGAGAGTACATAATAGATTGATAAACATTCAAATATATATTGATCCATACATAGAATCTCTCAAACTCATATAATAATATAAATGATTAAGAAAAACCCCCCCCAAAACAAAAAAAAAAAACAACAACTAAATAGAAAAAGAAAACTAACCAACATGGGCAATCGCATAATGTTATATATATACAGTAGTGCCTATGACTCCCAACCTCCATCCACACAATTCAGGATAGTGACAGTAAGGTTCAGGATCAGACCGTATAATTCATATGAAAATGCTGGATAAATGGTCTCCAAGTTTCCTCAAATTTAACTGAAGGATCGAAAACCACACTTCTAATTTTTTCTAAACTTAAACAGGAAATAGTTTGGGAAAACCACTGAGATACTGTTGGAGGATTGGCTTCTTTCCAATTCAGTAAAATGGATCTTCTAGCCATTAGTGTAATAAATGCAATCATTCGTTGGAATGAAGCGGATAAACACTTATTATCCATCATTGGTAGGCCAAAAATTGCAGTAAAAGGGTGTGGTTGGAGATTAATATTTAAAACTCTTGAAATAATATTAAAAATATCTTTCCAATAGTTATGTAAGCAAGGACAGGACCAAAACATATGAGTCAACGAAGCTATATCAGAATGACATCTATCACAGGTTGGATTAACATACGAGTAAAATCGAGCAAGTTTATCTTTAGACATATGAGCTCTGTGTACGACCTTAAATTGTATTAGAGTATGTTTAGCACATATAGAGGATGAGTTTACCAATAATAAAATTTTTTCCCATTGCTCAGTAGAAATAGGGCAATGCAGTTCTTCCTGCCATTCCTTCTTAATTTTTTCAGATATATCTGGTTGTAGATTCATAATCATATTATAAATGATAGCAACAAGACCCTTTTGACAAGGATTAAGAGCTAAAATTCTAGGATCTTCCAATATCCAGGCATTCTTTCTTTCTTTCTTTCTTCTTTTTTTTCTCTTTCTACAGGGATATGTTAGGGGGGGGGGGAGGGTTGATAATTTTTTTTCCTTCTGTAACCATTTGAAAATTCAATAAAAAAAATTTATTAAAAAAAAGTATGTACACTCCTGTACCTAATAAAGCAGCCACTGAGTGGTCTTCTGCAGCTGTAGCCTATCCACTTTAAGGTTCGACATGCTGTGTGTTCAGAGATGTTCTTCTGCATAGCGCCTCCCTAAGCTGATGAATCTGTACTTCCTGTTGTTCATCATTATTCAGCAGAGGCACTGATTGTACTTCATAATGGCACAGAATGTGGTATACTGGTGCCATTACTGATTTGTTTGGCTGCATGTTGACAAACATAGTTGCCAAATTGTGCCTGCATCTGTTGGTAGAGGAGAAAACTTGATGGATAAACTTGCTCCACCTAATTCTGTGCAACATTTCTGTTGTAGATACATATACCCAACTCTGCAGTACTAGAAGGAACTCAGATGCAAAACTCAATACAAGCACAGAAGCATTTGCTTCAAGTTCCGAGTACGTACTCCATTTTGGATTCCACTCAAGATTTTCACATCTCGGAAACCAGATTTCAGCCAAATCAAGTCTGTCCTCAAGAAAGTTACTGAGTGCACAGAGTCTGGCAAATTTTTCAACGAAACCAATATTATTCCCGATGTACTACTGACCATTCTTCTTTTTGAAGACTCTCTTGATGAAGTCTGCAGTTGGAGAGACCCAGCAAATTAAAAACCTTGGGAATTAAGAGAAGTGGAAAACTTCATGAACTGGAATCGTATCTTTGCTCCAGCAGCCACTGGGGTTAAGGGTAGCATGCTACCACGAAGTAAAGATGCCTATGTGGATAGAATTGAACATCAGATATTGTATGGTCTTAACTGAATATAACCTTCATCCAATTACAAAGACTCAAGATCATTTGAGAGCAGGGCTCAATTGGGTGGATTTATCACAGATTATGTATCCACAAAATTGTCTTGTCAAACAGTCTACACAAGAGGATTATGCTTGTTGGAGACATCTGAAGACATTGTTGGGACAGACAGAATCCTGAGCCAACTATCCATAGATGTTTATTCATAAAGTTACAGGTGGAGATACTTGCTTGTGGCTGTACAGAGTTCATTCCTCAAATTATGTAACTGACCACACCCTATGCAAGACTTAGCATGCCATCATCTACAGATGTTTTGATCTTTAGCTAACATTTAGGCTTTTTAGGATGATCCAGCAGCGTCTAACATTAATAAATTACACACTATCAAAATTCAGAGATCATCATCGACCAAAGCCATTATTAGACTGATTACGTGGCTGCCAGTAATAACTGAAAGTTCAGAATCTTCTGGAAAGTGGCTTATTTTCTGTTGTACTGGAGCTCTCCAACACTTATAAAATAGGAATCCATTTGCTAGTTAACCTGAGCTCTAACAGTATTCAAGACAGTTAAGACTTTCCTCTCTGACGTACAGCAAATTGAATTTGAAATATTATCACACCATCGTTATTGAGTCAAAACCATCAATCAACACTGCCTTGCAACTACATCGGCTCAAGATACCAGACAATGCCTTTACGAAACCATTCAGAAATTGATAATTGACCTTGCCAACAAGACCAATGTTCCACAAAAGAAACATGCCCCTTATTACAGATATGTAATCTTTTCAAATTTTTATTTTACTATCATTCATACACTGGAATTTAGAAGGATGAGAGGGGATCTGATTGAAACATGTAAGATTATTAAGGGATTGGACACACTAGAGGCAGGAAAAATGTTCCTGATGTTGGGGGCGGTGGGGGGGGGGGGGGGTCCAGAACCAGAGGCCACAGTTTAAGAATAAGGGGTAGGCTATTTAGAACAGAGTTGAGGAAAAACTTCTTCACCCAGAGAGTTGTGGATCTATGGAATGCTCTGCCTCAGAAGGCAGTGGAGGCCAGTTCTCTGGATGCTTTCAAGAAAGAGTTAGGTAGAGCTCTTAAAGATAGCAGAGTCAAGGAGGGATATGTGGAGAAAGCAGGAACAGGATACTGATTGTGGATGATCAGCCATGATCACATTGAATGGCGGTGCTGGCTCAAAGGGCCGAATGGCCTACTCCTGCACCTATTGTCTATAAAATCAGGTGTTGTATGATTCCCTTATTTTCAAAGTTCAAAGTAAATTTATTATCAAAGTACCTATATATGGTACCATCCACAACCCTGAGGTTCATATTCTTGTGGGCAAACTCAACAAATCCATAATAGAATAATAACCATAATAGAATCAATGAAAGGCTACACTAACTTGGGCATTCAGCGAGTGTGCAAAAGACAGTAAACTTGCAAACACAAAAAAAAAGATATAGTAATAAATAAGCAATAAATATTGAGAGCATGAGGTGAAGAGTCCTTGAAACTGAGTCTATAGGTTGTGGAAACATAACCTGTGGAGACATAGTCAGTGCCCAGTTTGTATAAAACTGTAAAGACCCTTAGCCTTTTTAATGGTCTTTCCAAGTGAGTATCCACCTGATCTGGACTCTAGTAGTTTTAAATTCACTGGACAGAGTGCACCAAAGTCTTGATGCAGGATCTCGGTCCGAAATGTTGACTCTTCATTCCCCTCCATAGATACTGTCTGACCTGCTAAGACCCTTCGGTATTTGAGCGTGGGACATCCAATGTTATATTACGGACACATAATTAGCCCTTTTCAATTGCAACACAGATTTAAAGAGACCCATTACAAAACAGCTTTTCCATTTCTCAGCACTGCAGTATTTTAAATGAAAAAGCATCATGTGCAATCTGACTGATCCAAATCCCTTTCAGCACTTTCTGTTTGATATATTTTACGTATTTTGCATGTGAACATTTATTCTCCAGTACTTATTTTTCTCCAAGTAATCATAACTAAAATCCCATTTCATGTTTTATTTGTTAATATTAAAGGAAATGCTAAATGTATGAATGAGTTATCAATTTGTGTTTTTTTTTCTTGCTAAACAGCAGGGTCTGATCGCTATGGGTTTAATCAGACGAGTAAATTGTCTGCATCAGTGAGTGCCATGCGAGTCCTCAATACAGGATCTGATGTAGAGGAAGCTGTTGCAGATGCTTTGGTAAGCATTGCTAAGGTGTACGGTCAGTTTTCCATTAATCATCCAAAATCAATTGAGTGCCTTCAAAAAGCTCCAATACAAAGGGAGCCTTTTTCTGGTTGGCTGCCTATCGAATATTGAAAAGCCTCAATAGAGTGGATGTAAAGAGGATGCTTCCTATGTATGAGAGTCTAGAACCAGAGGACATAGCCTCAGATGAAATAGCAGAGCAGACTTGATGAACCTTTATCTTCTGATCTTAGAAACGTAGAAAACCTGCAGCACAATACAGGCCCTTCGGCCCACAATGCTGTGCCAGACATGTACATACTTCCGAAATTACCTAGGGTTACTCGTAGCCCTCTATTTTCCTAAGCTCCACGTACCTATCTAGGAGTCTCTTAAAAGATCCTGTCGTATGTGCCTCCACCACTGTTGCCAGCAGCCCATTCCACGCACTCACCACTCTACATAAAAATAAAAACTTACCCCTGGCATCTCTTCTGTACCTACTTACAAGCACCTTAAACTGTGCCCACTTGTGTCAGCCATTTCAACCCTGGGAAAAAGCCTCTGACTATCCACAGGATCAATGCCTCACATCATCTTATACACCTCTCATCAGGTCACCTCTCATCCTATGCAGCTCCAAGGAGAAAAGGCCAAGTTCACTCAACCTATTCTTATAAGGCATGTTCCCCAATCCAGGCAACATCCTAGTAAATCTCTGCACCCTTTCTATAGTTTCCACATCCTTCCTGTAGTAGGGTGACCAGAACTGAGCACAGTACTCCAAGTGGGTTCTGACCAGGGTCTTATACAGCTATAACATTACTTCTCGGCTCTTACACTGAATCCCACGGTTGGTGAAGGCCAATGCACAGTATGCCTTCTTAACCACAGATTCAACCTGCACAGCAGTTTTGAGTGTCCTATGGACTTGGACCCTAAGATCCCTCTGATCCTCCAACTGCCTAGAATCTTACAATATTCTGTCATCATATTTGACCTACAAAAATGAACCACCTCACACTTATCTAGGTTGAACTCCATCTGCCACTTCTGAGCCCAGTTTTGCATCCTATCAATGTTCAGCTGTAACCTCTGACAGTCCTCCACACTATCCACAACACCCCCCCCCCCCAAACTTTGTGTCATCAGCAAATTTACTAACCCATCCCTCCACTTCTTCATCCAGGTCATTTATAAAAATCACGAAGAGAAGGGGTCCCAGAACAGATCCCTGAGGCACACCACTGGTGACTGACCTCCATGCAGAATATGACATGTCTACAACCCCTCTTTGCCTTCTGTGAGCAAGCTAATTCTGGATCCACAAAGCAAAGTCCCATGCCTCCTTATTTTCTCAATAAGCCTTGCATGGGGTACCTTATCAAATGCCTTGTTGAAATCCTTATGCACTACATCTACTGCTCTACCTTCATCAATGTGTTTAGTCACATCCTCAAAAAATTCAATCAGGCTTGTAAGGCACAGCCTTCCTTTGACAAAACCATGCTGACTATTTCTAATCATATTATGCCTCTCCAAATGTTCGTAAATCCTGCCTCTCAGGACCTTTTCCATCAATTTACCAACCACTGAAGTAAGACTCACTGGTCTATAATTTCCTGAGCTATCTCTACTCCCTTTCTTGAATAAGGGAACAACATTTGCAACTCAGGGAGAATGGGAGTAATGTAGATGTGTGGTTGATTGGCAGCATGGATCTTTGGATGGGCTGAATGGTGTGTTTCTGTGCTCTATCTCTGTCTCTCTAACAGGCGTGAGCATACCACGTATAACATCTCCTGCTGAAGATCATTCAAACATTATGTTTTTTACTCCTTGGGCATAATTGCCTGTCATTGTTGTCTTCTATTGCATACCAAAAGCTTGGCTGGATGTCGGAGTAGAATTAGACCATTTGACTCATCAAGTCTGCCCCACCATTCCATCATGCTGCTTTATTATCCCTCTCAACCCCATTCTCCTGCTTTCTCCATGTGACCAATGAAGCCTTACCAATCAAGAACTTATCAGCCCCCGTTACCCAATGACTCGGCCTCCACAGCCACATTTGGCAATGATTTCCAGAGATTCAGCATTCTCTAGCTAAAGGAATTTCTCAGAAAGAGTGTGGTGAGTGAAAGTTGTAAGTCAGTAACTTTTTATATCATGGACAAAGCATGGCAAGCCATCATTCATTGTCCATGCCTGGTTCTCTTTGGGCTGATAGTTGTGAGGTGCAATCCCTCTTCAGAGTGTACTCCCACACTTAATAGTTTGGGCATTTCTGGATTTAGACCCCACGACAAAAAAATGAACAGTGGCGTGCTTAACTCCAGATAATATGCAACAAAGTGAAGAATCTCTCAGAGAGATATTCCATGCACCAGCTGTGATTTGTCCTTTTGGTTAATAGAGCATGCAGTTCTGGGAGGTGTCGTAGAAGTTGCATTGTGGATTAACTGCAGTGCATTTTCTGGCATCACCTTGCCTTAGAAACATATCGCTGTTCATTGATCGTCTTTGGGTCTAAGTCTTGGAGTTCACTACCGAACATCATGGTACACTCATGAAAAGGACTGCAGCATTTCAGGATGGTTCACCGTTACCTTCTCTTGGCTCGAGACAGGCAACAAAATCTGCACTTGCAAACGATGCCTGCGTCTGAGCAAACGGATGTAAAACTGGAGATTATATTCTTTGAGAAATCCAATACAGATATTGATGCATTTGCGAGGACCTGCTTTATTATTGACAGTCAATTTTTTCCCACCTTTTGAAAGACCATTTAAACTTGGGAAACTAGTATATACCTGACATTTTAGAACAAAGTAAGATATGTGGTGGATGATAGACTGTTAAGGGATGAGCTTAGATTTAAATATTGAGCCATTGTGTTTTTGCCATTTTTCAATAAAACTCCTGTGTCAGAATTTGGTGTGAGCAAGCTTCTACTGTTAGTCGCTTATCTGCAAAGGCAGCTCTTCCAATCGTTACCTTTTTTGTTTTTGTTTTGACTGTTACTTTGTAATTTTACTTGTCTAAAATAATAAATATTACTAATGAAACCATCTCACCATTCTGATTTTTCTTTCAAAAATTGCCTTCAGCTGCTAGGAGACATGCGGAGTAAGGTAGAAATCTGTTTCTTTCCATGACAATCTGTGAATAAGGAATTTGATGTAATCTTATATTCAGATCCAACATTATGAGTTGATGTTTAATATTGTGGTAACTTGAGATTGTTTATAATGGGATTTAAAACCTTTAACTTGTATATAATCCTGTAACTTACCAAAATCCTATCATGGTATATCAGTTGCTACTGCAAGGTCACAAGAGATATTGTTCATAAGTACTTATAGCACATTGCCATTGATGGCAAAGCTGAAAAATCTTATGTATCTATAATGAGGTTAACTTGCAATTGACAGCCATGCAGGTATTGGAATTTATTTCATACTCTTCCAGTGAACTATACAGTTGCATTGCTGTACCCAGCCATGACCTCAATGTTGGCAAGATTCACTTGTCCAGTCTAGTTCCATCCTTGCATTCTTATAAGAAGTTACATATATTTGGTGCGTTTTCAAGCAAGCTTCTTTCTGACATGAGCAAGTTTTTTTTAAATCTACTTTTTCTGTGAAGGGTGATATCAGCATCTCACTGATGTGAGAAGAAAGCTCATAAAACAGCAATCATCTAGGAAAACATTAATTTTACGTCAGGTGTGACAAGTAAAAGTTCAGAATGATGATTCCTTAGAATTAGACAGAAAAGTCACCTGAGCATTTTCCAATGACCTGGATTCTGAGATTTGCAAGGAACAATTAATCTTTTTGCAAAGACAATTAGTTTAACCCTTACATACTGTTCAGGTCAAATTTGACCAATTTTGACATTTGACAGCAGTAAAAACATCCTAAACCCCAAAGCCGAAATTCGATGATTTTTCCAAAATGTGCAAAAATGAAAAAAATTCGGCTTAAAAATGGCATTTAGGGTGTATTTACTGCTGTCAAATGTCAAAATGGGTCAAATTTGACCGGAACAGTATGTAATGGTTAAATTAATTTCAGCAGCTAGGTAATTAGACTGTGAAGCTGAAAGGTAGCAACTAAACAGTATAGCTCATTTTAACTGATTTCTTATTTATTAAAGTTCAAAGTAAATATTATCGAAGTACATGCATGTCACCATATACTACCATGAGATTCATTTTCTTGCAGACGTTTATAGTACATACAACGAAACGAAAGAACCAATGAAAAACCGCACACAACAAAGATGGATAAACCAATGTGCAAAATAAACCAAACTGTGCAAATACATCAAAGAAAACAAAATAATAATTAATAAATAAATAAATAAATAAATAAACAATGAATATTGAGAATGTGAGATTGTAGAGTCCTTGAAAATGAGGCAATAGTTGTGCAATCAGTTCAGAGTTGGGGATAACCAAAGTTATCCCCTTTGGTTCAAGAACTTTATGGTTGAGGGGTAATAACTGTTATTGAACCTGCTGTACATCCTTCCTCATGGCACCAGTGAGAAAAGAGAGTATGATCTGGACAGTGGGAGTCCTGGATGATAGATATTGCTTTCCTGCGAAGTGCTCCTCATAGATGTACTCAGTGGTGGAGAAGGCTTTACCCATGATGGACTGAGCTGTATCTGCCACTTTTTGCAGGCTTTTCCATTCAAGAGCATTGGTGTGCCCATACTAGGCCATGATACAACCAGTCAGTATACTTTTCTCCGCACACCTATAGAAATTTGTCAAAGTCTTAGATGGCATACCAAATCTTCGCAAACAGTAGAGCTAATGCTGTGCCTTCTTTGTAATGGCACTTGTGTGTTGGACCCAGGACCGATCCTCTGAAATGATAATGCGAAGGAAGTATAAAGTTGCTGACTCTCTCCACTTCTGATCCCCTAATGAGGACTGACTCAGTGAGAAGTTGTTGTTGTACCATCATTCATGCCTGATCCTTTAAATGCAGAATTAAAAATATATCAGTTTAATAGTAAATATATCTGATAGATGAAACAAACATTCAAGCATCTATTTTTGGTAATTGTTGAAATGAATTCATTAGCACTGGACAGTAAATTGTGATTCAGTTTTTATGGAAGGAAGTGAAAGTTTATTCTTTGTCTTTGAAATTTGAATTGGTCTGTTACATACTATTACATTACAGAAAAAGCCAACAAGGAAAAGGTATGAATCATATGGAATATACTCAGATGATGATGCCAACAGTGATGCATCCAGCGTTTGCTCTGAGCGTTCCTACAGTTCTCGAAATGGCAGCATCCCTACCTACATGCGACAGACTGAAGATGTAGCCGAGGTCCTCAACCGCTGCGCAAGCACCAATTTTTCTGAAAGGAAAGAGGGCCTTCTAGGTTTACAAAATTTGTTGAAAAATCAACGAACATTAAGGTACAAAACATAATCAAGTTTACATTATGTTTACAAGTTGCATTGTCCTTTATGCTGATATAAAATTATTCTCTTCCACAGTCGTGTTGAATTAAAACGATTATGTGAAATCTTCACAAGGATGTTTGCTGATCCTCATAGCAAGGTATGCCAGGGTATTTTTGCTTACTTTTTCCATCAATTAGCTTGTGAATATAATTAGAATACTTTAAAAAAAAATTAGATTTTGTTATTTTTGTCAATGATACTATTTTCAAAGCAAGTGACAATTTTTACTTTAAGAGAGTTTTTTTTAGCATTTACCAATTTTAGTTGCAAATAGCTCAGCTAATACTTATGTCAGTTGTTTATCGTCCATAAATTGCATTCTGCTTTTCCCTTCACTCCGCCCACTTGCCTTTCTTTCACTAAAAAGTTTCCAGCTTTCAGGATTAATTTCCACAATAAATTAGATTTGTTAATGGCACTTTTATGTGTTTTCAATTCTTCACCTAATTGTACTTTGGAAACAACAAATTCTTCATTTTTTTTTACAGGAAGAAGTCGTTCTGGCTTCTTCCCCCTTCTCTTCCAGTCCTGATGAAGGGTTTTGGCCTGAAGCATCAACTCTTTATTCCTCTCCATAGATGCTGCCTGACTTGCTGGGTTCCTCCAGCACACTGTGTGTTGTGTTCCTCAATTTTTTTTACAGGATTTGGTTGCTATCATTATTAATTTTTCAGAATGTAACTACAGTTATGTCAACCTATATTCAGATTTTATTTAAATATTTTAAGATTTACAAGATTCAAATGCTTTTGAAAAGACTGTTGATTGAATTATTTCTATTTATTGAAGAATAATAGTTTCAGAACTTTTGAAAATTTAATGCTGTACTCCAATCAAAACATAGTAATTAATGTAATTCATTTTGGATGTGTATCTATTCTGACAGAGTAAACCTAATTTAATTCCGATTCCTTGCTTCTATTAACTATCAATACTGAATAGATGCTAAGGGCAAATTGTATTCTTCCTCCTTGTCTGGTACAAATATTTAAAGAAAAAATATTCAAATTTTAAATTTTGTTAACTTCTGAAAGTAATATTTATAGCACAATAAGTATCTCAATGTTGATTGCAAAACAAAATCAACAAATCCAATTGTTAGAACAATTGTATAGTAGGATGTAAATTACCCAGTAATAGTTCAAGTATACTAGTGCTCCATGTCATCTCTTTTTTGCATTCCAGTGCAACAATCAGTTAGGTTTTCTTGTGACAAGATGTCAGTGAATTACACATGTAAATATGTTTGGTGCAGCTTTTTTTTGAGAAAATAATAACCCCACAGAAGTGTTCTTTTATTGATGGTGCCCCATCAGTTGCACAAGCAAGAATGTCTCTGATCAGAATGTCCCTCTCTTTGAAAAATTGCTCAACAGCCTGTAATATTGACTCCCCTTTCGTATCCATTTTAAGTCCCTTTGCAAATAACAAATCTTAAACTATGCTTTCATCTTTAATGAACATAACGAAGAAGTAAAGATTTGTTGCCTGGCAAAGTTGATTCATCCAAATGCAGAGCAAATTCTGTTGTCCTAAGTATGTTGCACAAGAATGTTTCACATTCTTAGGCATTTCATCTATTTCTCTTTGAACTGAGCTGTCATTGAGAAGAATGGCTTTAATTATTTGGTGTGGTGACTTATGCAAAACTGAAGTCAGAACCTCCCTAACTGCTGGCAGAACCAATTCTTCTCCAATTGTAGGGGGCTTACTAGATTTAACAATGAGCAGTGAAATGTTGTATGAAGCACAGAAACCATCACTGAATTGTTGTGAAGTGCTGGCAAACATGTCTTGAAGTGTTTTCTGTTTCTGAAACTTTTCACAAAATGACTAAAAATAAGTCAATTTCTTGTTCACTTTATCTGAGTGTATTTTCTTCAAATGTTCAAGGAACCTGGACGGTTTCATTGACTCATTTGAAAAAATCTTTTTTACACAGCAGATACATTGCCATACTTATAAAGCTTCTGGGTGCCATGGTAGCATAGCAGTTAGCATGACACTATTGTAGCTTGGGACATTTAGAGTTCAATTCTGGCTCCATCTGTAAGGAATTTGTACGTTCTCCCCATGCTAGTGTATATCCATATTTCAGATGCTCTGCGCTATAGTGTTTATATTTCTTTTTCGTCTGGTCTGCTTCTGCCATTCTTATTATGGATTAATGACCACGGTCAATTGCCTATTTTTTAAATTTAGCTTTAAGAGGTGTGAACAATCAAAGGGAAAGTTATGACATTATCATAGCTCAGACAGAACTTGCACTCTGCGTGAAGATGCATAAAGAGGGACAGTGACATCTTGGTTGGGCCGTGGGCTAGAGAAATGTGGTCAAGACCACTCAAAAGAGAAGATTTTGAACTTTAACGCATTGAGCGCCATATCCTAATCATAAGGAATGCTTCACTGTGTGATTAGGGTATGGGAACACTGTACTACAATTGTGAATGGCAATAATGCGCAGGCTGGGCCCACAAATAACACTTATTTCTTCAGTCCAGATATCTCATGATATGCCATATACAGAAGTGTTACATTGCTTCATTGCTTTTTAACAACTATAATGTGTTTCAACCAAAGTCTAAGAGAACAGTGAGTTAGCAAGAGATGAGGTGATTATGCAATCATTGTAACCAACTGTGAGGTACTGAGCATGCTTATAATAAGTAATTCATTTCTTAAGTTAAATCTGTAGTCCATTAGCTTCACCCACTTTCATTGAGTTATTAGTTCATTTTATGGTGAGTAGCCAAGAGGACAACATTTTTCAGAAGAGTGTGGCTTCAGCTCTCCATTTAGCTCCAAACAGTTGGATCCAACAATCCCCTTTCGTAGCAATCTCTGTACATCTCTTCAGAGCTGGCTAAAGTGGAGAGATTAAAACTAATGTGGTAAATACGTACTATCATATGTAAAAGGAAATGCTTCAGTGTTGTCAATAAAAATGTGTTTTCTTTATTAAAACCAATGTTTTTTGCCCGTTGCCATTTACTCTAGAGAAGATAGAATGAGGGGATATTTGATAGAGGGATACAGAGTTATGATATGGATAGGGTAAATGCAAGTAGGCTTTTCCCCCGAGGTTATAACTAAAGCTTATTGAAAAAGGATTTAGTGCTTTTCTGGCATATATAACAAATACACTCTTCTCAATCTTCCAGTCGGGTATAGATATCAATTATAACTAACATTTTGATGACAAACTCTGACATCTTCTTCAGGGATGATGGCTGGGCATGTCTAGTGCCGGTGGAAGTGGTGGATGTAAGTTTGATTGCAAGAGGATTTTTGCTAAGTACAAGGCTGTGAGGGCTATAGCGTGCTATGGTCCAGCTGCGGGTCAATGGGACTGGGTGAATAACAGTTCAACATGGGACAAAAGGCTTATTTCTGTACTGTCGTGCTCTATGATCCTTTGACTCTGTTGAGAACCACGAGCTGTAAGTGAAGGACGATCCCATCTGTGGGTACCTAAATAACTTGATTATATTAAAATGATAAAAAAGAATATAATGTTACAAAGATTAGTAATTGGCTAAAACTTTGGAACAATTTTGAAATCAACAAAGGTTGATTCAAAGAATAATAATGGGAGTAGTTTGTGAGAACAGCTTGCAAGAAATATGAAAGAGAAAGTAGCCTTTGAAAGTATTTGAAAAATAGTCACTAAGTTAACACTGGCTCCTTAGTACAGTAGTTGAAATGGGGGAATTAATAATGGGAATTTTTTAAAATTTCAATGGTCATAGTGTTCTATTTTATAAATGTCCTCATGGTAATATTACCAAACATATCCACCATAAAAGTGTTGAAAAACTGGGAATTAAAAGGAAAGAGAAACTGAAAACAATCATAATGAAGAAAGAAACAGCAGCGCAGTGGCACAGCCAGTAAAGCAACTAGAGACCCAGGTTCACTCCTGACCTCTGATGCTGTCTGTGTGGAGTTTGCACATTAGTGAATGTGTAGGTTTCTTGTAATTTCTTAACACATATCACAATAATATGGGAATAGGTTTTTATTGGCCAGTCCAAATGGAACCTCGTGTTCACTGGTGAATGGTAGAGCACAGGACTGAACCTCTTTACGTCTCTTCGGGGTGGGGGGGGGTGAGGGGTGATGGAAACGTTGGAAGAATAAAATTGGTGAGGGTAAAATTAATCTCAAAATGGGTGCTTGATGAACAACACGGACTTAGTGGGCTAACTGGCCTCTTTCCATGCTGACACCATGATAAGGTAAACTAAAAGTCTGTAACCAACCGTTAGAAGAAACAGCTGCTGAAATTTAAAAAACTCCAGCTGCGATCTTTCAAAAGTACCAAGGTTTCTGTAGCTTCGCAGATTAATGGAAAAGTGCATGTGAAACAAATTTATTCAAAACCAGTGAGATAAACAGCACAAAACTCTTAAGCTGGACAGCCTAATATCTGTCACTGCCGGAATCCATGACTAACGAAATACAATTGAGCAGAGTCAACATCATTTATAAATGCAAAATAGTGTTTAACAAATGAATACAGTTCTCTGAGATAGTTATGGATGGGATAGCAGGGAATATAGTTTGTTCAGAATGCCAGATTGTCTAGGTGCCACAAAAAGAATGTTAGTACTGAAGGTAAGTACTCTGGCACTGGTGTAACATTGCATAGTTAGAGGGTTGGCTAAGACAAAACAACAAGTTGTTATAAATTCAATTTGGCAACTGAGATGAATAGAATGGTACAAAATTCAGTGGTGGAGCCAAGTCTATATTCATAATTTGAATGAGGAAATTAATCTTTTGTATTTACATATACTGACTACATAGTACAGAAATTCTTGATAGGTGGATTTAGTTTAAGTGAGCACGTAACTATTTAGCATATAGCAGCATACAGTGTGGGGACAACAGTTTGATTTTTGGTTCCTGTTTCCAGTATCTGCATTCCTTTGTATTCATTTTGTTAGGTTTAGGGGCAAAATGTTAAAACCTTATAAAGCACTGGTGAGGCTTCACTTAGAATATTGTGAGCAGGTTTGGGCCCCTTAGAAAGGATGTGCTTAAACTGGAGAGGTTTCAAAGGACATTCACGAAACCAATTCCAGGATTGAATGACTTGTCATATGAAAAGCATCTGATGGCTCTGGGCCTATATTCCCTGGAATTTAGAAGAATGAGAGGTAACCTAATTGAAACCTGTCAAATGCTGAAGGGCCTTGATAGAATAGGTGTGGAGAGGATGTTTTCTATGATGGAAGAGTCTAAGACAAGAGGACACAGCCTCAGAATAGCAGGGTATCCTTTTCGAACGGAGATTAGGAGGAATTTCTTTAGCCAGGGAGTGGTAAATCTGTGGAATTCTTTGTCAAGGCAGTTGTGGAGGTCAAGTCTTTATATTTAAGGCAGAGGTTGATAGATTCTTGATTGGTCAGGGCATGAAGGGGTACGGGGAGAAGGCAGGATACTGGGGCTGAGAGGAAAATTGGATCAGCCATGATGAAATGGCTTCTCTTTCACGGCCACAGAATCTGCTGTCCATCCCCCTAACTATTAAGTCACCTATCCCTTTTGCTCTGCCTGACTTTAGCTTCCCTGCTGAGCCTCAGAGCCGGCCACAGTACCACGAGCCTAACTACGGCTACTATGCCCTGATAAGTCATCTTGCCCCCAGGAACACCCAAAGGGGTATACTTGTTGCTGAGAGGAATGACCACAGAGGAACCCTGCAAGAACTGATTAGTCCACTTACTTCTCCTGGTGATCACCCATATACTATCTGAAGCCTGTTCTATGGGTGTGACTACCTCAGTAGAAGTTTCATCTATGAGGTGTTTAGCCTCCTGAATGTATCCAACTCCAGCTCCAATTCCTTGCCCTGTCAGTCAGGAGCTGAATTTGGGTGCATTTCCTGCAGATGTAGTTATCAGGGAAATTGTCAGGTATCCTGCAATCCCTCATCTTACCTTAACTTGTATCTTGCCTACACTTGTTATACCTCTGACATCACAAATTCTCGACTAACTCTGTTGAGCCAAAACCTGATCACTTTAATGTTTTCATTCCAGCAAAGTAAAGTCCACAAGGAACTGTCTCCAACTCACTCCTCAGACAGGCTATGGGATCTTAGAGCAAGCAAAGACCTGATGGATCAATGGACTCCTATGTTATTGGGAATTATAAACTATTAATTGAAAGCCTTAAAATTAAAGATTAAATTCATACAGATTAAAAGCATTAAATTTGCTTAAAATTCATTTAATTATTAGAAATTGATTAATAGAAATAAGTTAAATAAAGAACGCAAAACCAAGCCAATCGAGTCTAGGCACAAAGTGCATCTGTGTTTCATCCATGAATCTGGTGGTGAGGCATCTGACATCCAGGTCACACCTAATTTCCAGGTCGCACTGTGCAAAGCAGTTTGTCTTCAACAGCACCATTAGTTGAAGTGTGACATGAGTGCTGCTCTGTCAGTAAACCAGTTGAAAATTGTCAGCAAATGAAATCAACACAAACACTTGTATCAACTCCAAGTTTGACAGGTATATGAAGGAATTTAAGGTGGGGGTTATACGGGAGGCAGGGTTTGAGGGTCAGCATAACATTGTGGGCTGAAGGGCCTGTAATGTGCTGTACTATTCTGTGTTCATGTTCTTTAATATTTCTTTCTAGTATTTACACTGCAACTTACACTACAATCTGGTTTGCCATGTTCTTTGAATAAATGGTAATATACATTCAGTGACCACTTTATTAAGTGCAGGAGTGGAACCTGCTTTTGTCTTAGAAACATAGAAAACCTACAGCACAATGTAGGCCCTTTGGCCCACAAAGTTGTGCTGAACATATCCCTACCTTAGAAATTACTAGGCTTACCTATAGCCCTTTATTTTACTAAGCTCCATGTACCTATCTAAAAGCCTCTTAAAAGACCCTATTGTATCTGCCTCCACCACCGTTGCCGGCAGTCTTCTGCTGCTGTTGCCCACCTACTTCAAGATCCGACGTGCTATGTGTTCAGAGATCCGCTTCTGCACACCACTGTCGTAATACTTATTTATTTGAGTTACTGTCACCTTCCTGTCAGCATGAACCAATCTGGCCATTCTCCTCTGACCTCTGTCATTAACAAGGCATTTTGCCCCACAGAACTGCCACTTTCTGGATGTTTTTGTTTTGATTTTTGCACCTGTAACACTTGCTTCTTCTAGTGGCTTAATCTAGGGGGTGATAACCCCCTGCCGGGCCAATCTTAAGAAATCTCGTTTGGGTGGATGCTGTGTGATGTGTGCCCTGTTACAAATCAGTACCCCAAAACAACAAACAGTACACAATATGCGATTAAATGATTAAGCTTTATAACTCTTACTTGGACTATGTGGTTAGTAGCGAAACAAAATATAAAAGAAAAAGGGCACCAATCTTATTATTAAACAGTCATGCGCACAATAGTTGGAGCTCACGCAGTTTCAGTAGTCTGTCTTACCCCAGCGATCTTCTTTTTTCATTTCGCATCCACCCCCTCCGCTGCTCCTTCTGGCAAAAGCCCGCGAAAACAACTGCTTCCAGAATCACAAGACACAACAACAATCTCTTATTGGCTAGCCAGTAAGTCATAGCACAAACATTGCTGCTACAGAGAAACCATTACCTTAACAGTGGAACATTACATAGAAGCCATTACATTGCAGTGAACCCTCATAGCACGTTACACACCATTCTCTCTAAACTCTATGTGTGAAAATCCCAGAGGATCAGCAGTTTCTGAGATACTTAAACCTTAGACCAAATTTCTAAGTGACTCAAATCACTTTGATCATATTTCTTCCCAATTTTGATGTTTTGTTTGAGCAGCAAGTGAACCACTTGACCAGGTCTGCATGCTTTTATGCATTGAGTTGAGGCCATGCGATTGGCTGATTAGATGTTTGCATTAATAAGTAGGTGTGCAGCTGTTAAAGTGGCCATTGAGTCGAAGTATCCAATGTGTATTGTACATTATTCCTACCTAAGAGGCTGAAAGCTTCAAGCATACACGAAGGATAATTTCTCAGGATCTGTCCTAAATTCATAGTTACCTATCCGTCTTCTTGCATGCATATTCAATTGTCTGACTTTTTATCCTCCTCTAAATAACGTGACAAGGTTCTCTGGATAGCAACGATCTACCATTTGGTGAGGTGACTTCTGTAAATAGTTATTCATTCACATGGAATTTTATGGGAAATGCTGTTCATATTTCTGTCTTCTCCTTCTCCCGGTACGATAGGCATCAGGGAAGTTGTTGTGCCCAATGTCTGTGCAATCTCTGGTAGGTCATTGGAGATTGAGGTTTCTCTCTGGTGAAAGTTTGCAACCGTGGAGAAAGTTAGCAAAGGGGAAGAGTGAAATAATTTGGTCTTTTCAACATCAATTGAAAAGATCCTGCATCATATTTGCATAAATCTATGATAAGAAAAAGTGTTAAATGTTTTTTTTTCCATAGGTTTTGTACTGATGGCAACTAATTAGTTTGTTTATCTTTTTTTGCATGCAAACCCTTGTGTTGGAACTCTCAATAGAGAGTAAGTGTGTTCAGCATTTATTGGAAGCCTATTTGCATGACAAAAATTAACCTTTTGCAATCTGCTGATCACATTTTATAGTACTTTGGAAGCCTGAGCAGTTTGTTCAATCGCTGTTGCATAAATCAGACATAGAAGTTAAATTTTATTCCAGTATTAATTATACTGTGATTTACTAATGAGCTGGCATTGCTTGTGCTGTGCTTTTGCTTTTTTGATCATTGTAGTTTGGTGTTTGGCTACGCAGTTTGCATTGATATTTTTCGGGGCTTGGAATATTCTATTGCATAAGAAGCTTGTAGTCAAAAAAGCGTCAATACTATCCCACCTTTCCAACTTTTGTGTATTATTCAAAACTGGAACAATTTTGCCTTTTTTAAACAAACTGTTTAAAACTTAAGAGGGATAATATTTCAGATTGGATCCAAGCATGCATATGATTCACCTGTTTAATTTGAATATAATATCTATGAACATTGTCCTTACTTCAGTTAAATTTTATGTTATTAACCCAAAACAGGAAAGTACCATAATTCGTATTAATTTCACTACTTTGTTTGTAGGTATACATTTCCCAATTATACAAAATAGCTAAATAAGAAATTCACAGCAATGTAAACTCTTTATCCATTGTATTTCAATACATTAGGAATTACCGTAATACAGATCATGCCGAAATACTATTGATCAGATTGTTTAAAAAATTGAAGCCATGGACAGATGAAAAGTGTTGGTAAGCTACTTTATGAATGAAAGGAGTTATTTTCACATTTAGTTTCATGGCCCACAAAGATCTGGAATCAGAAATTATCTGCATTTTTAATTGTCTACAGTGAATTAACTGGTAAATATTTTCTGTTCAAAGTACCTTCATTTATTTATATCTGGAGTTTTGAGTTTTAATTTTACATGGATGTATTATAATTATATATTCAGCAAGAAAGCAACCAAACAAACTTTGATCGTCATAGTATATATTTTGATTATTTTAACAATATTTCATGCATTTGTTTATTGAGTCAATGACTTTAGTATTAATTTACAGCTAAAGTTTCTTTTAGAATGGCAGCCTGCAGATTACCAAATATTTCTCCAGATATTCAGCAGAGAAAATCAAGACATTGTTTTTGAAGACATTTCTGATGTGATATAGGATTTTCTTTCATATCTGTACAAATCATAAACCTCATGAGAAGACCATCAATAGACTGGACTATCAGCAATGCTTCTGCAACTTACGCTTTGATGATTAGAAGGTTCCTCTGAATTTTGGATTGGAATAATTTTCAAGTAAAATTAAGTAATGAAATATTTTCCTCAAATCCGGATGACAGTGTTAATTTGAAATGAATTCATGCCAGAACTATTGTATATTCACAAAATTTTTGCATGGTGAAATCCATTCACTGATAATAGATTATAAACTTGAAGTTATGAAACTTTGGGTAGGGTGCCTGTGTTAGCACCAGAAGGAGTATTTAATTTTCTTTGGTTTGGAATCAAAAGCATATCTCATTAATATGTCTTATGCATTGATAAGTAATTTCAAACTTTAATCAGCAAAGATGGATATCCATTGATTAAAATACCAAACCCCTTATAATCCCATAGGAATACCTCGGGTTTATTAGAAAATTTCATTTCAGTCCTTATTTTTTATTCACTGCCTGGTTTTCATTACTGAGGAATTGGGGATTTGTTGGAGAATTCTGTTTTTTGAACAGCCTTCAGTTCTGCTCATGTTTGCCAATAGCCTATACTATCTTCCAGGTAGTTATGGCATGCACCAGGCCTTTATTTAAGTTTTATTGTAGCTTCTCCATTGCTTTGATCTATTTGTTGTGCATTTTGACTCTGTAGTACATTAGTTCACTTTTTGTTGTTTGAGGTAATATTTTAAGGCACGAGCTAACTCTGATTTTAGTTCCCAATTTTTTTTCTATTTGGAAGCTCTTTCTGTATTTTGAATTTTCAGCTTGTGGATAGTTACTGACATATTTATGGATTTTGGATGCAAATTAATATTTAAACTTTGAATATAATCCCTCTCATTTTGACTGATTAAGCTTTTAAACTTCGATGCCATGTTGCACCAGTATTATATCCAATTCCTTTGCGATTCTGGCTAATCAGCAGATCCATGTCCCATATGATTTTTGTTTCCATACATAATTTATTAAAAACATAATTGTAATACTTTTTGTTATTCTGAGATTGGTCAAACCATAATGTCCTCTTACAAGTTTAACTGTGTTAAACTGTGAGAAGTACAGTCTACTCATGGATAGTCAACATGGCTTTGTGAAGGGAAGATTGTGCCTCACGAGCCTAATTGAGTTTTTTGAAGAGGTAACAAAAGAAATTGATGAGGGTAGGGCAGTGGATGTGGTCTATATGGACTTTAGCAAAGCATTTGACAAGGTCCCTCATGAGAGACTCATCCAGAAAGTCATGAGGCATGGGATAAGTGGAACCTTAACTGTCCGGATAAAAAAATTGGCTTAAAGGAAGAAAGCAGAGGGTAGTTGTGGAAGGAAAGTATTCTGCCTGGAGGTCAGTGACTAGTGGAGTGCCGCAGGGATCTGTCATGGGAGCCCTGCTATTTGTGATTTTTATAAATGACCTGGATGTAGAGGCAGAAGGATAGGTGAGTAAGTTAACAGATGACACGAAGATTGGAGGAGTTGTGGATGGAGCTGTAGGTTGTCGAAGGTTACAAGAGGATATAGACAGGCTGCAGAGTTGGGCAGAAAAATGGCAGATGGAGTTCAATCCGGACAAGTGTGAGGTGATACATTTTGGAAGGACAAACCAGAAGACTGAGTACAGGATTAATGGTCAGTTACTTAAGAGTGTGGATGAACAAAGGGACCTTGGGGTTCAAATCCATACATCCCTCAAGGTTGCTACACAGGTTGATAGGGTAGTTAAGAAGGCCTATGGGATGCTATGCTTCATTAACAGGGGGATTGAGTTCAAGAGTAGAGAGGTCATGTTGCAACTCTACAAATCTCTGGTGAGACCACACTTAAAGTATTGTGTTCAATTCTGGTCACCTCATTATAGGAAGGATGTGGAAGCTATGGAGAGGGTGCAGAGGAGATTTACCAGGATGTTGCCTGGTTTGGAGAACAAGTCATATGAAGCAAGGTTAGCAGAGCTGGGACTTTTCTCTTTGGAGCGTAGAAGAATGAGAGGGGACTTGATAGAGCTCTACAAGATTATGAGGGGCATAGATAGGGTAGATAGCCAGTACCTGTTTCCCAGGGCACCAATAGCAAACACCAGAGGGCATATGTACAAAATTAAGAGAGTGAAGTTTAGGGGAGACATCAGGGGTAAGTTTTTTACACAGAGGGTTGTGAGTGCCTGGAATGGCTTGCCAGGGATGGTAGTGGAGGCTAAAACATTAAGGGTAATTAAGAGCCTCTTGGACAGGCACATGGATGAAAGAAAAATGGAGGGTTATGGGGTAGTGTGAGTTTAGTACTTTTTTTTAAGGATTATATGGGTCGGCACAACATGGAGGGCTGAAGGGCCTGTACTGTGATGTATTGTTCTATGGTGTTTATATACTGTCTGATTTTCTGATCCATTCTGGTGCCATGTGTATTAGTAAGTATATCATTTATATCTGGCACCCAAAAGTAGAACTGAGTTAAAGTGTGTGCAGCCCACAATAGTTTAACAAAGATATTATGCTTGGTCGACACTATGTTTGAGGTGCTGATTCCAAGTGCTATTTTTTCAACCCCAAACTCCATCCAGAACTTTTTTTAATATTCTGTAGTGTTCTCACAAATATCAAGTGGAATGGGTTGGTTAAACAAAAACATACAAGAAGATAAAGTGCCTTTGACTGAATGACACATCTACCACATTGACTAGGTCAGTTTCAAGCAGTCAATTACATTGTGAGATTACCGTATTTCTGGTCAGTGAAAAAATAAAAATGGCTAATGCAGCCTTCTCGTGACTCGAGACTGTGTGGATCTGGACTGCAACTGTATTCGGGCTTTCTTTTTGCTATATGTCAAACCATCGTCCTTACAGTAAAGATGAAGGTATTGATCTCCATAGCAGGTCATTTCTCAGCACCTTTTGAAAAGGAGCAGTCTCCTGTATCTGTACTTGATAGCAGTGCTCCAAATAATTCATCTTGATCTTAAAATCTTCAGCTAAACTTGTTGCCTTAGTCATTTAAATGGAAAAATAGTTGTTTCCTCTGAAGGCCTTACTTTTTTGGCTTTCCCACTAAAATTCACAATGTCAGCAATACCTCCAATTTGAGTGAGCATCAGAGCTGTTGCTTGATTAAGCAAGACCCTATCAAAAAACAACAGACATAGTACTAGAATATTTCTAGTACAATGTTTACAATAGACAGGTATTGTTTACAAAGTTCATTGAATTGGGTTATTGAAAGCTTAGGTAAAATGTCAATATATTGGCTGATGTCAGTTGTCATCCTGGATTGTAGTTTACTCAGTTATACATCAGTCAACTTTAAAAATATTGTGGCGACCCATTTTCTGCGCAGGCAAACCGGCTCACAAATAGCCAGCGCGCGGGGGGAGACTTTGGTAATGCACCTCTGATGTCATTTCCGCCTGGAGAGGGCAGGCGCTAGGGATTAAATGCCAGCACCGCCAAGTTTGAATAAACTAGTCTCGAAACGACTTACTGACTGTGTGTTGTTATTTCAGTGCTGTGTGTAGCACATCGCTACATTGGTGACCCCGACGGTCCAAACGGGATTTGGACCAAAGATGACCGACTCTTCATCTGTTCACGCAGTTTCGCTAAAACTGCCGACTTTCTGGACGCTGCGACCACGCGTGTGGTTTAGCCAAGCAGAAGCCCAGTTCCAGATTCGGCAGATATCTTCTGATTCCACGCGTTACTATCACGTGGTGAGCGCCCTTGACCAGGAGACGGCTGCCCAGGTTGCGGATTTCATACAGTCGCCCCCGGAAGAAGGCAAATATGAAGCATTCAAAGCGCTGCTCATTGGGACCTTTGGCCTCTCACGGCTTGAGCAGGGTGCCCACCTGCTTCACCTGGACGGTTTGGGAGGCAGACTGCCGTCAGCATTGATGAACGAGATGCTGGCCCTGGCCGACGGACACAAGCCCCGCCTCATGTTCGAGCAAGCGTTCCTAGAGCAACTGCCCGTGGACATATATCTGCTGCTGGCTGACGCAGATTTCAGCGACCCCCGGAAGGTGGCGGCCCAGGCAGACGTGCTGTGGAAAGCCAAGAGGGAGAGCGTGGCGTCCGTCGGTCAGATTATCAGGCCACGCGCCCAACAGCAGACCAGACCAGGCCCGGCAGGGGGGCGCACACAACACACAGGCAGGAGTGAGGAGGCCAGTGAACAGTGGTGTTTCTAGCACCAGCAGTGGGGCACAAAAGCCCGCCGTTGTCGCCCGCCCTGCAAGGGCCAGCTGCCACTAATGACTATGGCGGCTGGCCACCAGGACAGCCTCTTGTACGTCTGGAACAAACAGTTGGGATGCCGCTTCTTGGTTGACACCAGAGCAGAAATCAGCGTCTTGCCCTCGACGGGCTACAACACCCGCAGCAGGAAGCCAGGACCCACCCTGAGGGCCGCAAACGGCAGCACGATACGGACCTACGGCACCCGCACAGTGCAGCTGCAGTTCGGCGCTAGCCGATTCACGTGGGACTTCACACTGGCCGCCGTGGCCCAACCACTCCTGGGGGCGGACTTCTTGCGAGCTCACAGCCTGCTGGTTGACTTGCAAGGGGAAAGACTGGTACATGCCGAGACTTTCCAGACGTTCTCCCTGGGTGAAGCCAAGTTGCCGGCCCCACACCTGGACTCCATCACGCTGTCGGACAATGAATTCACCAGAATCCTGGCGGACTTTCCATCGATTCTGGCACCGCAGTTCACAGCAGCCATGCCCAGACATGGAGTACAGCACCACATCCCAACCAAGGGACCACCCCTCCACACCCGCGCACAAAGGCTCCCCCCCGGAAAAGCTCCGCCTGGCGAAGGAGGAGTTCAAGAGGATGGAGGAATTGGGGATCGTACAGAGGTCCGACAGCTCATGGGCCTCCCCCCTGCACATGGTGCCCAAAGCAGCTGGGGGTTGGAGACCATGCGGCGACTACCGTAGACTGAACGAGGCTACAACTCCAGACCGCTACCCCGTGCCACACATACAGGACTTTGCAGCAAACCTGCACGGGGCAAGCATCTTTTCCAAAGTAGACCTCATCCGGGGATACCATCAAATCCCGGTGCACCCTGAAGACATCCCCAAAACAGCACTTATCACCCCGTTCGGCCTGTTCGAGTTCCTCCGAATGCCATTCGGCCTGAAGAATGCCACACAGACGTTCCGGCAGCTAATGGATGCGGTGGGACGTGACCTGGACTTTGTGTTCATCTACTTGGACGACCTCCTTATAGCCAGCAGTAGTCACCAGGAGCATCTGTCCCACCTCCGCCAGCTCTACTCCCGCCTGAGTGATTTCGGCCTCACGATCAACCCGGCCAAATGCCAGTTCAGTCTCGATACCATCGACTTCCTGGGCCACAGGATTACCAAAGACGGGGCAACACCTCTGCCCGCCAAGGTAGACGCAATCCGCCACTTTGCCCGGCCCAACACGGTCAAAGGCCTACAGGAGTTCGTTGGTATGGTGAACTTCTACCACCATTTCCTCCCCTCAGCAGCCCGTATCATGCGCCCTTTGTACACCCTGATGTCGGGTAAAGGCAAGGACATTACTTGGGATGAGGAGGCCGCAGCTGCTTTCGTTAAAGCCAAGGAAGCCTTGGCAGATGCCGCGATGCTGGTGCACCCCAGAACGGAAGTTCCAACCGCACTCATGGTGGACACATCCGACGCAGCAGTCGGTGGGGTGCTGGAAACCCTTGGCATTCTTCAGCAAGCACCTACGACCACCCGAACTCAAGTACAGTGCTTTCGACCGGGAGCTGTTGGCACTGTATCTGGCAATCCAGCATTTCAGATACTTCTTAGAAGGCAGGCCGTCCACCGTGTTCATTGACCACAAACCGTTGACCTTCACGTTCACGAAGGTATCCGATCCCTGGTCGGCTCGCCAGCAACGACATCTGTCCTACATCTCCGAGTACACAACGGACATCCCGCATGTCTCGGGAAAGGACAACGTCATGGCGGACGCACTCTCCAGACCAGCTGTCCAGGCCCTGTCCCTGGGGGTGGACTATGCAGCACTGGCGGAGGTGCAGCAGGCAGACGACGAGATGCCCAGCTACAGGACCGCAGTCTCAAGTTTGCAGCTGCAGGACTTTCTTGTAGGCCCAGGTGAGAGGACCCTCCTGTGCGACGTGGCTACCAGCCAACCTCACCCCATCGTCCTGGCAGCCTGGAGGCGGCAAGTTTTCGACTCCATACTCGGTTTGGTGCACCCATCTATCAGGACAACCGTCCAGCTGGTCTCCAGCAAGTCCGCATGGCACGGACTTTGCAAGCAGGTCAGTGAATGGGCCAGAACGTGCGCGCAGTGCCAAACAACCAAGGTGCAGCGGCACATCTGAGCCCCACCGCAGCAGTTCGAAACCACCCACCGGAGGTTCGACCACATTCATGTGGATATCGTGGGCCCCCTACCAGTGTCCCGAGGAGCGCAGTACCACCTAACTATGGTAGACCGGTTCACGAGGTGGCCAGGGGCGGTCCCGCTCACCGACACATCTGCCGATTCCTGCACCCGAACACTGATTGCAACCTGGGTAGCACGCTTCAGGGTACCGGCCCACATTACCTCCGACAGAGGCACCCAGTTCACCTCCAGCCTGTGGTCGGCTGTGGCCAGCCTGTTGGGAACGCAGCTACACCACACCACTGCCTACCACCCACAGTCGAACGGACTAGTGGAACGCTTCCACCGTCACCTGAAGTCGGCTCCCATGGCCCGCCTGAGAGGACCTAATTGGGTGGACGAGCTTCCCTGGGTCCTGCTTGGAATTCGCACAGCGCCCAAAGAGGATCTGCACGCCTCGTCGGCCGAGTTGGTGTACGGCGCACCCCTGGCCGTCCCAGGAGAGTTCATACCAGCCCCAAGGGGGCAAGAGGAAGAACCCGCAGCAGTCCTGGACAGACTACGCGAAAGGCTCAGCAACCTGGCCCCCGTACCGAGTTCACAGCACGGATGGACCCCAACCTGTGTACCCAAAGACCTGCAAACTGTAAGTTTGTGTTTGTACGAAGGGGCGGACACCAGGCACCGCTACAGTGGCTGTACGAGGGGCCGTTCAAGGTGATCAACAACAATGGGTCCACGTACGTTCTGGACATTGGGGGGATATTATTTGATAAATCTGACAAAATTAAAGGCATATTCTAAGGCACACGAGTGAATCTGCAGATGCTGGAAATAAATAAAAACACAAAATGCTGGCAGAACTCAGCAGGCCAGACAGCATCTATGGGAGGAGGTAGTGACGACATTTTGGACCAAAACCCTTCATCAGGAGTGAAGGAACATGGGATGGTGGAGAGGGGATAAGAAGTGGGGGGAGGGATGAAGTAGAGAGAAAGTGTGGTCCAAAAGTTTCAGGGCCGAAGAAATAGTAGCTTGGGAGCAGAGAGAGAGGCTCTCGCTGAACTCCCGTCGGAGAAAAGATCTGAACTTCTTCAGTGTAGGCATCACTGGAAGAGGCTTCGCAGTAGTGAATTCAAAGGCACACGATTGAATCTGCAGATGCTGGAAATAAATAAAAACACAAAATGCTGGCAGAACTTAGCAGGCCAGACAGCATCTATGGGAGGAGGTAGTGACGACGTTTCGGGCCAAAACCCTTCATCAGGAGTGAAGGAACATGGGATGGTGGAGAGGGGATAAGAAGTGGGGGGAGGGATGAAGTAGAGAGAAAGTGTGGTCCAAAAGTTTCAGGGCCGAAGAAATAGTAACTTGGGAGCAGAGAGAGAGGCTCTCGCTGAACTCCCGTCGGAGAAAAGATCTGAACTTCTTCAGTGTAGGCATCACTGGAAGAGGCTTCGCAGTAGTGAATTCAAAGGCACACGATTGAATCTGCAGATGCTGGAAATAAATAAAAACACAAAATGCTGGCAGAACTTAGCAGGCCAGACAGCATCTATGGGAGGAGGTAGTGACGACATTTCGGGCCAAAACCCTATTCCAACTTGTTTTTATTTGTGTATTTATTCTTGCAATAGTCCTTAAAGATTCTATTGAAAAAGCATGAAGGGCAAAGACAGAAATAAGTTTGCACTTAATTCTTTCATAATCTTAGGACCTCCCAATGGATTTTTGGAATATAGCATTGGTAAACTGCTTTATAGCTCAAAATCCAGCTTATCTGGTTTGAAATTTATAATTGTCTTACAGTTTTTATTATCACCTCTTATGATTTTTATATCTGTTGGGCTGTAGTTTTTTTTTAACTCATTTTCCGTTGGAAATTTCTGTGCAGGGATTTATTTAATATCATTTATTTGTACTTCAACATACTTGAGACTCTTCTGATGATGCGAGTATACCTTATTTGATTTCATATAGTAACTGTGTAGACCTGAACAATTTATGTTGATGCTTAAGCTGCTACGAGAAATTCATTCACAACATGAAGTTTGTACATCTTCATATTCTCACTATTTGGAACCTGCATTAGATGAACATTTATTGGTCATCATTTTTGGAGTGCTTTTCCAATAAAGAGAAGAAATAGACAAACCCCATTAAAATTATTGCATTATCAAGGCAAGAGCCGTTTTACCCATCTAAATTCCATTTCTTATGAACTTTATTGAAGTTAGGAGTATTTAGGTACCACAAGATTTTCTGCCTCTGAAGATTTTCTCATGTTGAATTAGTAGAAATTAAGGCAAGTTGCTTGTTCAGTAAGATTGTCTTCATTGTTCGAATCGATGCATATCCTGTAAGTTGCATTACTTTGTGAAGCCTGTATGCTTGTGATGGACAATTAGCAGTTATATTCACGATAAGGGTTAAATCTTTTTTGTACACAGCTTCCTTCAGACATGTTGTATTCTATTGGAAAAGATGATACAGCATATAAGCATGCTTGTTACCAAAAACTGCTTTACCATAAGGTTATCATTCTCTTCATTTCCCCAAGTATGTGGGAACTGCTAATGGGAATGGAATTGCAAACCAATTTTACTGTTTGCCATCTCCTTGTCTGCCATTGTGCCCATACCCCCAAATAATTATAGTTTGTGCCTTTTACTGATGAACGTTTACAGCAAAATTGGGAACTGATTCTTGATAAAATAGAAATGGATGGGCTAAAGTTCAAAACATGTTTATTATCAAAGTATGTCTGCAGTATGCAACCTTGAGATTCATCTTCCCGCAAACAGCCACAAAACAAACACCATGGAATCAGTTCAAAGAAAACATCAAATCCCCAATATGCAAAAAAAGGAACAAATTGAACAAACAGCAAAAAATGAGTGAATAACCCACAGATTATTAGACATCAGATTGCAGAGTCCTTGAAACAGTTTAGGAATGTTCAATTTATTTCAGTTCAGATCTATTTAGCGCTGTGTGGTTCATTGACTACAGGCCTCAGAGTCAGTTTGCTCCTATTTAAAAACAGCAATAAAAAAGGAATAACTAGAAACACAGTAATGTGAACTGCAGAGTCCCTCTAAAACCAAGTCCAATTCACAAACCACGTCAATAAAACTGCCCAAGACCCAAGACTCCTGCACCTTTCTCCAGCAGCAGCGTGCGAGAAGGAGACCAGTCAAATGAAGGCAGATGGCCCTGAACACCTTCCACTCTCGTCCTTGTTGATTTCAATCTTGCTCGATGCTTTAATCAGCGAAATCGGCGAGAAATTGAGTCAATCATAGCCGTATGTCCCGTCTCCATGCTTCTTGGCCTCCAGGCTGCACACTCTGCTGCAAACCCCACCAAACCCCCTCCGAAACAGCAAAGCGCCAGATCACTCAATTGGCCCAAAAATACATCATTAAAATGTAAATCATGCAGCTTAATAATGGAATCATATTTGAAAGAAGTAAAAGAAGTACAAACCCCATTTCCAGAAAAGTTGGGATATTTTCCAAAATGCAATAAAAACAAAAATCTGTGATATGTTAATTCACATGAACCCTTATTTAACTGACAAAATTACAAAGAAAAGATTTTCAATAGTTTTACTGACCAACTTAATTGTATTTTGTAAATATACACAAATTTAGAACTTGATGGCTGCAACACACTCAACAAAAGTTGGGACAGAGTTAAAATAAGATTGAAAAGTGCACAGAGTATTCAAGTAACACCGGTTTGGAAGACTCCACATTAAGCAGGCTAATTGGAGCAGGGGAGGTATCATGACTGGGTATAAAAGTAGCGTCCATCAAAGGCTCAGTCTTTGCAAGCAAGGATGGGTCGTGGCTCACCCCTTTGTGCCAAAATTCGTGAGAAAATTGTTAGTCAGTTCAAAAGGAACATTTCCCAACACAAGATTGCAGAGAATTTAGGTCTTTTAACATCTACAGTACATAATATTGTGAAAAGATTCAGAGAATTCAGAGACATCTCGATGCGTAAAGGGCAAGGTCGGAAACCATTGTTGAACGCACGTGATCTTCGAGCCCTCAGGCGGCACTGCCTAAGAAACTGTCATGTTACTGTGACAATTATAGCCACCTGAGCTCGGGAGTACTTCAGAAAACCATTGTCACTTAACACAGTCAGTCGCTGCATCCAGAAATGCAACTTGAAACTGTATTACGCAAGGAGGAAGCCATACATCAACTCTATGCAGAAACGCCGGTGAGTTCTCTGGGCCCGAGCTCATCTCAGATGGACCGAAAGATTGTGGAACCTTGTGCTGTGGTCAGATGAGTCCACATTTCAGCTAGTTTTCGGAAAAAACAAGCATTGACTTCTCCGTGCTAAAGATGAAAACGACCATCCTGATTGTTATCAGTGAAAGGTGCAAAAGCCAGCATCTGTGATGGTATGGGGGTGCATCAGTGCCCACGGCATGGGTGAGTTGCATGTATGTGAAGGTACCATTGACTCTGAGGTGTATATTAGGATTTTAGAGAGACATATGTTGCCATCAAGGTGATGTCTCTTCCTGGGACGTCCATGCTTATTTCAGCAGGACAATGCCAAACGACATTCTGCACGGGCTACAACAGCATGGCTTTGTAGACACAGAGTGCGTGTGCTTGACAGGCCTGCTGCCAGTCCAGATCTAACTCTTATTGAAAATGTATGGCGCATTATGAAGAGGAGAATCAGACAACAGAGACCACGGACTGTTGAGCAGCTGAAGTCTTGTATCAAGCAAGAATGGACAAAATTTCCAATTACAAATCTACTACAATTAGTATCCTCCGTTCCAAAACGACTAAAAAGTGTTATTAAAAGGAAAGGTGATGTAACACAATGGTAAACATGCCTCTGTCCCAACTTTTGTTGAGTGTGTTGCAGCCATCAAATTCTAAATTTGTGTATATTTACAAAATACAATTAAGTTGGTCAGTAAAACTATTGAAAATCTTTTCTTTGTACTTTTGTCAGTTAAATAAAGCTTCACGTGAATTAACAGATCACAGATTTTTGTTTTTATTGCATTTTGAAAAATATCCCAACTTTTCTGGAAATGGGGTTTGTAGTTTTGTGAACTGTCTGCAGGACATCACCATTGGTCATGCTGTTTGCTGACACCATCTTGTTTCACTGTAGGGAAATTTTGTAGGGAATGGAGAGGCCTAGTGGAGCATGAATTGAGATTGAACTAGCAGTCTGCCAGATCTAAGACAGAGGTCAAATAATGGCTTATACTTCATGTGAACTTATTATTTTGGTTCCTGTAAGTAGTCAAATTGAAGGTGCTGAAGTTGTAGAGGCATTACTGGTTGTTGAGCTGTCAGTAGATGTACAATAAATGTTCAGTATCAGCCTTGCATCCAGAAACACACATGGGTAGCTGACATTTAAATGATAGTGAATACTTGAAGAATTTTTAAGAGAATTGAAACACAAAGGTCAGGAATTCTTTTGTTCAGAATAAAACATTCATTAGAATTGGGAATTTATGCGAATTACAGGAATGTGCAATTTTCATTTAAGGTTAAGGATATGCCTAGTGATGTACAGTGATTTGCAGCCCACATCTAGCAACATTTTCAGAATTTCTGTGCCTTTTGAAAGCCCTAAGATGCCAGTGAGATACTCGTGCAGAAACCAGGTTTCCAATATATCCATGAAGCCCATTTCTGTGCAATTTAAAATAGACCTTCCCCAACACATAGCAACAAGTTTAGCTCTTTTTCAAGCACCCTAAGATGGTGCCCCCTTATCATATGATCTTTCCACTGAGCAGTCTCTTTCTATCTGTGTAATAGCCTGTGTAGTGTCTGGATCCACTTATCATTTGCAAGTTTTTCTCTATCCCTTCCCTCTATCTCTTCGCACTGGCTATCTCTCTTCTATCTTTCAGTTCACTTAAAGGATCTTGATCAGAAATATTGACTGCCCATTTCCCTCTGTAGATGGTGCCTGATCCGCTGAGTTCCTTCAGCATCTTGTATGTTGTACCAGACTCGAGCATCTGCACTCTCTTGTGCCCTCTCCAACCATACCTACCACTTCAAACCCATAAGTCTATCCAAGAGTGACAAGTGCTGGCAGCTGAACCTTATCTCAATACATCTGTTGAGTCACAAAAAGCCATATGAAGAAATGCTCTTTCCTCCATGTATGGTCATTTTAGTAGTACTCATGCATTTTTAAATTTCTTCATATCAGACCCACAGGCAAAGCATTCATTGGCCTGCTCAGCTGTGTTCTTTAAGTGCACCTTTGTAAACTCCAATAAGCCTTTGACTTAAAGAAATCATGAAAATCCTATAGGTTTTCTTCTGGGCAATTTATACAGTGATATTGAGTCATGGAGTCATATGGCATGGAAACAGGCCATTTGGCCCATCATGTTTATGCGACTCATCTGTATTCCATTCAGTTGAGTGATGTTGCAGCAACAACCTTTCACTCAACATCAGCAAGACCAAAGAGCTGATTGTGGACTTCAGGAAGGGTAAGATGAGGGAACACAAACCAATCATCATAAAGGGATCAGAAATGGAGATAATGAGCAATTTCAAGTTCCTGGATATCAATATCTCTGAGGATCTAACCTGGACACAACATATTGATGCAACTATAAAAAAGGCAAGACAGTAGCTATATTTCATTTGGCATTAGAGGGGATTGGTTTGTCAACTAAAACACTCAAAAACTTCTACAAATGTTCTGTGGAGAGTATTCTGACAGGCTGCATCACTGTCTAGCATTGGGGGGGGAGAGGGGTGCCACTGCACAAGATCAAAATAAGTTGCAGAAACTTGTAAAATTAGTCAGCTCTATCACGGGTACGAGCCTCCGTAGTGTCCAAGACTAGTTCAAGGAGCGGTGCCTTAGGAAAGTGGCGTCCATCATTAAGCATCTCCATCACTCAGGACATGTCCTCTTCACACTATTACTGTCAGGAGGGAGGTACAGAAGCCTTAAGATACACACTCAGCAATTCGGAAATAGCTTCTTCCCCTTTGCTATGTGATTTCAAAATGGGCATTGAACCCATGAACTACTTTTTTATTTCTGTTATTTTGCACTACTTATGTTAACTACTCAATAAACATATACTTAATGTAACTCAAGTTTTTCTTTATATTTATCTATCGTGTATTGCATTGTACTGCTGCCATAAAGTTAATACAGTTCACGACATATGCCAGTGATATTAAATCTGATTCTGATTAATCCCATCTTCCAACATTTAGCCCATAGCCGTGCAAAATTGGCTCAAGTGCTCATCTTGTTTTGCTATTGGTGCTTTGTCACTTTGTGTGTTCTCTGTTGTTCTGCTGGGCATTGTAAATGCTGAGCACTTTGGAAGGAAAAATGGAAGATCAGATTGTTATTTAAATGGTAAAAGATTGCAAGGATTTGGGAGTGCTTGTGCATGCAAAAGGTTGATTTTCAGGTGCAGCAGGCTATCAAGAAGACAAATAGAATGTTGGTCTTTATTGCTAGAGGGATTGAATTTAAGAGCAGGGAGGTTATGATACAACTGTACAGGATACTGGTGAAGCAACATCTGGAGTACTGCTTGCAATTGTGGTCTTCTTACTTGAGGAAGGATGTACTGGCTTTGGAGGCAGTGCAGAGGAGGTTCACCAGGTTGATTCTAGAATAAGGGGGTTAGATTATGAGTAGAGATTGAGTCGCTTGGGATTGTACTCACTGGAATTCAGAAAGGTGAGAGGAGATCTGTAGAAACGTAGAAATTAATGAAAGGGATTTATAAGGTAGAGGCAGGAAAGTTGTTTGGGGGAGTAAATTTAGGACGGCGATGAGGAGGAACTGCTTTTCCCAAAGTCTGGTGAATCTCTGGAATTCTCTGCCTAATGAAGCAGTGAAGGCCACCTCAGTAGATATATTTAAGATGAGGTTTAGAATGAGGAGGGTTCTCATTGAAACCTACTAGATATTGAGAGGCTTGAATAGAGTGTGTGTGGAGAGGATGTTTCAAATAGAGGGAAAGTCTAGGACAGGGATTCCCAACCTTTTTATGCCATGGAGCCTTACCAGTAACTGAGGCATCTGTGGAGGCATGAATGAAAGAAAAATAGAGGGTTATGGAGTAGTGTGGGTTTAGTACTTTTTTTAAGGATTATGTGGGTCAGCACAACATGGAGGGCTGAGGGGCCTGTACTGTGCTGTAATGTTCTATGGCTCTAAGGTTGGATAGATTTTTGCATAGTAGGGGAATTGATGGTTATGGGGAAAAGTCAGGTAGGTGGAGATGAGTCCATGGTCAGATCAGCCATGATCTTATTGAAAAGCTCCTATTTCTTATGTTCTTATGTTGGTGTTGGAATGTGTGGTGGCACGTGGGGGCTGTCCTCAGCATATTCTTGAGTGTGTAGGTTGCTATTACAAACAGCACACTTCACTATGTGTTTCAATGTACATGCGATAAATAAATCTGAAAAGTGAGTAATAATAAAGCCATAGATGTGTACATTCTTTTATGGTTGTTCGTGGGTTCTGATTTACACTTAACATTGTTCTTTTGTTTGCTAGATTTACTTTACCTTATGCGGAGTCAGCATTTTGAATTTAAATAGCATTTGTTCTATCTGAATTACCTTTAAGCCCCCTTTAAGTATTTGGATCATCAGTGATAAAATATTGCACTGTTTCTCTGTTTCTGCTTGCAGTTGTATCTTAGACCATAGGTGCAATTCTGTTAGCTGTGGGCCTTTTCAGAGTTGCGCATCAAATCCACAGCTCTGCATTATGAACTGGTTTTATACCATTTATTAAGATGTGTCATCATTGAATGATAATTACAATTTTAATGATGGAATGTGATGAGGGTGCAGGGAGAATAAAATGAGATGGACGAACTTGGTGCTTAATGGACTGCATGGACTCAGTGGGATGTCTGTGCTATAAAACTCTGGCATAAGATTCAATTTTACCTGTCTAAAACATACTGATTAATTGCAAAACTCTGCCATATGATGGAACAGAAGTGGGCATGTTTTTGTTTTTAGATAGAAATATCACAATTAGTTACCTAGATAGTTGGCAGGTTTTTTTGATTTTTGTGCAGCAACATACAACTGGACCTACCAAGAGGGAGTTATTGCTCCTTACTGATCAAGCCTCCCTAGAATACAGTTCAGATATGCAAGAACTGACGTGTATGAGATAGTTTATCTGTAACATTACTCAGTAGCAAGTGTGAGCTTTAACGACATACATACTGAGTTTAGAAAGTTTCCAAATGATTTGGCTAAATCAGTGAGTTGCTGAGATGGATGTGTGTTGGCTCTCTGGTCTATGCTTTGTGGGTTGTTCAAGATTATTTATTGTCATTCTTCAGTACACGAGTGTAATGGAGAATGAAATGATTATTACTCCACTTCTGATGCAGCATAAAAAAACATAATAAGCATAAAGAATACAATAAAAAACCAATAAATATAAATATGAAAGTAATCCTATGAAACACAATGTACATACAATAGACTGATTGTAAATAGAAACGCTAAGTGATGTATATGTAGTAGTGGGGTGGGTTAATGGGTGTAAGTGTTGATCAGCCTGTTGGCTTGGGGGAAGTAACTGTTTTTGAGTCTAATTGTGTGGATACTGCGTAGCCCCTTCCCTGATGGGAATGTGACAAACAGTCCATGAGTGGGATGGGTGGGAATCTTCATGTTATTGCTGCCCTTTTTCATGCACCTTTCTGTATGGGAGGATGTAATTAACCCCAGAAATGGAAAGATTAAAGTGAAGCGCACTAAAATGTCACGCTTTGTGCTCCTGGTTATTTCTTGACCTCTGCTGGAAGTGCTTGTGTTTGAACAATGAAACAAGACCTCATTCTGTTAAAGATTCTACTTCAAGACAGGCATGAATTGCTATTACTGGAGAGAGGCTGTTGGCAGAAACCCAACACACCAGCATAAAACTAGTATTTGAAGAAGAAACCAGAGAATGATATTTAAAAATTGGAAGGGAAACAAACTTATGCAAGTGCAGTATGCTGACGCAGTGCATTCTAAACTTGGATTTGCCCCCATGTTACAGCAATGCACAGTCCATGCATGTGAAGCTGCCTTCTAGAAATGGTGTTATACTCGCATGGCTTCAGTGCAAGAGTCTGATTAGCAGTCTTGGAATCTTGCCACCCTAATGGTATTGCTTACCCACTAGTTTTGCATTGTGGTTATATAAATGTACAAATCAAATTGACAATTTTAGATTTTGCCTGTCTTAATATTTCTGAATTATTTTCTTAATTTCAAATGAAGTGAGTAATAAAACTTACTGGACAGTTGTATAAAATACAGAAAAAAATCTACATTATATAATACACATGCAAATCTACTCAGATTTCTGCTTTGCTCTAGTTTTTGGCATATAATGCACTTGTAACTGTTATTGAGGTATGATTTGTAATATATTTATTTTTCAGGTTTTTAGTATGTTTTTGGAAACCCTGGTTGACTTCATTCATGTCCACAAAGAAGATCTTCAAGACTGGCTGTTTGTTCTGCTCACTCAACTATTGAAGAAAATGGGTGCAGATTTACTGGGTTCTGTCCAGGCAAAAGTACAGAAAGCACTTGATACCGCTAGGTCAGTATTATCTAGCAAATGATAATCTTATATTCTGTGTGTTTGTAAATAATATGGACCTTTTTTAAATAGAAGAACAATTTATCATTTGTCTAGAATTTCTTTTTACTTTCTTGTTAGTGATATTAACATTAAGAAATGAAGGAAGGTAGGCATTCATCGAGTTGAACAAGGTATATTTAGGACAAAGGCAGATGAATTCTTCATTAGTCAGGGCACCAAAGGTTATGGAATGAAGACAGAAAAATGGGGTTGACAGGGATGATAAATCAGCCACAGTAGAATGGCAGAACAGGTTCAATGGGCAAAATGGCCTAATCCATGCCTCTCTCTCATGAAAACAGCCCAAGTTTGTCCATCCTCTCCCTTTAGCTCTTCATGTAGTCCAGGCAGCATTCTGGTAACCCATTCCTGTATCCTTTCCAAAGCCTCCTCACCCCTCCTGAAATGGGGTGACCAGTATTGCACAGACAATACTCCCAAGTGCAGCCCAAATAAAGTTTTATATAGCTGCAAGTTTGGTTGAGATTTTACAGCCAGTGCTGCTCATTCTCAGGAGAACCAGAACAAAACAACATGTGAGTTTTAAAAATATACTTGCCCACACCACTATCAATAGACTATTTCACCATTTGAGAGCAAGTACCTGAGAAAGCTTGTCTTGTGTTTATCGCTGAGGGACCATATGGTGTAGTGTGGAATGCTGTCATTTCATTTCTGGTGCTTTAGTTTGGAACCAGCTTTGATTTGTAACATTGTTTTGGCTGGGATTTTTTAAACTTCATTAGACAGCAGACAGTTTCCCACATAGTACAAATTGAAAGTTGACAATTAAGAAATTCTGGCTTTTGCAAAGCTCTGAAATCAGCTTGAGTGGTTTATACTTCATGGATGCCTCTGGCAAGAAATTGGAAATATTGGTAATTTAATTTGGAAAACTTAACAAGTCTGGTCTGAAGTTCTTTTGCACAGAGTTTAAATCACAGTGAGGCTTTTTATTGGTCGGGGTCAACCATGAATGTTGAGTCCTAGCTGTCTATGTGATATGCAAGCCAGGGCAGTACGACATGAGAGCAAGCTGTTGTCCATGTAGCAGGTTCCCCCTCTCCACGCAGCTGATGAATCCAAAGGAACGACAAAGACTGATACAGTTTAGCACCAGTGGTGTCACATGAGTTGCTAATCAGCATTGAAGTCAACGTAGGACTGCCTTAGGGGATCCAATTCCAGATTTTTCCTTATGGTTTACTCTCAAAGCCTTCCCCATGAGTCGATATAGCCGCAAGGCAGGGGAATTGAGATTATGGTTTTCCTTCTCCTAGATGAACTGCCAACCACAGCTATCAAACCCCATCTGCTCAAAACAACTGGTTTTAAGGTGCCTGTAACCCACCTTTCCCTTTTCTATCAGTAAAGATGGTTCCACCAGGCTTAGTAGCTAAGCACTTGTGAAGGCCAGGAGTTGGATCTGGTTGTTAGAGGCTATTTGAGGTACATGCATTGGCATTGGGAATTTATTTCCACTACCAGCCCCGGCTATAACAGCTTTCAGGAACCAAATCATAGTACAAAAGAGGAAATATCCCAGCTGTGTGAGTTGCCAAAATATTGCCTTTTACCAGCAGTGATCAATCGTTTTAATTTCAAAAGTAAACTTCATTTATAATAAACAAATATATACCAAAGAATAAACACAGTGCAAAACATTTTACATTCTAGGTGTCAGGTGGTCATTAGAAGTGTAGAGTCCTAAGAACTTTACAGCACAGAAACAGGCCTCGACCCTTCTAGTCTATGCCAAACTATTAATCTGCCTGGTTCCATCAACCTGCACCCCAGACCATGGCCCTCCATACCCCTCCCATCTATGTACCTATCCAGATTTCTCTTGAACATAGAAATCAAAATTGCAAACGCTGCATTCAGCTGGCAGCTCATTCCACAGATTCAGCACCCTCTGAATGATGAGGTTCCCCCTCAAGTTCCCCTTAAACGTTTCACCTTTCACTCTTCACCCATGACTTCTAGTTCATGTCTCACCTAGCCCCAAGGGAAAGAGCCTGCTGACATTTACCCTATCTATACCCCTCATAATTTTGTATATCTCAATCAAGTCAAATCTATCAAATCTCCCCTTATTCTCCTATGTTCTAGAGAATAAAGTCCAAACCTATTCAGTGTTTCCCTATAACTCAGGGCTTGGCAATATCCTTGTAAATATTTCTCTGCACTCTTTCAATCTTATTGCTTTCTTTCCTGTTGCTATATGACCAAAACTGCACACAAAACACCAAATTAGGCATCACGAATGACTTGTACAAATTTAACCTAACATCCCAACTCCTGTACTCACCTTGATTTATGAAGACCAATGTTTTCAAAAGCTCTGTTTAGTACCCTACCTACCTGTGACTCCACTTTCATGAAATTATGGATTTGTATCTGTTCTACTGCACTCCTCCATGCACTACTGCACAGTGTAAAACCTACACTGTTTGGTCCAGGAAATAAAATGTTGGAAAATGCATGGTCATGCACTTTGGTAGTAGAAATAAACGGAGAGAAAATCCAGGAATCTGAGATGCAGACAGACTTGGGAGTCCTTGTGCACAACACCTGGAAGGTTAACTTGCAGGTTGAATCGGTGGTGAGGAAGGCAAATGCCATGTTAGCATTCATTTCAAGAGATCTTGAATACAAGAGCAAAGATGTGGTGCTGAGGCACTGATAAGGCCTCACCTTGAGTACTGTGAACAGTTTTGGGCCCTTCATCTATTTACATGGCGCCTAGGGGTGGCTCAAGTAGCAGGCAGTGCTCTCAATGGATATGATTGAATATTTTTGTTTCAGCCTGATACAGCTAAAAAGCACAACTGCTTCCAAGATCAGTACGATCAACAAAGATCTCTTAATGCATTTAAATAAACTATCGCTGCTTAAAATTGGCGGAAGCAATACTGATTGTGGACAGAAGCGTCCACATAGGATTCCATGGAGGAAGCGAGGCTGTAGATCAGGGATACAAGTGCATTTAAGGAAATGAGGTTTCAAACTCCCAATACCAACTATCTTGCTGGAAAACATGCAGTCTCTGATGAATAAAATCGATGATCTGAGAGCTAGGGTGCTGAATCAGAGGGACATTAGGACTGCGTGTGTCCTTTGTTTCATGGAATCCCAGCTAACCCCTTCTGTACTGGATGCAGCGATTCAGATCGATGGATTTACCGTCAGGATAGATTTATAGAGTCTCTCAAAAGCAGAGGTGGAGGAGTATGCATCATGATCAACTTTTCTTGTGCACAAATGTATCAGTGCTGTCCCAATTCTGCTCTCCAGACCTGGAAGATCTAGCAGTTAAGTGCCATCCTTTTTACCTACTACGGGAGTTCTCCGAGATCATTTTGGTAGTAGTATACACTCTACCTTAGGCCAATGTGCAGGCTTTAGATGATCTGACTAATGGGATCAACGTGCATGAAACAGCGCGTCCTAACGCCTTCACCATTGTTTTGGGAGATTTTAACCGGGCCAATCTGAAAAAATCACTAAGCAATTACCATCAACAGATCACTTGCAATACTAGAGGAAACAACACATTGGACCATAGCTTCACCACCATTAAGAATGCCTACCGTGCTATTCCACACCCTCACTTTTGGAAGTCTGATCACCTGACTGTACTTCTACTCCCTGAGTATAGGCAGAGAGTGAAGACTGCAGCACCAGTAGTGAGGACCAAGAAGGTATGAACAAGGGAAACACAGGAGCGTCTACAGGACTGCTTTGAATCTGTGGACTGGACTATATTCAGGGATTTATCTTCGAACCTAGATGAGTATGCTGAAGTTGTTACTGACTTCATTAAAATCATAATTTATTTATTATTATTATTTTGGGTTTTTTTCTTCTATATTATATATTGCATTGAACTACTGCTGCTAAGTTAACAAATTTCACAACACATGCCAGTGATAATAAACCTGATTCTGATCTTAGAAAAGATATGCTGGCATTGAAGAGGGTCCAGAGGAGGTTCACAGGAATGAAAGGGTTATCATATGAGGAACGTTTGATGGCTCTGGGTCTGTGCTCACTGGAATTCAGAAGGATAAGGGTGAATCTCATTGAAGCCATGTTCCCTGACTATTCAATGCCATTCCACCCACTTTAGACCATAAAACCATGTCTATAGGAGCAGAATTAGGCCATTTGGCCAATTGAGTCTGCTCCACCATTTCATCATGGATAATGCAATTTTCCTCTCAGCTCCAATCTCCTGCCTTCTCCCCATATACCTTCATGCCCTGACCAATCAAGAATCTATCAACCTCTGCCTTAATTATACATAAAGACTTGGCCTCCACAGCTGCCGGTGGCATCAAATTCCATAATTTCACCACTCTGTCTAAAGAAATTACTCCTTATCTCCATTCTAAAAGGACACCCTTCTATTTTAAGGCTGTGGCCTCTGTTCTTAGACTCTCCCACCACAGGAAACATCCTCTCCACATCCACTCTATCAAGGCCTTTCACCATTCAATAGGTTTCAATGAGGTCACCCCTCATTCTTCTGAATTCCAATGAATACAGGCCAAGAGCCATCCTGGAATAATTTTCATGAAGCTCCTTTAAACCCTCTCCAGTTTCAGCACATCCTAAGATAAGGGCTCAAAACTGTTCGCAATACTTCAAGTGAGGCCTTACCAGTGCTTAATAAAGTCTCAACATCACATTCTTGCTTTTATATTCTAGTCCCATTGAAATGTATACTAACATCGCGTTTGTCTTCCTCAGCACAGACTTGACCTACAAATTAACCTTTAGGAAATCCTGCACAAGCATTTCCAAGTCCCTTTGAACCTCTGTATTTTTTGTATTTTTTCACCATTTCAAAAATAGTCAACCCTTTCATTTCTTCTACCAAAGTGTACCACCAGACACTTCCTGAACCTGTATTCCATCTGCCATTTCTTTGCCCATTCTGCAAATGTATCTAGTCCTTCTGTTGCCTCTTCACTGCCTCAAAACTACCTGCTCTTCCACTTATCTTCATATCATTTGCAAGCTTTGTAACAAAGCCATCAGTTCCATCATTAAGATCATTAACATACAGCATGTAAAGAATCAGTCCCAACACAGACCCCTCTGGAACACCACTAGTCACCAGCAGCCAACCAGAAATCTTTCCTGTAATACCATGGGCCCATAGCTTTTTAAGCAGCCTCCTGTGTGGCACCATGTCAAAGCCCTTTTGAAATTCCAAGTATACAACATCAACCAATTTTCCTTTGTCTGTCCTGCTTGTTATTTTTTCAATGAATTACAACAGATTTGTCGGGCAAGATTTTCCCTTGAAACCATGCTGACTATGGCCTATTTTATCATGTGCCTCCAAGTACACCATGAGTACATCCTTAACAATTGACTCCAGTATCTTCTCACCCACTGTGTTCAGACTAACTAGCCTCAGTTTCCATTCTTCTGCCTCTCTCCCTTCTTGAAGAGTGAAGTGACATTTGAAATTTTTCAGTCTTCTGGAACCATTCCAGAATCTAGAGATTCTTGAAAGATCATTACTAATGCTTTCACAATCTCTTCAGACTAGCCTCAGACCTCCCAGTTTCCCAAGAACCTTCTCCCTAGTAGTGGCAAAAGCATACATTTCATGACCCCTGACAGCTGGAACTTTCACCATACTGTTAGTGTCTTCCACAGTGAAAACTTTTGCAAAATACTTATTCAGTTTGTCCGCCATTTTGCTGTCTCCCATTACTACTTCTCCAGCAGCATTTTCCAGCTATCTGATACCCACTCTCACCTGTTTTATATGCATTATATATCTGAAGAAACTTTTGATATCCTCTCTAATATTATTGGCTAGCATACTTTCATGTTCCATTTTTACCTTAATTACTTTTTTAAAATGCTTTCTGTTGGTACTTAGATCATAAGACAGGAGCAGAATTAGGCCATTTGACCCACCAAGTCTGCTGAGCCATTCAATCATGGTTGATCCTTCTTTCCCCTCCTTAGCCCCACTCCCCGGCCTTTTCCCCATAACTTTTGATGCCATGCCCAAATCAAGAACCTATCATTCTCTGCCTTAAGTACACCTATCAACCTGGCCTCCACAACTGCCTGTGGTAACAAATTCCACAATTCACCACCCTCTGGTAAATAAATTTCTCTGCATTTCTGTTTTAAGTGCATGCCCCTCTATCCTGAGGCTGTGCCCTCTAGTCCTAGACTCTCCCAACATGAGAACCATCCTTTCCATAGCTCCTCTGTCTAAGCCTTTAAACGTTCGAAAGGTTTCAGTAAAATCCCCTCTCATCCTTCATTCCAGCAAGTACAGAGTCATCAAATGTTCCTCAGGTGATAACCCTGTCAATCCTGGAATCATCCTTTTCAACCTCCTCTGAACCCTCTCCAATGCGAGCACATATTTTCTTAAATAAGGAGCCCAAAACTGTTCACAATACTCATGATGAGGCCTTACCACAACCTTATAAAGCTTCAGCATCACATCTCTGCTGTTGTATTCTAAACCTCTTGAAATGAATGCTAACGTTGCATTTGCCCTCCTCACCACCGACCCAATCTGCAAGTTAACCTTCAGTCTGTTCTGTGCAAGGACTCCCAAGTCCCTTTGCATCTCAGAATTTTGGATTTTCTCCCTATTTATAAAACAGTCTGCACATTTAATTCTACTACCAAAGTGCATGACCATGCAGTTTCCAGCATTGTATTTCATTTGCCACTCTCTTGCCCATTCTCCTAAGCTGTCTAAATCCTTTTGCAGACTACCTGTTTCCACTACACTATCTGCCCCTCCACCAGTCTTGCTGTCATGTGCAAACTTGTCAACAAAGCCATCTATTCCATTATCTAAATCATTGATTATACAGCATAAAAAGAAGCGGTCCCAGTATCGACTCCTGCTGAGCACCACTAATCACTGGCAACTAACCAGAAAAGGATCCTTTTATTCCCACTCAATGCCTCCTACCAATCAGCTGATGCTGTAACCATGCCAGTCATTTCCCTGTAGTACCATGGGCTCTTTGTAAGGAACCTCATGTGACAGCTTGCCAATGACCTTCTGAAAGCCCAAATATATAATATCCACTTCTTCCCCTTTATCTATCCTACTTGTAATCTCCTTAGTGAATTCCAACAGGTTCATCAGGCAAGATTTCCCCTGAAGGAAACACTGGTGACTATGTCCTGTTTTGTCCCATATCACCAAGTACTCCATAACCTCATCCTGAACAATTGACTCGAACGTCTTCCCAACCACTGAGGTTGGGTTAACTGTTATATAATTTCCTTTCTGCTGCCTTACTCCTTTCTTAAAGAGTGGAGTGACATTTGCAATTTTCCAGTCCTCTGGCACCATGCCAGAGTCCAATGATTTTTGAAAGATCACTACTAATGCCCCCACAATTTCTATCAGGTTTCTTTCAGAACCCTCGGGTGCAGTTTATCTGGTCCGGCTGACTTCTGTACCCTTAGGTCTTTCAGCTTTTTGAGCACCTTCTTCCCTGTAATAGTAACTGCACTCACTTCTCTTCCTTCACACACAACAATATCTTGTGTCTTCCACAGTGAAGGCTGATGCAAAATATTCAGTTACCCGTAGATTCCGTACTACAGAGCGCACCTGATTAAAAGCTGCAGGCTCTAATTTTAGAAAGAAAATCAATTTTGTACTTGTACAAGCCGCACCGGATTTTAAGCCGCAGGTGTCCCACGTTGTAATATGAGATATTTACACAGAAAGATATTACACGTGAGGATTTTTTAACTTTTAATTAAATCCGTATGGTAACATAAACAAATACATATTGCAAATGCTTTTTTTCGAACCGTGCCTGTAACATGGCTACTTTTAAATATACATACGTATCGGTAACACACAAATTACGTTGCGTATACTTCTTTACTGAACAGTGCACGAACAACATTCCAATATCTCCTAACGACTGGTAAAAAAATATATACTGCAGCCTACCAGGAAAAGTTATTGATCGCCTTTAACTTAAAAGCAGCGTTTTCACTCGGGTCTAATGCGCTCCCCCCCCCCCACCTTTCCGTTTATCGCAAACCGGCATTTTCCCACAAGACGCGGCGAAACCGGATGTGACGTCATAGCATCCCGGGATGTAGTACAGAAAACAAATATACTTAAAACACTTCTAACTTTAACTAGAAAATACTAACAAATGAATTACTAAGCGAAAATATTATAAACTAAATAACTGCCATAAAGGCAGCACAATGCTTTTCTTCGAGTGTTTTCCATGTTGATGAGGGTGAGTACAAATGACTGATTTACAATAATTTAATTGTGAAAGTGCGCTTGATTTATCGTACAATTTCATTGGACCTCTGTGAACTACTCATCAATTTTATTGGTCTACTGTTACGAGGCAAAATGTTTTTGGCGGCATGAAAAAAAAACATGCATTAGCCGCACCGTAGTAAAGGCCGCAGTGTTCAAAGCTGTTCAAAATGTGGGGAAAAAGTAGCGGCTTATAATCCGGCATCTACGGTAGTTCATCTGTCATCTCCTTGTGCCCCATTATTATTTCTCTGGCCTCATTTTGTAGTGGTCCTATCTCTCTTTTATTTCTTACATACTTGAAAAAGCTTTTGCTATCCACTTTGATATTGTTTGCGAGCTTGCTTTCATATTTCATCACTTCCCTCCTAATGATTCTTTTAGTTGTGCTCTGTAGGTTTTTAAAAGCTTCCCAATTTTCCATCTTCCCACTAATTTTTGCTTTGTTGTATGCCCTCTCTTGCTTTTACATTAGCTTTAACTTCCCTTGTCAGCTACAGTTGTACTGTTTTGCCATTTGAGTATTTTTTTGTTTTTGAAATACATATATCCTGTGCCCTCCTCATTTTTCTCAGAAACTCAAGCCATTTGCTGCTCTGCTGTCATCCCTGCCAACATCTCCTTCCAATTTACTTTGGCCGACTCCTCTCTCGTGCCACTGTATTTTCCTTTACTCCAGTAAGATACTGCTGCATCAGACTTTACTTTCTCCCTATCAAATTTCAAGTTGAACACAATCATATTGTGATCACTGTCTCCTAAGAGTTCTTTTACCTTAAGCTCTCTAATTGCCTCCGGTTCATTACATAACACCCAATCCAGTATAGCTGATCCCCTCATAGACTTAAGGACAAGCTGCTCTAAAAAGCCATCTCATAGGCATTCAACAAACTCACTCTCTTAAGATACATTACCAACCTGATTTTCTAAATCGACCTGCAAGTTAAAATCCCCCATGACTATCACAATATTGCCTTATTTGACATGCCTTTTCTATTTCCTGTTGTAATTTGTAGTCCACATCCCAGCTATTGTTGGGAGGCCTGTATATAACTGCCATCGGGGTCCTTTTACCCTTGCAGTTTCTTAACTCAACCAACAAGGATTCAACATCTTCTGAACCTATGTCACATCTTTCTGCTGAGATTTGATGCCATTCTTTACCAGCAGAATCATACCACCCCCCCACCCCACCTACTTTCCTATACCTCTAATGCAATGTGTAACCTTGGACTTTCAGCTCCCAACTACAACCATTCCTCAACCATGATCCAGTGATGGCCACAACATCATACCTGGCAATCTGTAAAAGTGCAACAAGATCATCCACCTTATTTCTTAATACTCCATGCATTGAGATATAGCACTCTGAGTACTGTACTTGCTACCATTTTTGATTCTGCATCCCTAATGCACTCACCCTGCTGGCTGCAATTTTGTCCTATCAGCTGCATGCTCTTCCTGACAGTCTGAGTCACACTGTCTTTGCTTTTTTTAATCATCCATCCTATCCAAACTCCCTTCACTCCATTCCCACCCCCTGCCGAATTAGTTGAAACCCTCCCCAGCATCTCTTAACAAACCTGCCCAGAAGAATATTGATCCCCTTTGGATTCAGGTGCAATCCGTCACTTTTGTACAGTTTGTATTGCCTCCAGAAGCAATCCCAATGATCCAAGAACCTGACACCCTGCCCAGCTTCTCAGCCACACATTTATCTGCCAAATCATCCTGTTTCTACTCTCACTGGCGTGTGACACAGGTAGCAATCCAGAAATTACTACTTTGGAGGTTCTACATCCCAGCTTTCTGCCTAGCTCTGTAAATTCTCCTTCAGGACTTCTTTGCTTTTCCTTCCTGTGTCATTGGTATGAATATGTACCAAGAAATCTGGCTGTTCTCCCTCCCCCCTCCAGACGTCCTGGACCCTGACACCTGGGAGGCAACGTACCATCCAAGTGTCCCATTCGTGTGCACAAAATCTCCTTCTTTTCCCCTGACTGTTGAGGCCCCCATCACTCCCACTCCCCTCTTCTCCCTCTTTCCCAGCTTTCCCTTCTGAAAGCTTCCCAATCTTCTAATTTCCCACTAATTCCTCCCACTCATTCCTGGAACATTAAGTTGCCAGTCCTGCTCCCACAACCAAGTCTCATGAATGGCTACAATGTCATAATTCCACGTGCTGACCCATGCCTGAAGTTTATCCACTTTTCCTACAATATTCCTTGAATGGTAAAAGTACATAACTCAGAACTTCAGTCCCACCATGCTCAGTCTTTCAATTCCTGAGTTTGTATGAAGGCTTAACTCCATCTTTCCCCACAAACACTCTGTATTTTTCCCTCTTTTTGCACTGCTTATTTAATTTAATTTTTATTTTCTATATGTACTTCTTACTGTGATTTATAGCTTTTATTATTATGTATTGCTGCCGCAATACAACAGATTTCATGATACATATTAAATCTGATTCTGATTTCAATTCTATCTGCTCGGGTTCCCACCTCCCCGCCCACCGCAACTCCAGTTTGGTCACTACCAATACACTTCTGTTAACAATTTTTTATTAGACTGTGGTACTCTTGCTGCTTGTGGCCCCCTGGGTGTTGAACAATTTCAGTGTTTAAGGGGCTTCCCCACCCAGCTGAGCCCCTCCCTGTGCTGGAGACTGTGGTCCTTACAGAGTCTTTGCAGTTCCTGTACTGTGCTTCAGTGCATTCCTCAGCCCATACTGCTACAGCTTGGTGTGTGCCAGGGTGCTGTATTCCATTTCAGACATCTCGCTGTGCTGGAAAACCAGCAAGTCTTGGGCAGACTGAAGAGAGCCTTTCACTGAGTTGATGATCTTCTAGCAGCATCCAATATCTGTCTCAGTTTGTGTCCTAGGACAGCCCTCTGTTATGCAGCTACTTGCGATGAATTGAGAAAAGGACACACATCCGTCTCCTTGCCCTGTTAGCAAATCCACAATCTCCCAAGCAATGGATAGCTGTATTTTCCTCACCACAGCCATCACTAGGGCAGCCTGCACTGGTGATGATATTTTGTCTGAAATTATTTTGGAATTGCACTGTGAGCCGATCAGAATCAGGTTTAATATCACTGGCATACTGTATGTTGTGAAACTTTTTAACTTTGCTGCAACAGTACAATGCAATACCTAATAATAGAGGGAAAAAACTGTGAATTACAGTAAATATATACAGTGCCAAAAAAGTATTCACATGCCCGCCACCTTGGAGGTTTTCATGTTTTATTGTTATACAACTTTGAATCACAGTAGATTTAATTTGGCTTTTTTTGACACTGATCGACAGAAAGCGACTTTCCTGTCAAAGTGATATCCGATCTCTACAAAGTGATCTAAATTAATTACAAATATAAAACACAAAATAATTGATTGCATAAGTATTTACTCCCTTTAATATGATACACCAAATCCTCACTGATGCAGCCAATTGGTTTTAGTAGACGTATAATTGTTTAAATGGCAATCACCGTGTGCATTCAAAGTGTTTCAATTGATTGTAGTAAAAATACACCTGCAACTGGAAGGTCCAACCATTGTGGAGTCAGTATCTTTGTTAAGAATGACATCATGAAGACAAAAGAACACTCCAAACAACTCTACGAAAAGATTATTGAAAAACACAAGTCAGGAGATGGATACAAGAAAATTTCCAAGTCACTGAATAGCCCTTGGAGTAGTTAAGTCATTCATCAAGAAATGGAAATTTGGCACAACTTTAAATCGCCTCAAGCAAGCTGTCCTTAAAAATCTGAGTGACCATGCAAGAAGGGGGCTAGTGAGGGAAGTTACCAAGAGACCTATGACAACTCTGGAGGAGTTACAAACTTCAGAGGCTGAGATTGGAGACTGCTGTCACAGCTTTATGGAAGAATGGCTAAGGGAAAGACACTTTTGGAAAACAATCTCACATGAAATCTCGGCTAGAGTTTGCTAGAAGATACGTAGGGGACTCTGAAGTCAGCTAGTTTCATGGTCTGATGAAACCAGAATTGAGCTTTTTAGCCATCAGACAAAGCCAAACACTGCACATTATCAAAAACACACCATTCTTACCATGAAGCATGGTGGTGGCTGCACCATGCAGCAGAATACAGGGAAATCCTGGTGGATAACCTGATGCAGCCTGCAAGAGAACTGCGACTTTGCCCCAAGATTTGTTTTCCAGGAAGACAATGACCCCAAGCATAAAGCCAAAGCTCAACAAGAGTGGCTTAAAAATAACAAAGTTAATGTTCTGCAGTGGCTAAACCAGAGTCCAGACCTCAATCCAATTGAGAATTTGTGGCCGGACTTGAAAAAGGCTTTTCGCTCACGATCCACATGCAATCTGACTGAGCTTGAATAATTTTTTAAAGAAGAATGGGGAAAAATTACAGTGTCCAGATATGCAAAGCTGATGGAGACCTATCCACAGAGACTCAAGGCTGTAATTGCTGCCAAAGGTGGAACTACTAAATACTGAACTGAAGGGAATGAATATTTATGCTGTCGATTATTTTGTGTTATATACTTGTAATTAATTTTGATCACTCTGTACACATCTGTTTTCACTTTGACACGAAAGAATCTTCCTGTAGATCAGTGTCAAAAAAAAGCCAAATTAAATCCACTGGGATTCAGTGTGGTAAAACAATAAAACATAAAAACTTCTAAGGGGGGGTGAGTACTTTTTTATTGACACTATATAGATAAAATAGTTAAATAGTGCAAAGGTATAGAAATAGAAAAATAGTGAGGTAGTGTTCATTCAGAAATCGGATGGCAGAGAGGAAGAAGTTGTTCCTGAGTGTGTGCCTTCAGGCTTCTGCACCTCCTTCCTGATGGTAGCAATGAGAAGAGGGCATGTCCTGGATACTGCGGAGGGTAGTGCCCATGATGGAGCTGACTAGTTTTACAACCATCTGCAGCTTATTTCGATCAATGGCAGTGCCATGGTGATGATGTGAGATGATTAGCATCTGAATGTTGTTGATTGACAGCACACAAAAGGGTGAGATATGCTCGGGACTTTTAAGAGACTCTTAAATAGGCACATGGATGATAGAAAAATGGAGGGCTATGTAGGAGGGAAGGGTTAGATTGATCTTGGAGTAGGCCATGATGTGGGCTGTAGGGTTCGTGCTGTGCTGTTGTATATTCTTTAACGGTTCACTTACATTTGAAAAGAATTGAATTGAATTTATTTCTTACATCCTTCACATAAAGTAACGTAAAGGTTTTTACTCCTTTCTTTTCTTTTTCAATCTTTTTATTAGTATTAAAAATATTATGAACAAAATACAGTTAATATATTAATAAAGGGATTACAAACATACAAATTCCCATTACACATGAAGGAATACATAAGCAATGAATACAGTATAAATAAGTTTTCCCAAAACATGAACCATATAGTATATATATGAACAAGGTAAATCTAGATATTTCATAATATATAATATATAAAAAAAGAAAAAGAAAAAAAAATATATGCAAAATTACTAACCTACTAATCTAATATCTAAGAAAAAAAAGAAAACAAAAAAAAGAGAAAAAACTAAAGAAAAAGAGAAAAAAAAGGGCTGTTTATAATATCTCACAAGAATACATAAACATCAATGTCGTCAACTCCGATCCTCTCAACATACATACAATTAAAGCTGAAAAAACCAATAAGCTTGGCACAGGGCCATATTACATCATATGAAAATATTGAATAAATGGTCTCCATATCTTTTCAAATTTAATAGAAGTATCAAATACAGCACTTCTAATTTTTTCTAAATTTAGACATATCATAGTTTGAGAAAGCCAATGAAATACCGTGGGAGGATTAATTTCCTTCCAATTCAACAAAATAGATCTTCTAGCCATCAAAGTGAGAAAAGCAATCATTCGACAGGCGGAAGGAGATAAATGGAGTGAGTCCATCATCGGTAAACCAAAAATTGCGGTAATAGGATGGGGTTGTAAATCGATGTTCAGTACCGCAGAGATAATATCAAAAATATCTTTCCAATATTTTTTCAAAAGCGGACATGACCAAAACATATGAGTTAAAGACGCGATTTCTAATTGACATCTGTCACAAATAGGGTTTATATAAGAATAAAAATGAGCTAATTTATCCTTGGACATATGGGCCCTATGTACAACCTTAAATTGTATTAATGAATGTTTGGCACATATAGATGATGTATTAACTAATTGAAGAATTTTATCCCAATTCTCAATAGGAATAATAAGATTGAGCTCTCTTTCCCAATCATTTTTGGTCTTATCAAAGGGCACTGAACGTATCTTCATAATTATATTATAAAGTTTTGATATAAGCCCTTTTTGAAAAGGGTTTAATTCAAACAAACTCTCCAAAATATCTGAAGACACAAAATTTGGAAACGTAGGAAGTACCGTACTTAAAAAATGCCTAACCTGTAAGTATCTAAAAAAATGAAATCTAGGCAAATTATATTTATTAGATAATTGCACAAAAGACATAAAACAATTGTCCAAAAATAAGTCGGAAAATCTTAATAAACCCTTTGTTTTCCAAGCCGAAAAAGCTTGATCTATAATTGAGGGATGGAAAAAACAATTAGCTACAATAGGACCATTTAAAATGAATTGAGTCAACCCGAAAAATTTCCGAAATTGAAACCATATTCGTAAGGTATATTTAACTATCGGGTTGTCAATTCGTTTCGGCAATTTAGAAAGAGCAAAAGGGAGAGATGTCCCTAAAATAGAACCCAGAGCATAACCTGATACCGATTTAATTTCCAAACTCACCCAATGAGGGCCAAAAGGACCATCCCATTCTTTCAACCAACATAACAAATATCTAATATTAACTGCCCAATAATAAAATCTGAAATTGGGTAATGCCAACCCACCTTCCTTCTTTGTCTTCTGTAAGTATGTTTTACCTAACCTGGGATTTTTATTCTGCCATATATATGAGGAAATTTTTGAATCAACATTAGTAAAAAAGGATTTTGGAATAAAAATTGGTACCGCTTGAAAAATATATAAAAATTTAGGTAAAATAACCATCTTAATAGCATTAATCCTACCTATCAGAGTTAAAGATAATGGTGACCACTTAGTAAACAAGCCACTTAGATCAATTGATCTGATCAATTAAGGGTAGAAAATTAAACCCAAATAATTCTTTATGGTTTTTTGTGATTTTAATCCCTAAGTAAGTAAAAGAATCATTAACTAATTTAAAAGGTAAAATATCATAGCTTGGGACCAGTCTATTCAAAGGAAACAATTCACTCTTATTAAGATTTAACTTATACCCAGAAAACTCACTAAATTGAGCCAACAATGATAAGACTGCTGGAATAGATTTCTCAGGGTTAGAGATGAATAATAATAAATCATCTGCGTACAAAGATACCTTATGAATATCTGTTCCACGATTAATACCCAAAATATCCTGTGATTCTCTGATGGCAATTGCCAAAGGTTCTAAAGCGATGTTAAATAGTAATGGACTAAGAGGACAACCTTGTCTAGTGCCCCAAAATAAACGAAAAAATGGAGATATTTGATTATTAGTAAACACCAAGGCTACTGGAGTTTGATAAATCAGTTTAATCCAAGAAATAAAGGTCGGACTGAAATTAAACTTCTCCAGCACATAAAATAAGTAAGGCCATTCAACTCTATCAAATGCTTTCTCCGCATCTAATGAAATAACACATTCTGAAGTGTTATGTGAAGGAGTATAAACAATATTCAGTAATCTCCTAACATTGAAAAAAGAATAGCGATTTTTAATAAAACCAGTTTGGTCTTCCGAAATAATTTGGGGTAATACCTTCTCCAACCTGGAAGCCAGTAACTTGGAAAAGATCTTAGAATCCACATTCAATAAAGATATTGGTCTATAAGATGCACAGTCAGTAGGGTCTTTATCTTTCTTCAGTATTAAAGAAATGGAAGCTCTATAAAAAGATTGTGGCAAATTCCCCAATCTAATTGCTTCTTCAAAAACCTTGCATAGCCAAGGAGAGAGAGTAGCAGAAAAACATTTTAAAAATTCTACTGTATACCCATCTGGACCTGGTGCTTTCCCTGAATTCATTGAGGAAATAACCCCTTTAATTTCCGCATCCGTGAACGGAGTATCTAATACTGAAAGATCATCGGATGATAATTTTGGAAAATTCAATTTCCCAAGAAAATCACACATGGTATTATGATCCTGAGGGAATTCAGATTGATACAGGGAGGTATAAAAGTCTTGAAAAGACTTATTTATCTCATCATGGTTAACTGTCAAATCCCCATTCTGCTGACGAACCTTAGTGATTTGACGTTTAGCCCAAACATTCTTCAGCTGACTAGCTAACAGTTTTCCCGATTTATCACTATGTATTTAAAAATCAGATCTGGTTTTCATTAATTGATTTTCAATCAGAGATGTAAGTAATAAACTATGTTCCTTTTGGAGTTCAACCCTCTGTTTGTAAAACTCCCTACTAGGAGTAGTCGAATATTTCTTGTCAATCTCCTTAATTTTATCAACCAATAAAAGAGTTTCCTTCTTAATGCGTTTTCTCAGACCAACAGAGTAAGAAATAATCTGTCCACGTATATACGCTTTAAAGGTGTCCCAAAGTATTCCGCAAGAAATATCTTCCGTGGAATTAGTTGAAAAGAAGAAATCGATCTGCTCCTTCATAAATTTAATAAAGTCCGGCTCTTGCAATAAGGTAGAGTCAAATCGCCATTGTCTAGCACTTAAAGCTGTATCCGTAAAATTAATAGAAAGTTTTAATGGCGCATGGTCAGAAATAGCTATAATATCATAATTACAACCAATTACCGATGGAATAAAACAAGAGTCAATAAAAAAATAATCAATTCTCGAATAGGAGTGATAAACATGTGAGAAAAAGGAAAACTCCTTATCATTAGGATGACGAAATCTCCAGATATCAAAAACTCCATTATCAGTCAAAAAGGAGTTAATACAAGTGGCCGACTTATTGGGTAAAGTCTGAATAGATGTAGATTTGTCCATCAAAGGATTTAGACAACAATTAAAGTCACCACCCATTATTAACTTATATTCATTTAAATTAGGTAAAGAAGTAAATAAGGACTTAAAAAAGTCAGGACAATCCACATTTGGAGCATAAACATTAACCATAGCAACCTTTTTATTACAAAGTAAACCCGTAATTAACAAAACTCTACCATTCGGATCCGAAAGGATATCATGTTGAACAAATGCAATAGAGGAGTCAATAAAAATTGAAACTCCCTTAACTTTGGCATTCGAATTCGAATGGTACTGTTGACCCCGCCAAGACCTAAAAAAGCAATATTTGTCCTCCTTCCTCACATGAGTTTCTTGTACAAAAATGATATGAGCATTAAGTCTTTGGAATACTTTAAAAATCTTCTTTCGTTTAATCGGATGGTTTAAACCATTAGTATTCCAAGACACAAAGTTAATGGTTTGAGCCATGGTTCTAAAGTCATCCCTTTGGTAATATAATAAGGGTTAACCATATTATAAACTCATGCACCCGGAAGAGGAACAAAAATAAAGAGCGGACCCGGAAGTGACGACATCGTAGACATATTTGTAGTTCAAGAACAGCCCGAGTGAAAAAACTAAAACAAATTGATAAAAGAAAAATAAAAAAGGAAAACAGACCAACCCCCACCCCCACATGAAAAAGAAAAAAAGCCAAAATATGGCTAAAAAAAGGAAAAAATGAGACTAAATCTACCCCCATATCAGCGGCAGACCACTCCGTGTTTAAAGGATATATGAAAAAAACCACTCCAACTTTAAGAATTAAAGAATTTAAGAATTATGATCGCAATACTAAAATCTGCGCTTCTTAATGTGCTTAGTTGTAAAAAAAAGAGTATAATCACTAAAAGTTTATAAATCGGGTTATAACCCAAACAAATCAAGAAGTACTTAAACTATGATAAGCGACAGTGAGAGTAGGAATGGAATTAGGTGGAGGATGAATGCGTGGTTGAGGGATTGGAGCAGGGGGCAGGGATTCAAGTTTCTGGATCATTGGGACCTCTTCTGGGGCAGGCGTGACCTGTTCAAGAAGGACGGGTTACACTTGAATCCTGGGGGGACCAATATCCTAGCGGGGAGGTTTGCTAGGGCTACGGGGCAGACTTTAAACTAGTAAGATGGGGGGGCGGAAATCAATTTGAGGAAACTATGGGAGAGGAGGTTAGTTCACCAGTAGAGCAAGTAAGTAGACCGTGTGTGAGGGAGGACAGGCAGGTGATGGAGGAGGGATGCGCTCAGCCCGAAGTTGTAGGGGAGAAGAAAGAAAAGGATAATAAATTTGAATGCATTGCTAGGGATGAAAAGAGAGGAGGAGGTGGAGAGTATCTTAAATGTATCTATTTTAATGCTAGGAGCATTGTAAGAAAGGTGGATGAGCTTAAAGTGTGGATTGATACCTGGAATTATGATGTTGTAGCTATTAGTGAAACATGGTTGCAGGAAGGGTGTGATTGGCAACTAAATATTCCTGGATTTAGTTGCTTCAGGTGTGATAGAGTAGGAGGGGCCAGAGGAGGAGGTGTTGCATTGCTTGTCCGAGAAAATCTTATGGCGGTGCTTTGGAAGGATAGATTACAGAGCTCCTCTAGGGAGGCTATTTGGGTGGAATTGAGGAATGGGAAAGGTGTAGTAACACTGATAGGAGTGTATTATAGGCCACCTAATGGGGAGCGTGAGTTGGAAGAGCAAATGTGTAAGGAGATAGCAGATATTTGTAGTAAACACAAGGTGGTGATTGTGGGAGATTTTAATTTTCCACACATAGATTGGGAAGCTCATTCTGTAAAAGGGCTGGATGGTTTAGAGTTTGTGAAATGTGTGCAGGATAGCTTTTTGCAACAATACATAGAAGTACCGACTAGAGATGGGGCAGTGTTGGATCTCCTGTTAGGGAATGCGATAGGTCAGCTGACAGATGTATGTGTTGGGGAGCACTTCGGGTCCAGTGATCACAATAGCATTAGCTTCAATATAATTATGGAGAAGGACAGGACTGGACCTAGAGTTGAGATTTTTGATTGGAGAAAGACTAACTTTGAGGAGATGCGCAGGGATTTAGAGAGAGTGGAATGGGTCAAGTTGTTTTATGGGAAGGATGTAATAGAGAAATGGAGGTCATTTAAGGGTGAAATTATGAGGGTACAGAATCTTTATGTTCCTGTTCGGTTGAAAGGAAAGGTTAAAGGTTTGAAAGCGCCATGGTTTTCAAGGGATATTAGAAACTTGGTTCGAAAAAAGAGGGATGTCTACAATAGATATAGGCAGCATGGAGTAAAGGAATTGCTCGAGGAATATAAAGAATGTAAAAGGAAACTTAAGAAAGAGATTAGAAAAGCTAAAAGAAGTTACGAGTTTGGTTTGGCAAATAAGGTGGAAGTAAATCCGAAAGGCTTCTACAGTTATATTAAAAGCAAGAGGATAGTGAGGGATAAAATTGGTCCCTTAGAGAATCAGGGTGGTCAGCTATGTGTGGAGCCGAGGGAGATGGGAGAGATTTTGAACGATTTCTTCTCTTCGGTATTCACTAAGGAGAAGGATATTGAATGGTGTAAGGTGTGGGAAACAAGTAAGGAAGTTATGGAACCTATGACAATTAAAGAGGTGGAAGTACTGGCGCTTTTAAGAAATTTAAAAGTGGATAAATCTCCGGGTCCTGACCGGATATTCCCCAGGACCTTGAGGGAAGTTTGTGTAGAGATAGCAGGAGCTCTGACGGAGATCTTTCAGATGTCATTAGAAACAGGGATTGTGCCGGAGGATTGGCGTATTGCTCATGTGGTTCCATTGTTTAAAAAGGGTTCTAGAAGTAAGCCTGGCAATTATAGACCTGTCAGTTTGACATCAGTGGTGGGTAAATTAATGGAAAGTATTCTTAGAGATAGTATTTATAATTATCTGGATAGACAGGATCTGATTAGGAGTAGCCAGCATGGATTTGTGCGTGGAAGGTCATGTTTGACAAACCTTATTGAATTTTTTGAAGTAGTTACGAGGAATGTTGACGAGGGTAAGGCAGTGGATGTAGTCTATATGGACTTCAGCAAGGCCTTTGACAAAGTTCCACATGGAAGGTTAGTTAAGAAGGTTCAGTCGTTAGGTATTAATGCTGGAGTAATAAAATGGATTCAACAGTGGCTAGATGGGAGATGCCAGAGAGTAGTGGTGGATAATTGTTTATCGGGATGGAGGCCGGTGACTAGCGGGGTGCCTCAGGGATCTGTTTTGGGCCCAATGTTGTTTGTAATATACATAAATGATCTGGATGATGGGGTGGTAAATTGGATTAGTAAGTATGCTGATGATACTAAGGTAGGAGGTGTTGTGGATAATGAGGTGGGTTTTCAAAGCTTGCAGGGAGATTTATGCCGGTTAGAAGAATGGGCTGAACGTTGGCAGATGGAGTTTAATGCTGAGAAGTGTGAGGTTCTACATTTTGGCAGGAATAATCCAAATAGAACATACAGGGTAAATGGTAGGGCATTGAGGAATGCAGTGGAACAGAGAGATCTAGGAATAACAGTGCATAGTTCCCTGAAGGTGGAGTCTCATGTAGATAGGGTGGTGAAGAAGGCTTTTGGAACGCTGGCCTTTATAAATCAGAGCATTGAGTACAGAAGTTGGGATGTAATGTTAAAATTGTACAAGGCATTGGTAAGGCCAAATTTGGAATATTGTGTACAGTTCTGGTCACCGAATTATAGGAAAGATATCAATAAATTAGAGAGAGTGCAGAGACGATTTACTAGGATGTTACCTGGGTTTCAGCACTTAAGTTACAGAGAAAGGTTGAACAAGTTAGGTCTCTATTCATTGGAGCGTAGAAGGTTGAGGGGGGATTTGATCGAGGTATTTAAAATGTTGAGAGGGATAGATAGAGTTGACGTGAATAGGCTGTTTCCATTGAGAGTAGGGGAGATTCAAACGAGAGGACATGATTTGAGAGTTAGGGGGCAAAAGTTTAAGGGAAACACGAGGGGGTATTTCTTTACTCAGAGAGTGATAGCTGTGTGGAATGAGCTTCCTGTAGAAGTAGTAGAGGCCAGTTCAGTTGTGTCATTTAAGGTAAAATTGGATAGGTATATGGATAGGAAAGGAGTGGAGGGTTATGGGCTGAGTGCGGGTAGGTGGGACTAGGTGAGATTAAGAGTTCGGCACGGACTAGGAGGGCCGGAATGGCCTGTTTCCGTGCTGTGATTGTTATATGGTTATATGTTATATGGTTATATGATAAGCGATGCATTATAGGAAGAAGACGAAAAAAGAAACAATAACGCCATCTTAAACAAAACCAAGAATATTTTGCAAAAAACTACCATCTTGATAATAAAAAAAAAATTCCCTTCGAAAGGTTAAAAATATACCTTCAAGGGAACAAAAATAGTAGTCAAAAATATGGTATAGTGGTTAAAGTGTATGAGACAGAGCGATTAATATAACGAAAGCACACTTTAACTTAAATATGAAGTATAGGATAACCCTACACCAATAGCCAGAGACTAACCCTGGTTTAAGGAATCGAAAACCATCTTTCACGATCAGAATCACTCATTTATTAGAGAGTAGTGTCTATAGCAGTAGGGAAGTTCTCCTCCAAATACTTTTTCGCTTCAAAAGTCGAAAGGAAAACCTGACGAGGAGCGTTTGGCGGTGAGATCCTGAGCTTCGCCGGGTATAAGAGCGCAGGTTTTAGATTTTTCTCGTAACATTCAGACATCAGAGGTTTAAAAAGAAGCCTTTTCTTCATAATTTCAGAACTAAAATCTTCCACCAAACGGAAATAGTAATTTTGAAATTTAATCATCCCAGCCCTCCGAGCCTCACGAATGAGTTGTTCTTTGTCGTGTACGTAGTGAAACCGGACAATTACCACCGGAGGTTTGGCTGAAGCACTCGATGAACGACTCCAAATTCTATGTGCTCGGTCAAGTACCGGGGGGTTCTCTGGAAAGACCGACGGAAACGCATCTTTTAAAAATTGAGCAAAGTATTTCGAAGGATCGCCTTTTTCTATGCCATCTGGGAGACCAAGTATGCGTAGGTTCTGTCTTCTGGACCGATTCTCGAAATCGACACTCTTGGCTTTAAGTGTTTCCACCAGTTTAATGGTCGAAATTAAATCCTGTTGTAATTTTTCAATTGTCAAATCTCGTTTCCGAGCTTCTTCTTGCAGAGACGCGATAAGAATTTGTTGCTGGTTAATTACTGAATCCGTCTTAACCATATAATCTTGAAAAGCCTTTATATCTTGTTTAAAAGCTTGATGTTGTTTATCAAATTTTCTATCCAAAACCTCCATAAGCAGTTCATAACTTAACTCAGTGCGTTGCGGTTGAGCTTGCTTCTTTCCATTACCGTTCGGGTTACGCCCCGGTTCTCGTCCTTTGGATCTAAGAGCCATTTCTGTTTGCATATCTTCAAGAATTCACAATAAAATCTTAACGATAAGCCCGAGAAAGTAGCAAGAATCTTTTGGTGTAGGTAACAATAAGTTGAATAAGGGTGATCAAAGGTTAAAAAAAGTAAAGGTTATGGAGCGGATCTGAAACAGTACTCACTCCATGAGCGTCTCCCGCTGACCTCCAGGTTTTTACTCCTTGTCTCTGTCTAAATGTGCAATCATAGTAATTTATAATAAATAGAACAGTCAGTGTAATATAGAGTACACTCAAATCTGCGTGAGTTAATCAGTCTGATGGCCTGGTGGAAGAAGCTGTCCTGGAGCCTGATGGTCCTGGCTTTTATGTTGCGGTACTGTTTCCCGGATGGTAGCAACTGGAGTAGATTATAGTTGGGGTGACTAGGGTCCCCAATGATCCTTTGGGCCCTCTTTACGCACTTGTCCTTGTAAATGTCCTGAATCATGGAAAGTTCACAACTACAGATAAGCTGGGCTGTCTGCACCACTCTCTGCAGAGTCCTGTGATAAAGGGAGGTACAGTTCCCATACCAGGCAGTGATGCAGCCAGTCAGGATGCTCTCAATTGTGCCCCTGTAGAAAGTTCTTAGGATTGGGGACCCATACCAAACTTCCTCAACCATCTGAGGTGAAAGAGGCGCTGTTGTACCTTTTTCACCACACAACTGGTGTGTACAGACCACGTGAGGTCCTCGGTGATGTGGATGCCAAGGAACTTGAAGCTGTTTATCCTCACAACCTCAAATCCATTGATGTTAATAGGGGTTAGCCCTTCTCCATTCCTCCTGTAATCCACAAGCAGCTCCTTTGTTTTTGCGACGATATCTGCTATTCTTTGTAGGATTTTCCATTCAAGGGCATTGGTGTTTCCATACCAGGCTGTGATGCAACCAGCCAATTAAATTGTCAGTCTACAGAATGAGCAAAGTACTATACTTTGGAGAACTGCAGTACAAATGGACTTTATTGACAAATGCTGTGCAATTATTATTTATTCATTAGTCTTTGCAGAAACATAAAAGAAAACAACATTGAAAGTTGTGGTGTGCAATGCAATGTGATGTTAAAAGATAAGAATGTCAATGAGCTGACAGCACTTCTTTTAAATCTTGTTTTGCAGGGAGTCATTCCCAAATGACCTTCAGTTCAGCATTTTGATGCGTTTCACAGTGGATCAGACACAGACTCCAAATTTGAAGGTTAGTTGTAAATACAGAAATCATCATTGAATTTTGCAGTTGTAACCTGACAGGATCATTTTGCACAATGGACTCAGTTTTCCAGATCATCTGCCTTTCTTTCCATGAACTCTAATAAATGCAGCTTTCAGGAAATCAAACCTTACTCTTGCTTTTCACTTTCTTTTATTGTCCATACTTTGCTGTTCTTTAATAAATCAAATAGTAGAATTGAATATGTCTCACTGCCAAGATATAACACAAAAGTCTTATTAGCTAAGAACAGAGAAAGAAAGACTAAAGATGCTGGGCCTGAGTTGTCAACTCTTCTTATACAACTGCCAAATAATACAATACCTGAGAACTTGCAAAGAACTGTAACCACGAAGGTGCACAGTGAACAATTGCATATATGATCGCAAGAAAAGGAGAAGAAAAAAAGGATCAGCCATGATTGAATGGCAGAGTAGACTCAATGGGCCAAATGGCCTAATACTGCTCCTATGTCTTATAGTCTTAAGATCTAAACAGTTACATGTATATGGGTCATTATATTACAATATTAGCAGGCATAAAAGTTAAGCTGCAAAGAAAACAACAATTATACAGTCTAATCCAGCAACGGTGAACAATCATACCTTTTGCATCCATGTGCAAATCATTCACATATATCACAACAGCACTGATCGCTGTGGAGTAACATTAGTCACAGGCATCTAACCACGAAAACGGTCTTCTACTATTATCTTCTGTCCTCTATTACTAAGCCACTTTTGGATCCTATTTGACATCATGGAATTTGACATTTGGAATGATCTACCATGACAACCTTGTCAAAGATCATTTCAAAGTCCATGTAGACCACATCTACTATACTGCCCTCCCCTCATCATTGCTCTTTGTTAATTACTCAAAAAATTCAATCAAATTGACAGCTCTGTCCTCTGTTGACACAGCCATGACGGCCATCTCAGATCACATAGAACGTAGAATAATACAGCACAGGAATGGGCCCTTTAGCCCATAATGTTGCACTGAACCAATTAAATTAATAATCAAGAGGTTAACTAAACTAATCCCCTCTGCCTATGCAATGTCCATATCCTTCCGATTTCCTCACATTCATCTGTCTATTTGAACTTCTCTTAAAAATCTAATGTATCTGCCTCTACTACCACCCCAGTCAGCACATTCAAGGCACCCACCACTTTCTGTGTTAAAAATCTTGCTTCTCATTTGAAATTACCCCCTCTCACCTGATTGCATGCCCTCTGGTATCAAACATTTTAACCCTGGGGATAAAAGTACTGTCTGTCTACTCTATATATGCCTCTCATAATCTTGTATTTCATTATCTCATTATAGCTCATGTCCTCAAATCCAGGCAGCATCCTGGTAAACCTTTTCTGCCCCCTCTCCAAGGCCTCAACATTCTTCCTATAATGAGATGACCAGAACTGTATGCAATACTCCAAACGCAGCCTGACGAGAGTTTTATAAAGCTGCAACATAACCTTCTGACTTTTGAATTCAATGCCTTGCCTAATAAAGGCAAACACGCCTTATGCCTTCTTTACCACCAAATCAATCTATTTATTCACTTACAGGGAGCTATGAGCTTGGACCCTAAGATCCCTCTGCTCATTAACATTCTTTTTCCAAGTGTGCATTAATCCTGTCCCTCAGAATTTCTTTTTCAATAACTTCCTAATACTGTCATACCAGGCTTTTCTCTACCATACTATTTGAAAAGAGGGTCCTCATTCACCATCCTCCAGTCATCTGGCATAATTTTAAAAATCTCAGCCTGTGACAAGCAACTCTTCACTTATCAGCAAGTGAAGATCTCTTCACTTGTCTCCAACTAAAATATGAGGTCTTTATGATTTTACTCTACTTACTGCCTGTTCATGGTTTTTTCCTTGAGAATTTCTGAACTAAATTTATTTATTAATGCTTGATTATTTGTTATTGTTTTAACTTTATCTAAGTTATTGTAACATGTGTGAAGTGAAAAAAGCACTTTCAGATTTTGCTTTGCAAATTACAGGTGAAAGTTGCCATTTTGAAATACATTGAGACCCTGACGATACAAATGGAGCCAGCAGATTTTGTAAACTCTAGTGAAACACGACTGGCAGTATCACGAATCATCACGTGGACAACAGAGCCAAAGAGCTCTGACGTTCGAAAGGTACCTGATTTACCTCTGTATTGTTTTCTTGGGTGGTATGGCACTGTATATTTGTCAAAGCATATACAATTATTTCAATTAATTTAATCATTATTTCCAGTTAGTTTATTCATTTAAATGTGTATTCTCTTAACAAAACCGCAGTATTATTGAAATGCCTGAATCAGAATCAGGTTAGTTCAGGCCATTGGTTCAGAAGTTTCATGACTATTCTTAAGTCTGTTCATCTGAGCTTCAAACTCCTGGAGCAACAAATAATCTGCTGGAAGAACCAGAATCGGGTTTAAAATCACTGGCATATGTCGTGAAATTGTTGTTTTGAGGCAGCAGTACATTGCATAACTAATAATAAAAACTAAAATTATAATAAGTATATATTAAAAAGAAAGCAAAGCAAGTTAAATAAGTAGTGCAAAAAGAGAGCAAAAAAAAGAAAAAAAATTGAAGTAGCATATATAGTAGTAAATATTGAGCTCATCCATTCAGAAATCTGATTGCAGTGGGGCAGAAGCTGTTCCTCAAACATTGTGTGTGTCCCTTCAGGCTCATATACCTCTTCGTTGATGGTAGCATTGAGAAGAGGGCATGTCCTGGGCAATGGGAGTCCTTAGAGCAAAAATTAGTGGGAAAATAAAAGGATCAAGGAGCTTTTAAAAACCAACAGAAGGCAACTAAAAAGTCATTAAGAAGGTAAAGATGGAATACAAAAGTAAACTAACCAATAATATTGAAGAAGATACCAAAAGTTTATTCAGATACATAAAATGTAAAAGAGAGTCAAGTGGTTATCAGACCGCTGCAAAATGATGCTGGAGAAGTAGTAATGGGAAACAACAAAATGGCAGATGAACTGAATAGGAATTTTGCATCAGTCTTCACTGTGGAAGACACTAGCAGTATGGTGGAAGTTCCAGGTGTTAGAGGTCATGAAGTGTGTGAAGTTACCATAACTAGAGAGAAGGTTCTTGGGAAACTGAAAGGTCTGAAGGAGGTGGCTGAAGAGATTGTGGAGCCATTAATAATCTTTCAAAAAAAATCATTGGGCTCTGGCATGGGGCCTAAAGGACTGGAAATTTGCAAAAGTCAGTCTTCAAAAAGGAAGAGAGGCAGAAGAAAGGAAACTATAGGTCAGTTGGTCTGACCTCAGTGGTTGGGAAGATGTTGGAGTAGATTATTAAGGATGAGGTTCTGGGCTACTTGGAGGCACGTGACCAACTAGGGCATAGTCAGCATGGTTTCCTCAAAGGAAAATCTTGCCAGACAAATCTGTTGTAATTATTTGAAGAAATAACAAGCAGGACAGATCAAGGAGAATCGGTTGATGTTGTGTACTTGGATTTTCAGAAGGCTTTTGATAAGGTGCCACTCATGATACTACTTAACAAGCTAATTAGCCCATGGTATTACAGAAAAGATTCGAGCACGGGTAAAGCAGTGACTGATTGGCAGGAGGCAAAGAGTGGGAATAAAGGGAGCCTTTTATGGTTGACTGCTGGTGACTAGTGGTGTTCCACAGGGGTCTGTGCTGGGACTGATTGTTTATACATTATATGTCAATGATTTTGATGATGGAATTAATAGCTTTGTTACAATGTTTGCTGACAATATGAAGATAGGTGGAAGGGCAGGTAGTTTATAGGAGGTAGAGAGGCAACAGAAGGACTTAGATTTGGATAATGGGCAAAGAAGTAGATGGAATACAATGTCAGGAAGTGTATGGTCATGCATTTTGGTAGAAGAAGTGAAAGAGTTGACTATTTTCTAAATGGAGAAAAAATACAAAACACTGAGGCGTAAAAGGACTTGGGAGTCCTTGTACAGGATTCCTAAAAGTTCATTTGCAGGTTGAGTCTGTGGTGAGGAAGGCAAATGCAATGTTAGCATTCATTTCAAGAAGACTAGAATATTAAAGCAAGGATGTAATGTTGAGACTTTATAAAGCTCTGGTGAAGCCTCATGTGGAGTATTGTGAACAGTTCTGGGTCAAATGGCCTAATTCTGCTCCTATATTTTATGGACTTATAGTCTTAATGATGAATTCTGTCGTTTTGAGGCCTCGCCTTTTGAAAATGTCTTTGATGCTCAGGAGGCTAATGAATGGTCTTGCATTTTAAAACACTAATGAAAAGTAACTCTTTACTATGAATAATCTTTGTTATCTTTTAGGAAGCTGGTTCAGTGTATAATAGTTGCAAGAGGCAAAAGCCTGCTCATTCCAGTTTCTGCCTAATTCTCTCACCGTTTGCCTTTTCTCAATTTTATATTCTCCTGTAATATCCATACTTACCCTTATTCATAGTCATCTTAAAACTTCATGAGTTTTGTTCACTGTTTGCTAAATGTTCTGCCACGGCCTGCTCTGGCAAGTTAGACCACACAGCATCCAAGGAAAGCTAGCAAACTAAATGCGAAGTTAGCTGACTGGTAGGAAACGGAGGGTGACGGTGGAGAGAGAGCACTCAAACTGGTGATCTGTGGCTAGTGATAGTGTCCCAATGATTGTTGCTGGGCCCATTGTTATTTCAGATTCAGATTCAGATTCAGTTTATTGTCATTTAGAAACCACAAATGCAATGCAGTTAAAAAATGAGACAACGTTCCTCCAGAATGATATCACAAAAGCATATGACAAAACAGACTACACCAGAAAATCCACATAACGTTTGACAATCCCCAATTCAGAGTCCGGAGAGGCTGCTGCGTATTAATATCGCGCTACCGTCTTAGCGCGTTCCCCGGAAAGGAGCTCCAAATCCACCAGACAAAAACAAGACCAAAAACTAAAGCTACAAGACCTGCACAAAACCACATAGTTACAACAGTGCAAACAATAGCATAATTGATTAAAAAAAACAGACCATTATTGTTTTGGGAAAGAGTAGACGGTAGCGCGATATTAATACGCAGCAGCCTCTCCGGACTCTGGATTGGGGATTGCCAAACGTTATGTGGATTTTCTAGTGTAGTCTGTTTTGTCATATGCTTTTGTGATATCATTCTGGGGGAACGTTGTCTCATTTTTTAACTGCATTGCATTTGTGGTTTCTAAATGACAATAAACTGAATCTGAATAAAAATAGTCCAAAGATGTTAAAGGACAATAAGTTCAAAAGAAATCACCACACAGTTTCCACAAGTCCCCAGGGTCCCGACAGACTGGCCATCCCACGCCAGCAGCAGAAGGAAATACCCCCGCTATGGACTTCCATGGCGCTGCCCGACTCAGCCTCACAGACGCAGCACACACTGAAAGCGACCTGACCGCAGCGGACTCCGAGTCCGTCGAACCTCCGAGCCGACGACCATCCCCTCCGGCACAGCTTCTCCGAGCTCCATCCTCTGCCGAGCGTATTAAGACGACCCCGCCAACGGCCATCGGCAACGTGACCCCGAGGACTGGGGGCCTGTTCTTCCCAGCAGAGTCCTGGACCTCACAACGGCAGCAGCAACGAAGAAGGTCTTCCTGGAATTTCCGGATGTTTCTCTGTGCTTCCACGTCCGTTTTCAATCGATTATGATTGCGCACAGCACCCCACTTCACAAATAACAGATAATCAGCTCCGGAGTGGCCGCTGCAAGCTGCATCGCGCCGCCATTTGTCTTCTATATTAATGATATGGATGAAAATATGAGCAGTAGTGAATAAATTTGTAGTTGATGCTAAAATAGTATTTATCATAGTGCAGAAACTATCAAATTGCAGTGGGTCTTGATTAGAGGCAAATGGAATTTAATTCAGAAAAGTGTGAAGTGTTATGTTTAGGAAGGACAAATCAAGATAGGACTTTTACATTGAATGGAAAGACCTGGCTACTGTTGGACAACAGAAGGACCTTGGAATGTGAATGCATAGTTCATTTAAAGTGGAGTCACAAGTGGACAAGACAATGAAGAATATAAAAGCTGTCAGGGTGTTGAATATAAAATTCCCATTCCCATTCCAGCATGTCAGTCCGTGACCTTCACTTGTGGCGCGATGAGGCCACCCTCAGGATGGGGGAGCAACACCTTTGAGTTGCCTCCAACCTGATGGCATGAATATTGATTTCACCTTCCAGTTAAAAAAATACAATTCCTTTCCCCTCCCTTCTTCTTCCATTTCCCACTTTGGCCTCTTACCTCTTCTCACTTGCCTATCATCTCCCTTTGGTGCCCCCCCCCCCTTCTTTTGCTCCTTTGATCCACCCTCCTATCAGATTCCTTCTTCTCCAGCCTTTTACCTTTCATGCCCACCTGGCTTCACCTAACGCCTTCTCCTCCCCCCACCTTTGTATTCTGGCATCTAACCCCTTCCTTTCCAGTCCTGAAGAAGGATCTTGGCCCAAAACATCAACTGTTTATTCATTTTTGTAGATGCTGTCTGGCCTGCTGAGCTCCTCCAGCATTGAATGTAGAGGTTTGGAAGTAGCGTTGGTGAGATAACATGTGGAACATTATGTGATGTGGAGCATTGTGGAGTTTTAGCCACCCAGTTACAGAACCTGGGCCTCTGTACCTCCCTCTGCAATTGGATGCTCGATTTCCTAAGCGGAAGACCACAATCTGTGCGGATTGGTGATAACATCTCCTCCTAGCTGACGATCAACACTGGTGCACCTCAAGGGTGCGTGTTTAGCATTCTGCTCTACTCTCTCTATACCCATTACTGTGTGGCTAGGCATAGCTCAAATGGTGGCATCCATTAGTCTCTCGAGACCATGGATCTGTGCCTGGAAGGTTTCCAGGGCGCAGGCCTGGGCAAGGTTGTATGGAAGACTGGCTGTTGCCCATGCAGCGAGTCTCCCCTCTCCATGCCACCAATGTTGTCCAAGGGAAGGGCAAGGGCCAATACAACTTGGCACCGATGTCGTCGCAGGAGTTGCCAGAACGAAGTTGAAGGCAACGTTGGACTGCCTTAGGGACTCCAGCTCCAGATTTGTCCACAGGGTTTACTCCCAAACCCTTTCCCATGAGTGGGTATGGCCGCAAGGCAGTGGAGGTTTGAAATCAGAGTTTTCCCTCTCTTAGATGGATTACCTTTCCAGGCTGACGAGCTCCATCTACCTGAAGAACTGGTTTTAAGGTGCCAGGACCCACCTTTGCCTCTTCTCCTGTCAGTAGAAACAGTTCTGTCAGGCTTAGAGGCTAAGCCACACAAGAAGGCCAGGAGTTGGACTTGGTTGTCAGAGGCTATTTGAGGCGCATGCCGTGAGGAGCACTTTTAGGAGGGCAAGCTTGTCCTCTCTACCACCCCTCGGCTTGACAACCTTAGGAACCTTAGCTCAAATACCATCTATAAATTCGCTGATGATACAACCATTGTTGGTAAAATCTCAGGTGGTGACGAGAGGGCGTACAGGAGTGAGATATGCCAATTAGTGGAGTGGTGCTGCAGCAACACCTTGGCACTCAGCGTCAGTATGACAAAAGAGCTGATTGTGGACTTCAGGAAGGGCAAGACAAAGGAACACATACCAATACTCATAGAGGGATCAAAAGTGGAGAGAGTGAGCAGCTTCATGTTCCTGGGTGTCAAGATCTCTAAGTACCTAACCTGGTCCCAAAATATCAATGCAGTTATAAAGAAGGCAAGACAGCGATTATACTTCATTAGGAGTTTGAAGAGATTTGGTATGTCAACAAATACACTCAAAAACTTCTATATTTGTACCGTGGAGAGCATTCTGAGAGGCTGCATCAGTGTCTGGTATTGGGTGTGGGGGGGGCTACTGCACAGGACCGAAAGAAGCTGCAGAGGGTTGTAAATTTAGTCGGCTCCATCTATGGTACTAACCTACAAAGTACCCAGCACATCTTCAAGGAGCAGTGTGTCAGAAAGGCAGCATTCATTATTAAGGACCTCCAGCACCCAGGGCATGCCCTTTTCTCACCATTACCTTCAGGTAGGAAGTACAGAAGCCTGAAGGCACACACTCAGCGATTCAGGAACAGCTTCTTCCCCCTGCCATCCAATTCCTAAATGGACATTGAACCCGTGAACACTACCTCACTTTTTTAATATGTATTATTTCTGTTTTTTGCATGAGTTTTAATCTATTCAATATTCATATACTGTACATTTTTATATTGAGCAATAATTGTGAAGCTGCAATTGAAATTATGAATATGATGATGGGTTTAATTAAATTTCTCTCAGTGTTACTTCAAACAATCTTTTCTCTTTTAGGCTGCCCAGGCAGTTTTAATATGCCTGTTTCAACTCAACACACCAGAGTTCAGCATGCTGCTTGGAGCCCTACCTAAAACATTCCAAGATGGAGCAACCAAACTTCTTCAAACACACCTTCGCAGTTTAGGCAATACTATCCAGGTATTTTTGCTTTGGTCCTTATAATTATTTTACTGGTAATGTAACTTTGTTCAGTTAAACAGGTTGTTAATGCAGTAAGCTGCCTCATTGGATGCAAATTTGCAACATGATTTTTGTTATCTGTAGATCAAAAATATTTATGATAAAGTTAACTGTTTCAATAAGCCAGATTCAATTATGACAGCAAGGTTTGAAACTCTAACACACATTCTATTGACTTTGGTTTCCACATGGTACCCCTCACCTATGGAGTCATAGAAAAGTAAAGCACAGAAACAAGCCCTTCAGTCCATATAGTCTGTACCAAACTATTTAAACTGCCTAGTCCCATCAATCTACACCCATGCCATAGCCCTTCATACCCCTCCCATCTATGCACCTATCTTTGTCAAGTTCCATGAAGGGTTTTAATGCTTATGCTATATTCATTTGATAGCAGTGACCACCTTGCTCCAGTAGTGCCTTCTTTATTTTATGCAATGGACTGCCAAACCAAGATACTTTCTAACTAATGAAAAAAAAATGCCAATCCTTCTTAAAAGGATCCGAAGATGGGCACCAAGGCCTGGTGACTTGTTGCAGGCTGCTCTCATTACTTCATTGTAATCATTCTATTCTTTCACTTCAATGCTCTGTTGTAATGAATTGTTCTATACGAACAGCATGCAATACTAGTTTTTCCACTGTACCTCAATACGTGTGACAAACATAAACCAATTTGCCAGTTTAGTCCACCGCCTTTTCCATTTGATTTACCCTTTCCAAATTTCAAATACCCTGGATTATTTAGTCAGTGAAAGCTTATTTCTCTGATGACAATCAGAGTATATCCATTTATGGCATGCTGCTATTCATCCTCCTTGCTGGAGCAGAATGCATCCAGTTAAAGTACATTCTAATTTAACTTTTTAAACTTTCTGTTCTCTGACTCACCTTGCAGATATTACCACTGCCTATTTAGTTTACTGACTAAATTTCTAACTTGCATCTCTAATCTCCCTCCTGGCTCTTCTCTCAATTTTCCATCCATTTGTCAAAAAAAAACATTTTGCAAAAGTACCTTCCTCAAAAGCAAGTTCCCTTGCTAGGATACTTGCCTTGGCCCTGTTGAGGTGTAAACTTTCCAACTTGTACACGTCCCAGAATGAGTCCCAGACATTCAGAATTTTAAGCTATCAGCTTTGCATTAATTCCCCATCCTCCTGCTTCACTCCTTGTTAGCATGTAACACTAGGAGTAACCCTGAGATGATCAACTTTTAAAATCCTGCTTTTTAATCCCATTTTAAGCTTGGGCAACACAGCACCTTAAAGTCATATCCATTACTATTGTAATCTCTCAATTGCTAAATCTTTTTATCAGTATTCCTTCTCCCCATTGTATAGCTCAACTACTTTCTGGCTCTGGGTGTACCCCATGAAATGTCATCACTCTCACCCCTCTATCTAAAAGGGAAAATCTCTTAGGGTGTGAGAATAATCGGGAGACAGCTGAACTGGCTGCCTGATGCTGCTATCTGCATTTTGGTCACCTATTCCCTCTCAATCTGCTCATTTTGGCATTTGCCATTCCCTGTTACATAATAGAGACTCTATACAATTTCTTTTCAAAGACAGGCAACAAGATTTCATTCTAAAGCAAGCAAGTAGCTGGCTTTGTGCTGGATATAGGTCTGTCTACAATATGGCATCCAATGGACTATGTTGATTGCATTCTGGGCACCACATATCAACTCTGAGGTATATCATAACTGAAAGGAGTTCTCCTCTCTCAATATTCTTGCAATGTCTTGAATTCTCTGAAATGAGTGGATTGAATTAGAAGATGAGGTCAGTGGGTTTCTGGATGTTAAAAACATAAGGCCATAAGACAGAGGAGCAGAATTAGGCCATTCAGCCCTTCAAATCTGCTCAGCTATTCCATTAAGGTTTATTTATTATCCCTCTCAATCCCATTCTCCTGCATTTTCACCATAACCTTTGATGCACTGACTAACCAAGAACCTTTAGACCTCTGCTTTAAATATACTCAATGTCTTGTCTCCACAGCCATCTGTGGCAGTGAATTCCACAGATTCACTACCCGCTGGCTAAGGAAATTCCTCCTCATCACTGCTCTAAATGGACGTCCCTCTTTCTAAGGATGTACCTCGAGTCCTAGAGTCATCCACTGTAGGAAGCATCCTCTGCACTCTATCTAGACCTTTCAACATTCAACAGGTTTCAATGTTTTTTCTAAACATTTCATTGTAATCATTCTATTCTTTCACTTCAATGCTCTGTTGTAATGAATTGTTCTATACGAACAGCATGCAATACTAGTTTTTCCACTGTACCTCAATATGTGTGACAAACATAAACCAATTTGCCAGTTTAGTCCACCGCATCTTTTTTCTAAACTCTTAACGAGTGCAGGCACTGAGCCATCGAACGCTCCTCACATGTAAACACTTTCATTCCTGGGATCAATCTTATAAACTTCCTTTGAGCCCTCTACAACACCAGCACATCTCTTCTTAGATTAAGAGCACAAAACTGCTCACAATGCTCCAAGTACAGTCTGACCAATGCCTTATAAAACCTCAGCATGACATCCTTGCTTTGAAATTTTAGTTTATATTGCAATTTGCATTAAATTTCTCTATTTTCAAAGAGAATTGTGAGACTAAAACTTAAATTTTCCTGCATGATAATAAACAGAACTGCAGAACATCCAGTGAGCGGCAGTTCTGGGTGAAATTGCCTTGTTAATGAGAGAGGTCAGAGTAGAATGGCCAGACTGGTTCAGGCTGACAGGAAGGTGACAGTAACTCAAATAACCACACATTGCAACAGTGGTGGACAGAAGAGCAGCTCTGAACATACAATATGTTGAGCCTTGAAGTGGAAGGGCTACCGCAGCAGCAGAAGACCACCCTGGATTCCCTCCTGTACCTAATAATGTGGCCACTGAGTGTATGCAGCCCAGCACTTCTACAAGGCAACCTTTCCTTGCATCTCTTTCACAGAGATGTCAAGTTCATGGGCATAACCATAAGAACATATAATCAAGCATGGACAGTTTCTGCACAGTCTCATGAATAACTTCATCTGAAGTTTTCATGTTTTATTGTTTTACAGCATTGAATCACAGTGGATTTAATTTGCCTTTTCAACACTGGTCAACAGGAAAAACACTCTTTTGTGTCAAAATGAAAATAGATCTCTACAAAGTGATCTAAATTAATTACAAATATAAAACACAAAATAATTCATTGCATAAGTATTCACCCCCCTTTAATGTGACGGACTAAATCATCACTGGTGCAACTAATTGGTTTTAGAAGTCGCATAATTAGTTAAATGGAGTTCTGTTTTTGGAGACCTGTGTGCAGTTAAGATGTTTCAATTAATTGTAATAAAAATACACCTATATCTGGAAGGTCCAACTGCTTATGAATCAGTATCCTTGCAAAAACTACACTGTGAAGACAAAAGAACACTCTAAGCAACTTTGCGAAAAGGTTATTGAAAAGCACAACTCAGGAGATGGATACACGACACTGAATATCCCTTGAAGTACCATTAAGTCAATCATCAAGAAATGGAAAGAATATGGCACAGCTGTAAATCTGTCTAGAGCAGGCTGTCCTCAAAAACTGAGTGACCACGCAAAAAGGAGACTAGTCAGGGAGGCCACCAAGAGACCTCTAACAACTCTGGAGGAGTTATAAGCTTCATTGGCTGTGATGGGAGAGACTGTGCATACAACAACTGGTGCCTGGGTACTTCAACAGTTGCAACTTTATGGGAGAGTGGCAAAGAGAAAGCCACTTTTGGAAAAAAACCTCAAATGAAATCTCAGCTAGAATTTGCCAGAAGGCATGTGGGAGACTCTGAAGTCAGCTAGAAGAAAGTTCTATGGTCTGATCAAACCAAAAGTGAGTTTTTTGGCCATCAGACTAAATGCTGTGTTTGGAGTAAGCCAAACATCACACATCATCAAAAATACATTATCCATGAAACATGGTGGTGGCTGCATCATGCTGTGGGGATGCTTCACTGCAGCAGGCCCTGGAAGGCTTGTGAAGGTAGAGGATAAAATGAATGCAGCAAAATACAGGGAAATCCAGGAGGAAAACCTGATGCAGTCTGCAAGAAAACTGCGACTTGGGAGATTTGCTTCCCAGCAAGACAATGACCCCAAGCATAAAGCCAAAGAAAGCTACACAGGAATGGCTGGAAAACAACAAAGTTCATGTCCTAGAGTGGCCAAGTCAGAGTCTAGACCTCAATCCAATTGAGAATTTGTGGCTGGGCTGAAAGGGGCTGTTCACTCACAATCCTCATGCAATCTGACAGAGCTTGAGCAGTTTTGTAAAGAAGAACAGGGAAAAATTGCAGTGCTCAGATGTGCAAAGCTGATAGAGACCTATCCACACAGACTGAAGGTTGTAATTGCTGCCAAAGGTGCATCTTCTAAACAATGACTTGAAGGGGGTGAATACTTATGCAATCAATTACTTTGTGTTTTATATTTGTAATTAGATCACTTTGTAGAGATCTGTTTTCACTTTGACACAGAAGAGTCTTTTTCTGTTGATCAGTGTCAAAAATAAATTAAATCCACTGTGATTTAATGTTGTAAAACAATAAAAAATGAAATCTTCCGGGGGATGAATACTTTTTATATTTTAAAAAAAGATGTTTTATGTTTTTGAAACAATTGGAAAACTGCATGACAAAATAATTTTACATTTTTTTAAAATCAGCAGGGATCAGGAAACAGCTCTGTTGCCAGAAGCACACCACGCTCACCTGCAGGTTGGACCAGTCCCCTTACTTCACCGACCAGTGCAACTCAGAATACTCCACCACCAAGGTAAGGTAAACATAGAGGAGGGGCGCCATTAGTTACTGATGAATTAACATTGACTTGTGGAACATTTTCAAGAAATTTTGAATGGTCTGAAATATATAGTCAAAGATTTTGTGCATGTCCAGGTAAGTGGATTAATTAGGAACGGGGATTGAACAAAATAACCCAATAAGTGCATTGGAAGCCACAGTTCTCTACCTCAACACTTCACCTGTATTCACCATGATGAAATATGTGCATGGAAGTGAGTTCAGGAAGGGGTACATGGATAATCCGGAGAAGGTCTATATTATGATGAAGGAGGTGTTAGATGACACCAAACTCTGAAGAGCTGATTTATTAAGAGGGCCGGATGATATCTGAACCTGGTTTGCTATGAGAAGATAGTTGAAACAGGTGGAATTTAAAGCAGGCAAGTGTGAGGTGTTACACTTTTGGAAGACAAACCAGGGTAGGACTTACACAGGGTAGAACAAAGGGATCTGGGAATACAGATCTATAATTCCTTAAGATGACATCACAGATAGATAGGGTCATAACGAGAGTTTTTGGCACATTGGCCTTAGTAAATTGGAATATTGAGTACAGGAGTTGCAATGTTATGTTGAAGTTGTTTGAGACAATGAAACATAATTTGGATTATTGTGTGGCATTCTGGTCACCACCTACAGGAAAGATATGAATAAGCCTGAAAGAGTGTAGAGAAATTTAGAAGGATGTTACCTGGATTTGAGGACCTAACTAGTAGGAAGAGTTTAAGTACATTAGCACTTTATTCCCTGGAGCATGGGAGAATGAAGGGGGAGTTAATAGAGGTATACAAAATTATGAAGAATATGGATAAAGGTTGAATATGAGCAGGCTTTTTCCTCTGATGTTAGGTGAGACTGGAACTGATGTCCTTGGTTTAGGCTTAATAGTAAAATATTTAAGGGTAACCTGGAGGGAATCTCTTCACTCTGAGGGTGGTGCCAGTGTGGAACGAGCTGCCCTGCAGAAGTGGTGGACGTGGGTTCAATTGGAACATTTAAGAGATGTTTCAATAGGTGCATGGATGAGAGGGCTATGATCTGGATGTGGATAGATGGGACTAGGCAGAATAATACTACGAAATATGGCCTTCAAATTTTATTTCAAAAATTGCCTAGCAATTAAAACTGTTAATATGACTTGGATCCTCTCATTTTCCCTCTGATTTCAGAGCTTGTTTCTATTCAGACAAATCAAAAGCGTAGTTTCTATTGTGGCAATTCAGAACCATATTTTGTGAGATCAGTTTCAGTTTTGTGCTTTCTAGTGCTACATTTGCTAAAACACATGGAGTGTAATCAACAGTAACCCCCTGCAATAAGACTTTGCCAATTCATAATTTTCATCTTTTAAGCAGTGCATTTAACTATGATGCAGAAAACATGAACTCAGAAGAAATATACTGCTCTCTTCGAGGTATGTCTGAAGCAATCCAGAACTTCAGTCTCCTTAGTCAAGAAGAAATGAATGAACCTTTGAGGCGAGATGCTAAAAAGGAAGAGGATCTGGAGCAGGTAACTTCTGTGTATTTCTATAATTTTGCCTTAATTGATACCAACTTTAGGAGGATACTTCTTAACTACATGCAGATCAGGTGGTGCTTTCCAATCTTTCCCTTTCTACCAACTGACTGAAAATAGAATGAATGTGCTAAGACCATTGGTCTTGGGTCAGTTCTTCCTACTTAATGGATGACGTTGAGCTGGAAAAATAGTAGAAGTGCTTCAATAAAAGGTGAAAGCTTCAAAGGTTCATTTTTATTTTCAAAATATGTATGCAGAATACAGCTGAGATTTTTCTTCTCCAGATAGCCAAACAGTACAGAAAAACCATAGAAGTAATTGAAAGAAAAGACATCAATCACCCCGGCACAAAAAAAACTCGCAAACTGCAACCCCCCCCCAACCCCTCCCTTACACAAAAGCTAACAGATAGCCCACACGCAACAAGAACCTCAAACCCAACCTCCCAGCCTGCCAATCGGCAACAAGAAAGAAAGACCTAGTTAATGCAATTATGAAGAAGGCATGCCAGTGGCTATATTTCATTTGGGATTTGAGGAGATGTGGTACATCATCAAGATTCTAGCCGATTTCTACAGATGTACCACGGAGAGTATTCTGACTGGTTGCATCACCCATCTGGTATAGAGACACAAATGCACAGAATCGGGGAAAAAAGCTTCAGAGGGTTGTAAACTCAGCCAGCTCCATCAAGAGCACTGGCCTCCCCAACACTGAGGACATTCTCAAAAGATGGTGCCTCAAGAAGGGCAGCACCTAGATTAAGGAACCTCACCATCTAGGCCCTCTTCTCATTACTACCATCAGGGAGGTGGTACAAGAAGTTGAAAACACACACTCAATGTTTTCTGTCAGGGTGAAATGTCAATAAATTTGGAAGTTTTTTTAAATTAAAGTGGAATTGATCATTATTTCCGGGCAATTCTTAATTACTAGTTATTGAACTTACATTACAATAACAGAAAAATCCACTGAATAATAGCTTGGCACTTTTCTCCACCAAATGTAAAGTTCACAGTTCCCACAAAAGCATAGAAGCCTTTAATTTGTAATCAAACCTCTGCTAGGTTGAATTCTGGTCTTGTCCAACAGTGAAGCACAAACTAGCTGTAATTTCTTCAGCTGTAATACTGGGGCATCAGACAGTTCAACAACGAATAACAAAATGCTGGAGGAACTCAGCAGGTCGGGTGCCATCTATGATTAGTTGACTTTTCGGACCGAGCCACATGTAAACACTGGCAAAGAAACAGCAAGCCCCACTATTCATTTGAATGGAATGGAATCACTGCTAGGGAAAGAGAAGATATGTTACAAATTTTTGGATAAATTGACTTTTAGTTCTGAACTGATTTGAGTTTTTTTTTAATCAGACTAGGGTTGTGAGTGGAGTCAACAGATAGAAAAAACGAGAGCAAAGCCACTAAATTGTAGAGGAAACCTGGGAACTTCAGTGTGGAGAAAAAAAGTTTAAAACATTGTTTCTACTGCTTGCAAATCATGAATGTAGAATTCTTGGAACACCCAAAGAAAAGAGGCAGTGAAAAATATTTGAACTTGGGGGCTCTTAAACTTTGAAGTTTAAGAGCCCCCAAGAAGTTTGCTACTGGTGGCTTAAGTTAGAGAAGAGGGAAAAGAAATTGTTATATAGGGGGTGGATTAATTGCTTGGAAAGGATGAATATGAAGGGGTCTGAGTACATGGAAAGGGGAGTAGAAATAAACACAAGTTGGCCATATGTCCCACTCTCTTTGTACTACACTTTTCCATTTATTGAAAATTCTCATTTATTGAATCCAAATCTGGTGAATGCTAGATAAATGATGGTGCTACGGTGAAAGTGGGACAATGTGTACCTCAAAACTTGTTACATATATCAAACCCACTGCCCTCCACTTATTGAATAGGTACTAATAAGCTGACATTGTTAACAAAAATTATAAAATACGCCAGGGTACACCAACGTGCTCCAAACCAAGTGAAATGTTTTAGAGTTTAAATGTATGTATAAAATATGGCAGCGAAGTTTTATATAAGCTCTCAAAAAGATCATTGTGCTAATGACTCGATCATCTGTTTAATAAACAGATTTAATACTGTAATAGAAAACTAACTCGTCCTTTATAAAGAATCTTTTTCATTCACTTGAGAAAGTAGCCTGTGCTTTGTTTTAAATTCTAATGTGAAAGAGCATCTCCAGTGTTCACAGTAGCACATCAGTTCAGAGACTTTATTTTTAGGCTTACCTTTCTGTCATAGGATTTGAAATACAACTTTCTAACTGTATTGAGAGGACTACCAACTTAACCCACTGTTTCCAAAATAAACCATTTCATTTTGAAGAGAAAGAGAAAAAATGGGTATGGAAGGCCAATAGTGTGAGGAAAGAGGAAAAATATTTTACTAATAGTTCTTAATTTCTACTTCTGCTCAATAGGTCACTGCTGGAGCTGCTGACGTTAGAGGAGGTGGTGATGCCACTGACTTAGGACGAATTGCCCTTGACAATAAAACTTCAATGTTAAACACCATGTCCCATCGCAGCAGTTCCCGGCCGCGTGATTATCATCCCTACAACTATACAGATAACATCTCTGTTAGTAAATCGGCCTTAAAGGAAGCCATGTTTGATGATGATGCTGAACAGTTTCCTGATGGTAAGTAGCAGATCTATTTCATTAGTAAGTATCTTTGTTCGAAAATAGCATTGTTTACTCAAGCCCACTATTTTATGCTTATTTTAGTATTTTTTTATCTATTACTTTGATTATTTGCTATGCCATGAGTTTTAAAGTAGTAAGTGAAAATGCTTTAACCGGAAAACATCTGTTTTGATCTGTTTGACATCAGCAATACATGTGGTTCACATACCTTTTTGTCATTAACCCTTTACATTGGTGGCACAGCGCAAATCTGATACAGTGGACCTTGATATTTAAATCATCAAAAACATTGGCATATTTTTAACAGCCCTGCATGCATTCTCATCTATAAATGACTTCAATGATCAGATTTAAAGATTAGCATTTTTGTCACACCTACATCAAAACATGTAGTGAAATGTGTTGTTGCCGTCAAATCAGTGTAGATTGTGATGGCAGCCGCAAGTGTACCACGCTTCTGCCTTCCATATAGTATGACCACAACTAATTAACGGACTAACCTGTACATCTTTGGAATGTGGGAGGACCCCAGAACGCCCAGAAGGAAACCATGCAGTGGCAGGGATTGAACCTCAGTCGGTGATTGGTGATGCAGCAAAGCCACACTACCACGTTGCCCTTTCCATTTCACAATGATTGTAACAATCTAAGTATTCCACCTGTCTGTGACATGTAGACTGACCATTATTGTTTTCCCTTCTCTTTATAAATATGATATAATAAGTTGTGGTGATGTCACCCACCCCAAAGATTGTTCATCAAAGTCAAAATTGAGCTTATTGTCATTTGCTCAAATACAGGAGCAAAGGAAAATCTGTGATAGCAGCACAGGCATGTAGCATCATATAAGCAGCCATCACAAGAAAAAAAAGAAACACGTTAAACATAATTTATGTAAAAGTTAACATTTAGACAAAAAAAAGTTTGCCATTTTTGTGTCAAGTGGACCAGCTGTTCATAATGTTCTTAATAAGCTGGTAAGGAAGGCGGGCTCTGTCGTGGGCAAAGTACTGGAGAGTTTAACATCGGTAGCTGAGCGAAGGGCGCTGAGTAGGCTACGGTCAATTATGGAAAACTCTGAACATCCTCTACATAGCACCATCCAGAGACAGAGAAGCAGTTTCAGCGACAGGTTACTATCGATGCAATGCTCCTCAGACAGGATGAAGAGGTCAATACTCCCCAATGCCATTAGGCTTTACAATTCTACCGCCAGGACTTAGATGATTTAGATGCATATCATATTTTTTTACTGAGTTAAGTATTGTATGTAATTAGTTTTGCTACAACAAGTGTATGGGACATTGGAAAAAAAGTTGAATTTCCCCATGGGGATGAATAAAGTATCTTATCTATCTATCTATCTATCTAATGTTGCGAAACTGTAGTGATTATGTTTTTACCATTTGGTTCAAGAACCAATTCTGTGGCTATGGTTGTTGGAAGTGAACCATTCACTTGGCATACTGCAGAAGATTATCAGGGCAGTATCCAAGGCCAAGCCATCTTCAGAATACCTCATTAATAATCCCTGTTCCATTCTCAAGTTATCTTAAGTTTTATGATATGAATAAAGAGAAGTCTCAAGCTTTCAGGAAAGTATTAAACTGAGGGAGGGCAAATTAAAAAATTATTAGGTACAGGCTGGTTGAGGGGGCGGTGGGAGGTGTAGGAGTTTAATTGGGCAAGTCCACATTTAGTCTATAAGACATGGTTGCAGAAATGACATATTTGGCCCATCGGGTTAGCTCCGCCATTCCATCAGGGCTGATTTATTTTCTCTCCCAAACCTATTCCCCTACCTTCTCCCTGTAACCTTTGATACCCTTATTAATCAAGAACCTATCAACCTTCACCTTAAATATACAAAATAACTCTGTCTGCACAGCCATCCATGGTGACAAATTCCACAGATTCATTATCTATGACATTTACCAGTTTAAAGACCAGCTGATGGAATGGCCAGACTAGAGTTCAGGACTGACCTGTTCAGTCAGGAGGAAGGACAAGGATGTCGAGTTAAGGAACCTTGGATGTCAGGAGAGGTTGTGAATTTAGACAAAAAAACAAAAAAGAAGCTTGTGCAAGGGTTTGAAGCCAAAATCTGACAAGGCACATGAGACAAAAGGGTGACAAATACAGGACTGAAGGTGTTAAATATGAATGTACACAATATCCGGAATAAGGTAGATGATCTGGTTGTGCAGTTAGAGATTGGTGGGTATGAGTTGTGGTCGAAAGAAGATTTTAATCTGCAGTTCATCATCCAAGGATACACATTGTATCCTAGGTAGGCAGAGGAGGTGGGGTGACTCTAGTGGTAAAAAATAAATCAAATCCTTAGAAAGTGGTAACATAGGACCAGAAGATGTGGAATCCTTGTAGGAAATGGCAAAGGTAGAAAGACCCTGATGAGAGTTATATACAAGCCTTTGAACGGTAGCCAGGATGTGGGCTACAAATTACAATGGGCGATAGAAAACGCATATCAAAAGAGCAATGTGATGATAGGCATGAGGGATTTCAATACACAGGCAGATTGGGAAAATCAGGCTGGTGCTGGATCCAAAAAGAGAGAATTTGTTGAATGCCTATGGGGTTATTTTTTAAGGGCAGCTTGTGGTTCAGTCTATTAAGGAAACAGCAATTCTGGTTTGGGTGTTGAGTAATGGAACAGGGACCTTAAGGTACAGGGATCTTTAGGGGATAGTGATCATAATATAATAGTCTTCACCCTGCAATATGAGAGAGGAAAGCTAAAGTCATATGTATTAGTATTACAGTGGAGTAAAGGGAACTATAGAGGCATGAGAGAGGGGCTGGCCAAAGCTGACTGGAAAGGGACAATAGAAGGATTAAAGGCAGAACAGCCATGGCGGGAGTTTCTGGGAGCAGTTTGGAAGATGCAGGATAGAGATATCCCAAAGAAGTAGTATTCTAAAGGCAGAATGACACAACCATAGCTGACAAACAAAAAAAGAAAAAGGGCAAAAATGAGTCAGAGGACTGGGAACCTTAAAACACTAAAAGGCAACTATAAAAAGCAATAAAGAGGGAAAAGAAATATGAAGCCAATGATATCAAAGAGGATAACGAAAGTCTTTTCAAATGTACAACGAGTAAAAAAGAGGTAAGGGTAGATATCAGACCATTGGTAAGCTATGCTGGAGAAGTAGTAATGGGGGACAAGGAAATTGAGGATGAACTAATTAAGTAATTTGCATTTGTCTTCACTGTGAAAGACACTAGCAGTATGCTGGAAGTTTGAGAGTATCAGGGACGAAAATGAGTTCAATTGCTGTTACTAGAGAGAAGGTCCTTGAGAAGCTGAAAGGCCTGAAGGTAGATAAGTCACCTGGACCAGATGGACTACACCCATGGGTTCTGAAAGAGGTAGCTGAACAGATTGTAGAGGCATTGGTAATGACTTTTCAAGAATCACAGATGGTTCCGGAGGACTGGAAAATTGCAAATGTCACTCCTCTTCAAGGAGGGAGGAGTCAGAAGAAAGGAAACTATAGGCCAGTTAGCCTAACTTCAGTGGTTGTGAAGATGTTGGAGTCAATTGTTAACTATGAGGTCTCAGTCTACTTGGAGGCACATGATAAAATAGGCCAAAGTTTCCAGAAGGGAAAACCTTGCCTGACAAAGTTGTTGGATTTCTTTGAGGAAATAACAAGCAGGATAGATTAAGAAGATGTTGTTTACTGGATTTTCAGAAGGCCTTTGACAAGGTGCGGCACATGAAGCTGCTGAATAAAGGGCATTGTTGAGGGTTTAGAGTAAGTTCATAAGAATGATTCTGGGAATGAATGAGTTATATGAAGAGCGTTTGATAGCTCTAGGCCTGTACTTGCTGGAATCTAGAAGAATGAGGGGTTGTCTCATTGAAACCTTTCAAATGTTAAAAGGCAAAGATAGAGTGGTTGTAGAGATGATATTTCCTATAGTGGGGGGAATCTAGAATCAGAGACCAGAGCCTCAGAATAGAGAGACATCCATTTAGGACCAAGATTAGGAATTTCTTTAGCCAGATGGTAATGAATCCATGGAATTTGTTACCACAGTCGGTTGTGGAGATAGGTCACTGGATGTGTTTAAGGCAGTGGTTGATAGGTTCTTCATTAGTCAAGGCATGAAAAGTTACTGGAAGAAGGCAGGAGTACTCTAGAGTGGACAATGTTCCTTTGTTCAAGAAGGGAAATGGGGATAATCAGGAACATTGTAGGTCATTGAGCCTCACATCAGAGGTAGGGAAGCTATTGGAGAGGATCCTTAGAGATAAGATTTATAAGCATTTGGAAAAGCATGGTCTGATTTGGGATAGTCAGCATAGCCTGATTTGGAACTTCTCTTAGTTCTTCTGTTCTACAGCAGTCCCAGGGCCCTAGCATTTCATTCTGAAAGTCCAGTACATTTTTGTCTTTCCAAAGTGCAATACCTCACACTTATCTGAATTGAACGCCATTTGCCATTCCTCAGCCCACTTCTTTGCAAGTCCTGACAACCAGTTTCTCTGTTAACACCATCTATTTTAATGACATACGCATCCTATAATTGTTTGAAACTGAAAGCCATTTAAGTTCTTGTCTAAAATGTGGCATGTTTAATATTACAAACTAAAGATGATTCAGATCCTGAGTTTCAAAAATATGTTTCCCTATTCTCCTGCTGTCAAAGTAAAGAGATGAGTCTACTTGAGAAAAGTGATGATAATATTTTTTGACTAGCTGTTAGACATTTTAACTTGCAAAGGTACAGAATGATTACATTATAAGTTGATTATCTCTAGGTTTGCTGATAGTGGGCGCTACCTACTTGAGTGAATTTATTAATGTTTTGGAGAAATTGAGGAGGGATATTTAGAAACAATATTTCACTGGATAGGCTTCATGAATGCAAAGCTAGGTTTGTTGTAAATTTACAAAATCTAGTTCTTTCTAGATTTATCACAAGGTCAAAAACAAATTAAAATTTGATCTACGTGTGTTGACATATTAGCACCACAAACATTGTAACAGGTAATACTGTGTTGGCTAAACATTTTGTTCAGCAGATGCAGTTTTTAAAAGATAAGAGTGCATGAATAAATGCAGTTCTCTCTCGGTGTCTCTTCCATGGAATACTCCCCAATGCCATTAGGCTTTACAATTCTACCGCCAGGACTTAAGAACTTTTTAGAAGCTATTATTAATGCTTTTTGAGATAGTGATTTAGATGCATATCATATTTTTTACTGAGTTAAGTATTGTATGTAATTAGTTTTGCTACAACAAGTGTATGGGACATTGGAAAAAAGTTGAATTTCCCCATGGGGATGAATAAAGTATCTATCTATCTATCTCAAAGAGACTGTTGTATGTTTTTACATTTGTGAAGAATAATTAGGGCTGTTGATTGTAGAATTATTACTGTTCAGTTCATTCGTAACTCTTCGTAATGTAAACCTGTGCCTGCATGAAGCAAGAGCTGGAATCACATTCAGGCAATGGCTGACAAGTGGCAGGTAAAATTCACACTATTCAAGAGACATTAATTACTTCTGACATTCAGTAGTGTTATTAGTACCAAGTCACATCCCCGTACCTTCATCATCCTAGGGATAACTAACTACTGACCAGAAAGACTACTGGATTGTAAATATACACTCAGTGGCCACTTTATTAGGTACTCTCGCACAACCATACACATTATCCTGTACCCAGTAAAGTGTATGGTTGTGGTCTTCTGCTGCTGTAGCCCATCCATTTCAAGGTTAGATGTGCTGTGCATTCAGAGATGCTCTTCTGCACATCACTGTTGTAAAGTGTGGTTATTTGAGTTGCTGTCACCTTCCTGTCAGGTTGAACCAGTCTGGCCATTATCCTCTGACCTCTATCATTAACAAGGCATTTTCACCCACGGTACTGCCACACACTGGAATTTTTATTTTGTTTTTTGCATCATTCTCTGTAAACTCTAGAGACAGTTGTGTATGAAAATCTCAGGAGATCAGCAGTTTCTGAGATACTCAAACCTGGCACCAACAATCATTCCACAGTCAAAGTCACTGATCACACTTCTTCACCATTCTGATGTTGGTCTGAATGACAACTAACCTCTTGTACATGTCTGCATGCTTTGATACATTGAGTTGCTGCCACATGATTGGCTGATTAGATAATTGCATTAATAAGCAGGTGTACCCAGTAAAGTGGCCACTGAGTGTATGTGCACAGCGTGACCACAAGGGTAGGTCAGCATTGGATATTCTTCCTGACACTCATAAATAAAGTTACTTGTCAGGAATGGTATTAAATCTCAGCCTGAATGAACCCTGTTGCAGCAGTACTCATTACATTCAATATCACCCGGCAGAAATCTGCACACTAGGCTGGCAGCTCATCCGTCCTTTCCCAACACTCACGTTATTTCTGTCATGGGTCCAGTCTCAAAACCCATGCAAATTACTTCCCTAAGACTACTCTGAAAACAGCTCACTAATCTTTAAATACATTCTTAAATAAAGTAAATAAATGAATTCCATATATAGTACTGTGCAAAAATCTTAAGCATCTAGATATAGCTAGGGTGCCTAAGACTTTTGCACAGTACTATATTTGTCAGCAGAGAGCAAGTTTGTAAGTCTGGTGTGAGAAAAGGTTGTTGGGAATAGCAAGGGTGGAGCGCTGTGGGAGGGGCTTGGGACAGGTGGCAGACGGGCAGGGGGTGGTGTGGATGCTGGCACACCCAGCCCTTAGACACCGGGCAAGGTAATTTGATTCCAAACTATTAGATTGGTGATCATTACAGAATGTTTCTCCAGTGCTTCCTGCTCCCTCCCCTTTCCCTTTTCCCAACCATGATTCCCCTCTCCCTTTCCCCTTCCTACTCTCAGTCCACAATAAAGACCCAGGTTTATCATCACTCACACATCATGATTTTTTTAAGGCAGCAGTACAGTGCAATACATAAAATTACAACAGTACTGTCCAAAAGTGTCCATGCTGCACTGCAGTTTCTTAATAATCTATAGCTCCTATTTTCATTATTCAGTTTCAAATGAAGTCTAGATTCCTTTTGCTTTATTTGCTGTTGTCTTAAATAGCCCACATCCTTTATGCCACATTCCATTGACTAATACCATTTTCATTGTATCTTTCCTTTCTTGGTCTCATCATTTTGGTAGATCAGTGCATCAATTGATGTGGATGTGGTTGGCCACACCACGCGTTTCTGTGCTGTACAGCTCAATTCCTTGATGATTTCATACTTGACATTCCCCTTCCCTCACCCACCTACCTTCTCCCTCACTTGGTCTCATCTATCCCCTGCCAGCTTGTACTCCATCCCTTCCCCCACCACTTTATTCTGGCTTCTTCACCTTTCCTTTCCCATCCTGATGAAGGGTCTTGACTTGACACATCCTCTGTTTATTCCATTCCATAGATGCTGTCAAACCTGCTGAGATCCTCCTGCATTTTGTGGATGTTCACATTTGTCGATGTTGTGTTCCTATCAATTACGAGAGCCTGTGCCTGATTGACTAAATTCCATTCCACTTTGGTAGCTTCATACATTTTGAATTTAGAAATGAGATAGTCATATATTTTTTACTCCATTTTAGTGTTTGAGCAAATTAATTGATCTTTGAACTGTTTGAGACTGAGCAGTTGAGTGTTATTGGAGTGCCTTTAATTTTTCAGTTACTCTTTGAGGTGGAGAAGGTGTGTTTAATTGTTAGTATTATTAATCTTTAATCTCTTAGCATAATATGGTTGCAGGAATAACGTAAGTATTCATTTGTGAGATATTTGTTCTATCATGGCTTTGAACTTTGTATGTTCTTTTAATACCAACCCTTCTTACAAAATTGTGTACACTGGCCATTAATAGTTGATTTTGAGATAATCTACTTGTAATGCAGTCATTCCATTCCTTCAGACACCTATTAACTCATTAAGTTAAGACATGAGTTGTGCACACGGGGCATTAATATTTGACTTTTGTTATCAGATGCTACTTTGGACCAGTCTGATTTGGTTGCAGAGCTACTGAAGGAACTTTCCAATCACAATGAGAGAATAGAAGAACGTAAAGCAGCAATGTATGAACTCCTTAAGTCAATTCAAGAAGAGTCATTAGGCGTGTGGGATGAACATTTCAAAACAGTTTTACTGCTGCTTCTTGAGACACTTGGAGATAAAGAGGTTAGTTAACTTTGAATTCTCCATTCCATGGTATTTCTCATTATGTCTTTTCCTTTGCAAGTTCTGTGAATGTATACACCAGGTTATATTCCTAGGATAAACAGTGCCATGGCATTTTGTAGAGTTAGTTACAGAAATGTGCAAAGTAACCTTCCCTTATGTTCCCATTCATCTTTGCTTACAATGCAAAAACACCTATCCTCCAGCTCACCATATGGGGACCTGACTCTGTTGGGCAGTACAATCTAATTCATAAATTGGTGATCAAGCAAGTGAAGTTGAGTTAAGTTTCCCCCTCTAGTTCAAGAGTCTGATGGTTGGGGGTAATAACTGTTCCTGAACCTGGTGGTGTGAGTCCTGAAGCTCCTCTACCTTCTTTCTGATGGCAGCAGTGAGGAGGACAGCCTGGGTGGTGGTGGTCCTTGATGATGGATACTGTTTTCCTGCAACAACACTCCTTGTAGATGTTTTCAATGGTAGGGAAGGCTTTACCTTTACCCATGATGGGCTGGGCCATATCCACTACATTTTGTATGATTTTCTGTTCAAAGACATTGGAGTTTCTATACCAGGCTCTGATGCAACCAGCCAATATATTCTCCACCACACATCTATAGAAGTTTGTCAAAGTTTTAGAATGCCAAATCTTCGCAACGTTCTGAGAAAGTAGAGGTGCCTTCTTTGTAATGGCACTTATGTGCTAGGCCTTGGACAGTCCTCTCAGCTGATAACACTAATGAGGTCTGGGTCATGGACCTCCAATTTCCTCCTCCTGAAGTCCAAAATCAGCTCTTCAGTCTTGCAGACATTGTATGAGAGGATGTTATTGTGGCACGACTCAGCCAGATTTTCAACTTGTACAGCTCTCTATAAAGAAACAACAAGAAAGGCACAGAAACTGCTCTGGGGCGTACTGGAGAGGTTGTGAAAGAGGGACAGCATCCAGCAGATCCACTCAACCAAAGCTGAGTCTTCAGTTAAATGTTGATCCCGACAAACCTGCTGTGCAGATGCAAAAGGTTTTAACACATTTACCTTCATCCATCAAAATATTGAGTGCAGGAGTTTAGACGTCATGCCAAGTAGTTTTATAATGTTATGAGACTGGGAATACTCATGTTCGAAGGGACCATAATTACCTTATACACCGGTCACTAAAAGCAGATGTCCAGGTGCAGCAGTCAGTCAGAGTATATATTGGTCTTTATTACTAGCGGATTGAGCACTATGTCATACCACGCTTGCTGAGATGACATTTGGAAAATATTGCATACAGTTTTGGACTGCTTTTGTAAAATAGAAGATGCTTGCTAAAGACTGAGTGTGCCTGGGATTTCCACACTGGTCCCTGGGAGGGCAGGGCTAATACCAAAGGTGAGATTGAGGAGGCTGTGTTGTAGACTACTAAGTTTCAAACAATAAGGGGCAATCTCACTGAAGCACAGAAACTTGATAGAATGCTTGACAGGCCAGACACTGAGTTTATGCCCCTGACAGTGGTCGTGGTTTCAAAATAAGAGATGAATTTAAACATAGAACAGTACAGCACAGTACAGGCCCTTCAGCCCACAATGTCGTGCCAACCCTTAAACCCTGCCTCCCATTTCACCCCCCACCTTAAATTCCTCCATATACCTGTCTAGTAGTCTCTTAAATTTCACTAGTGTATCTGCCTCCACCACTGACTCAGGCAGTGCATTCCACGCACAAACCACTCTCTGAATAAAAAACCTTCCTCTAATATCCCCCTTGAACTTCCCACCCCTTACCTTAAAGCCATGTCCTCCTAACTAAGGAGAAATTTCTTTACTCAAGTTGTGAGAATCTTTGGAACAATGGGGAGGCTCAATCATTGATGATGTTTATTTTATTTTTATTTAGCGATACAGCATGGAACAGGCCCTTCCAGCCCTTCGAGCCACACTGCCAAGTAACCCTTGCTATAATCCTAGCTTAATTGCAGGACAATGACCAATTAGCCTACCAACCGACACATCTTTGGACTGTGGGATAAAACCGAACCACCCAGGGGAAACCCACGTGGTCACGGGGAGAACATACAAGCTCTTTCCAGAGGATGCTAGGATTGAACTCTGAACTCCGCTCCTTGAACTTGTTACGTTCCCCAGTAACCGGGTGACTTACCAGCAAAGATAGATAGGTCCGCTGAAGCCTGGTGCTACTATTTCCAAACGTTTTTATTTATAAAGGGGCACAAACGTATGGTTACTACAAAACATTCAGATCATATACATCGTCAAAACTCAATCTAAAGCACAGGTGTAGTAATAATCAAAAATGAGCTCTATCGTTGTCTAGGGGATACTGAGTCCAATTGGGTATAAGAGTCACTCAAAGTCTGCAGGCTTCCCCGTTTCGGGAACCGCTGACATTTCACGTGTTGGATAGAGAGAGAAGGAACACTTGCCCGTCGTCTTTGCGAAGCAAATCCCTGTTGTTAGTTAAAACGGTTTGTCCATTGGTTCCAGCCACAGACTCCCGATCTGGAATCTAACGCACGTGGCTTCCTTCAAAATGGCTTCCCACTCCGACGGGAAGCACTATCGTGTCTTCTTCATGTGTCTCCTTGGTGCGTCTGAGGCCCCGCCTCGGCAGCCCACCTTTTATCTGGACTGGCAGGGTTGTCGATGTCCATCAGGGTCGGGGGGCGAGGCAGTCTTTCCCCCATCACCCATCTCACCTTGCCCTGAGGGTCTGCACGTAGGCCAGTTCCTTATTCCACAAAGGTGTCTCCCAAGACAATGGCTATGTCCAAGGCTTTTGTCTTGTTGAGCGACCAGCCCACATTCCAAACCGTAAGGCTCTCTCTCTCTCTCTCTCTCTCTCTCTCTCTCTCTCTCTCTCTCTCTCTCTCTCTCTCTCTCTCTCTCTCTCTCTCTCTGCGATTCTCACAAAGGAGGGGGCTGAGGTCATAACACCTCCCCTCTTAAAAGTTTTTTACCAGCGGTTAAAAACAAGTTGGTACAGGATTTTTTCTGGACTCTAACATACTACACAAGCTTTTCTCTTCACAGAGTACTACCGTTATACATTCCAGTCAGTATCTAAACAGGTAACAATTACAGTGCCCCTTTCTTTAATATCTTAACCTCACGTACCGTACTAAAGTCTGGTAGCATCAAACTTCAGCTCAATAACCACCTATTTTTATTTATTTTCTTCAGCAACACAACTAAGGAGGTGTGATCTTAGCCTAGGTGCATCTACAAAAGTTTATACAAATACTAATCGTTTCGGTCGTGTTATTTCATCGGCAGGTCTCCAAAGGGGTTGTCTTTATTATGCACAGGCTTTGGGCGCAAACCCATACAACTGGCGTCGCTGTTTAAAAATGACAACTTCTATTGACCATCGCCTCTTTCCCGGGGAGTCCCCCCTTGGGAAACTTGAGTAATTTGGCGAGGTACTCTCCCGCCTTTCCTTTCCACGAGGGTTATTCTCTTAACTCCATGTCCCCAACCTAGTCCATCATGGGAATTTCCGCCCAATTCTTTAATGCTACACAGGTAGTTAACCCTTTTGTCAAGACCATACAGGCTGATGTGTTTTAGTTCGAACCTTTTTCTCCGGCCGCATTTAAATTTCGGCTTCCTCACAGCGCTTTCTTGAATAACAATAGCGTGTGAGGCCCCTTTACATTCCAAATCAACCTGTAATCGATGCGCAGGCATCAATCTAGACTTTAACTTTTTTTTCTTCGATTTGGGAACTACGGATTTACCGTTCTCCTCCACAACAACAGTTATCTCCCCATTCGTAAACTCCACCTTAACTCTGAACACCCCCTTCAGCACAGACACCTTCTTCCCCGAACCAAGTCTATCTGATCCAAAAGGACGGCCGTCTCGTCCAGCCGAGTCAAATACCTCAGACTTTTTCTGAGCTCCGTGACTAGGTTTAGGACCACGGGCCTCCCCATCTTGGACACACTCAAACGGGGCATTCGCCTCTTCCAGGCTTTCAATCCCCAGACCCTTTTCAAATTCTAACGTCCTCTGATCCTCCCAGTTACTCTCTGGGCAACTCACTTCCGAAGTAAACTCAACCCCTTGGGCTGAAACAACCTCATCTGCTAATCCAGCAGACTTCTTCAAGGTAATGGCATCCTTTTCATCGAGGACTGCCCTCATTTCATTATCGGGAACACCTTTAGACTCATCCAGGTCCAACCCTGGACCTTTTAACAGCTTTATCTGTTTCTCATCTTTATTTCCTACCTCTAGGACCTTTTTCTTCGCTAAAGGAGGATCTACCTTCTCTCCTTTCTCTCCTTTTACGTTACTATTCCTCGTTTTACCACCCTCGAAACCCTCGTGGCACAGGGTCGGTAAAAACGTCTGAGCCAAATTTAAACTGCTCGCTTTCTCAGCTGCCGCTCTCAACAGGCTGCGAGTGTCCGCGCATGTGGGATAGCTCGGGGACTCTATGGGCGGGGCCTCAACTCTCACGGGCTGGGTTTTTAGGTTCACGGCTGCTCCAATCTTCCCACCCGCTAGGTTGTTACCCAGAAGGACGTCCACGCCTTTCCCCGGCAACTCCGGCAGGACCCCCAGTTCCACTGGTCCCAACACCAACTCACAATCTAGAAGGACCCTATGCAAAGGCACTACCTCGGTCCAGTTTCCTATGCCTCTCAGGGCTACCTCGCCCGTCGGAGGTCCGAATGGTAATACGTTACGGCTAATTAATGATAGCTCCGCCCCCGTGTCTCTCCAAATCCGTACGGGGATAGGCGGGTCCCCCTTCCTCACAGACACGGTTCCGGGTGACAGATAAATCTCCGACCCCTTGCGCTCTCTGCTCCCCTGGGACCCTCTTGCCAATTTTCTGATTACCACTGCACGCTCTCTCTCTCTCTCTGGCTCCTTTCTCGGAGCAAAGCATTTAGATGCAATATGACCCACCTTTCCACAATTAAAACAGGTTAAACCAGGAAATCTCCAGGTTTCCTGCCTGTTATCCTCACTTTTTCTGCTAGCTCCCGGCGGGATCTCCGCTCAGCCGGCGGGCTTTCCCTACCATTCCGACGGTCTCTCGGGTAACTTTTTGGCGAGGAAAACTTTGTCTTGTGGGTTAGGGCATATTCATCTGCGAACCTAGCAATTTCTGAGATGGACTGATTCGTCCTCTCATTTAAATACATTCGGATCTCTTCCGGAACACAACCTTTAAATTCCTCAATCAAAAATAACTCCCTGAGACGCCCATAATTCTCGGCCACCTTTTCCGCGGTGCACCAACGGTCCAAGAGCACACCCTTCTCATGGGCTAGCTCGGTATATGTTTGATTCCACCCTTTCCTTAAATTTCGGAACCTTTGTCTATACGCCTCAGGTACTAACTCGTAACCTCGGAGAATGGCCTCCTTTACTTGGTCATAATTCCCTTCCCCTTCTGGGGGTAACGCAGCATATGCCCGCTGTGCTTTCCCTCGTAACACACTTTGTAACAACGCCACCCACTGCTCTCTGGGCCACTTCTGATTCACTGCCACCTTTTCAAAAAGCAAGAAATAACTATCAACATCCGTCTCCTCGAAGGGGGGGACCAACCTCAACGCCCGACTAACATCAAACCCCTCCTCTCTCTCTTGCCCTTGAGCTCTTCGCTCTTGCTTTCGCCTGTCCAGCTCCAATTCATGGCTCCTTTGTTTCTCTTTCTCTTCTGCTTCTGCTTCTAGCTGCTTTAGCTGGAGCTCATGACCCCGTTTCATCTCTAATTCCTTTAGTTTGAACACCTGCTCCCTTTCCTTTTCCTTTTCCTTTGCAGCTCGTTCCTCAGCCTTTTCCTTTGCAGCTCGTTCCTCAGCCTTTTCCTTTGCAGCTCGTTCCTCAGCCTTTTCCTTTGAAGATCATGTTCCAACCTTACTTTCTCCAACTCTAACTGATCTGCCCCACTCGCTAATCTCTTTTCGGGGATATTTTCCAAATCCTCAGCTGCAAACACCTTCTTCCCAATGTAATACTGATTTATGGCCCTTCACACTTCCTGCTTTTTCATTGATGACCTCACCTCTGCGAGGTCTAACCCCTTTGCCAGATTTACCAAGTCTGATTTGGTAGCCGTCCCTAGCGCCTCTACAGTCGGGTTTCTCATAAATTCACCCACATCCATCTTTGCTGGTTTCCTGTCTGGCTACCTGCATAACCAGATTTAAGTTTGGACTTACAGCCCGATTCACTGACCCTCCCCTTTGGTTTCAAATCCCGGACGAGCCCCCACTTGTTACGTTCCCCAGTAACCGGGTGACTTACCAGCAAAGATAGATAGGTCCGCTGAAGCCTGGTGCTACTATTTCCAAACGTTTTTATTTATAAAGGGGCACAAACGTATGGTTACTACAAAACATTCAGACCATATACATCGTCAAAACTCAATCTAAAGCACAGGTGTAGTAATAATCAAAAATGAGCTCTATCGTTGTCTAGGGGATACTGAGTCCAATTGGGTATAAGAGTCACTCAAAGTCTGCAGGCTTCCCCGTTTCGGGAACCGCTGACATTTCACGTGTTGGATAGAAAGAGAAGGAACACTTGCCCGTCGTCTTTGCGAAGCAAATCCCTGTTGTTAGTTAAAACGGTTTGTCCTCTGGTTCCAGCCACAGACTCCCGATCCGGAATCTAACGCACGTGGCTTCCTTCAAAATGGCTTCCCGCTCCGACGGGAAGCACTATCGTGTCTTCTTCGTGTGTCTCCTTGGTGCGTCTGAGGCCCCGCCTCGGCAGCCCACCTTTTATCTGGACTGGCAGGGTTGTCGATGTCCATCAGGGTCGGGGGGCGAGGCAATCTTTCTCCCATCACCCATCTCACCTTGCCCTGAGGGTCTGCACGTAGGCCAGTTCCTTATTCCACAAAGGTGTCTCCCAAGACAATGGCTATGTCCAAGGCTTTTGTCTTGTTGAGCGACCAGCCCACATTCCAAACCGTAAGGCTCTCTCTCTCTCTCTCTCTCTCTCTCTCTTGCGATTCTCACAAAGGAGGGGGCTGAGGTCATAACAAACTATAATAGTGTCAATCTAAGCACTACAGTACCATGGTACCCAAGGTGGCATTGTGCTAACCACTATGCCACCTTAGCGCCAATGTTCAAGGCAAATATTAATAGATTTGTGGATATTTAAAGGATTGTGATATGGGGGTAAGACAGGAAAACAATATTTGCAGTAGGATTTTTTTTTGAATGGCAGACATTGCTTGGAGCTGAATGACCTCCTGCTTCTATCTCTTACATTGTTTATGAATTACTGTTCACTTTGGAATGAAATTAATGTGTGAAAAATATTTGCCAGTTGAATGATCTGATGCTAGTGACATGTTGAAATCTTTAATGCATTTACCGTTTCATTCTTTGCCTCTCAGGAAGTAATCACCTAAGTTTCCTAATCTTCAAATAACTAATTCTGAAGTGACACTTTTGTTATTAGATGGAATTTCAAATTCTGAAAACCTCCCTCCTGTTCACCTCTGTGTCCAGTCACTGTCTTCAAAGTATTTGCATTGGGGGTTTATTAACATAGAGTTTCTTTTCTCTTGATAATTGCAGCATACGATCAGAGCATTAGCACTGCGAGTTTTAAAAGAGATTTTGAAACATCAGCCAGAAAGATTCAAAAATTATGCGGAGCTCACCATCATAAGAACACTGGAAGCTCACAAAGATCCCCAAAAAGAGGTTGGTTTATTACTGATCCTTTTGCAAAGGAAGAAATAAAATGTCAGGCTGCCATATTGTTTCAATGAAAGTAAACTGATTACACAGAAAAATAAAAGTTTACAAATGGATTGGTAACATATAATTTTCTTTTGTCATCAGTTCAGGAAGATTTACAAGGTGTTAATCACAATTAAGACACAAAATATTGGGGTATATGACTGATGTGAAAAGTAAATTATGGATTAAACATATGACGAATGGAATGTCGAAAGGATCGATACTGGATTCCCAACTGTTCACAATATGCGTTGTAATATATCTGTAAATCTAAATGCTACAGGGTAGTTTGGAAGCTGAGGAGGGTACAGAAAGACATCAAGGACATACTGATAGCTATCATAGCAGTTAGTGTAATAATTTACAGCACAGCTGTAATATCGGGCTTTGATTCCTGCCACTGTCTGTAAGGAGTTTGTAGACTCACCCTGTAACTATATGGGTTCACCTAGGTGCTTCAGTTTCTTCCCACATTCCAAAGATGTACAGTTAGGGTTAGTAAGTTGTGGGGATGCTACGTTATAAACACAAAAAATTCTGTTGAATCTGGAAATCCAGAGGAACACGCACACAAAATGCTGGAGGAACTCAACAAGTCAAGCAGTTTCAAGCCAAAACCCTTCATCAGGAATGGAAAGGAAAGGGGAAGATGCCAGAATAACAAGGATGATGAGGGGAAAGGAGTACAAGCTGTAAGGTGATAGGTGAAGCCAAGTGGTTGAGAGAGATGAGGTGAAGGCAGAAGCTGAGAGGTGATAAGTGGAAAATATAAAGGGCTGGAGAAGAAGGAATCTGATCAGAGAGTGGACCATGAGAAAAGGGAAGGGCACCAGGTGGAGATGATAGGCAGGTGAAGTGAAAAGGTAAGAAGGGAGCCAGAGTGTGGAATTGAAGAAGGGGGAAGGGGAAGGCTGGGGGAAAATTTCCAGAAGCTGGAGAAATCAATGTTCATGCCATCAGGTTGGTGACAAACTAAAAAGAATATAAGGTACCTGAATCACTGAGAGTTAATGTGCTGTAGGTATTGTACATTGATCCTTGTTGTAAAAGAATTTGAAGCATCATATGGCTCTGGTGAGACCTTTTAAGACCATAGGACACAGGAGCAGAATTGGGCCACTCGGCCCATTGAGTCTGCTCTGCCATTCCATCATGGTTGATTGATTATCCCTCTTAACCCCATTCTCCTTCCTTCTCACCATAACCTTTGATGCCCTGTATAATCAAGAACCTATCTACCTCTGATTTCAGTATACTTAATGACTTGGCCTCCACAGCCGTCCTTGCCAATGAATACCACAGATTCACCATCCTCTGGCTAAAGAAATTCTTTCTCATCCCTGTTCTAAATGGACGTGCCTCTATTCTGAAGCTGTGCCCTGTGGTCCTAGACTCACCCACATCTACTTTATCCAGGCCTTTCCATATTCGATAGGTTTCAATGAGATCCCCCGCCCCCCCTTCTAAACTCCAGTGAATATAGACCCAGAACCATCAAACTCCTCATGCTTTAACACTTTCATTCCCAGAATCATGCTTGTGAACCTCCTCTGAATTATCTCCAATGCCAGCACATCGTTCCTTACATAAGGAGCTAAAAAGTGCTCACAATACTGGAGGTGCGTCCTCACCGATGCCTTATAAAACCTCTACATCACATCCTTGCTCTTATGTTCTAGTCCTCTCAAAATGAATACTAACCTTGCATTTGCCTTCCTCACTACCCTGACTCAACCTGCAAGTTAACCTTCAGGTAATCCTGCACAAGAACTCTCAAGTCTCTTTGCACCTTGGATTTTTGAAATTTTCCTCATTTAGGAAATAGTCTACATTTCTGTTCCTCTACTAAAGTGCATGACTGTGCACTTCCTGACACTGTATTCCATCTGCCACTTCTTTGCCTGTTCTAATCTATCTATGTCCTTCTGCAGCCTCCCTGCTTCCTCAACACTACCTGTCCCTTCACCTGTCTTCATACCATCAAAGCCATCAATTCTATCATCCAAATCATTGACATATAAAGTAAAAGGGAACCATCCTTACACCAACCCGTGTGGAACACAACAACCAGAAAAGGCTCCCTTTGTTCCCACTCTTTGCCTCCTGCCAATCAGCCAATCCTCTATCCATGCTCATATCTTTTCTGTAGTACCATGTGCTCTTTTAAAGGAGCCTCGTGTGTGGCACCTTGTCAAAGGCCTTCCGAAAAATCCATGTACATAACATTCACCAATTCTCCTTTATCTGTCCTATTTGCTATTTCCTCAAAGAATTCAGAATTTTGGGAAATCTCACTGACTTTGGTGTATTTTATCATGTGCCTTCAAGTACCCCAAAACCTAATCCTTAATACTGGATTCCCAATATCTTTCCTACCAGTGAAGTCAGGCTAACTTTCCTATCTTTTGCTTCGCTCTCTTGAAGAGTGGAATGACATTTGCAATTTTCCAGTCCTCCGGAACCACGTCAGAATCTAATGATTCTTGAAAGATCACTGCTGATGCATCCACAATCACTTCAGCTATCTTCTCCATAGTAATAGCAACTGCAGTCACCTCTGCCCTCCAACATCCTGAACATCCGGAGAAATTTGGATGGGAGGAGTATGGACTGCTATGGTTCAGGTCAATAGGGGTAGGCAGATTAATGGTTCGTTAATAATTAGATGGGCCTAAAGGCCTCCGCTTTAAATATACCCAATGACATGATTATAAGACCAGAAGACATAGGAGCAGAATTAGGCCATTTGGCCCATCAAGTCTGCTCTGCCATTCAATCATGGGATGGCTGATCCTTTTTTTCCCTCCTCAACCCTAGTCCCTGGCCTTCTCCCCATAATCTTTGATGCCGTATGTAATTAAGAACCTATCAATCTCTGCCTTAAATACACCCAATAACCTGGCCTCCACAGCTGCTTGTGATAACAAATTCTACAAATTCACCACCCTCTGCCGAAATTTCTCCGCAGCTCTGTTTTAAATGGGCGCCCCTCTATCCTAAGGCTGTGCCCTCATGTCCTAGGGTCCCCCACCATGGGAAACATTCTTTCCACATCTACTCTGTCTAGGCCCTTCAACATTTGAAAGGTTTCAATGAGATCCGCCATTGTCCTTCTAAATTTCAGCAAATACAAACCTAGAGCCATCAAACATTCCTCATATGATAACCCTTTCATTCCCGGAATCTCCTTGTAAGCCTCCTCTGGACCCTCTTCAATGCCAGCATATCTTTTCTTAGATGAGGAGCCCAAAACTGTTCACGATACTCAAGGTGAGGCCTCACAAATGCCTTATAAAGCTTCAGCATTAGATCCCTGCTCTTGAATTCTAGACCACCTGAAATTAATGCTAACATTGCATTTGCCTTCCCTAACACCGACTCAACCTGCAAGTTAACCTTTAGGATATTCTGCACAAGGGCTCCCAAATCCCTTTGCATCTCAGATTTTTGAATTTTCTCCCCACTTAAAAAATAGTCTGCACATTTATTTCTATTACCAAAGTGTATGACGATGCATTTTCTAACATTGTATTTTATATGCCACTGTCTTGCTGGTTCTCCTAAACTGTCTTAAGTTCTTCTGCAGCTTACCTGTTTCCACAACACTACCTGCTGCTTAACCAATCTTCGTATTATCTGCAAACTTGGCAACAAAGCCATCTGTTCCATCATCTAAATCATTTATATACAGCATGGAAAGAAATGGCCCTAACACCAAACCCTGTGGAACACCACTAGTCACTGGCAGCCAACCAGAAAAGGATCCTTTTATTTCCACTTGCTGCCTCCTACCAATCAGCCAGTGCTCTAACCATGTTAGTAGCTTTCCTGTAATACCATGGCCTCTTAACTTGGTAAGAAGCCTAATGTGTGGCACCTTGTCAAGGGCCTTCTGAAAGTCTACATACACAACATCCACTGCATCTCCTTTATCTATCCTACTTGTAATCTCCTCAAAGAATTCCAACAGGTTCATCAGGCAAGATTTTCCCTTAAGGAAACCACGTTGGCTTTGTCCTATCTTGTCTGATGTCACCAAGTACTCCATAACCTCATCCTTAACAATTGACGCCAACATCTTCCCAACCACTCCAACCACTGAGGTCAGACTAACTGGTCTCTAATTTCCTTTCCGCTGCCTTCCTCCTTTCTTAAAGTGTGGCGTGACATTTGCAATTTTCTGTTCCCCTGGCACCATGCTATAGTCCAATGTTTTTTGAAAGATCATTGCTAATGCTTCCACAATCTTTAGTGCAACCTCTTTCAGAATCCTAGGTGCAGTTCATTTGGTCCAGGTGACTGTACCATGAAAGACTAAGGTCTTTCAGCTTTTTGAACACCTTCTTCCTTGTAATAGTAACTGCACTCCTCTTCTCTCACACCCTTCAACATCTGACACACTGCCAGTGTCTTCCACAGTGAAGACTGATGCAGAATACTCAATTAGTTCATCTGCCATCTCCTTGTCCCCCATAATTATTCTCCAGCCTCATTTTCTAGCGATCCTATATTTACTCTCAGATCTCTTTTATTTTTTACATGCTTGGAAAAAGCTTGATATCCACGTTGATAGTTTTTGCTAGCTTGCTTTCATATTTCATCTTTTCCCTTCTAATGATTCTTTTTGTTGCTCTCTGTAGGTTTTTAAAAGCTTCCCAATCCTCTATCTTCCAACTATTTTTTGCTTTGTTGTATGCTGTCTCTTTTGTTTTTTCATTAGCTTTGACTTCCCTAAACTTTGATGTCCACAGCTATCCATGGCAATGAATTCCACAAAGTCACCACCCTCTGGGAAGTGATAAGGTGCAAAGAATTACTTGAACTGTGCAAACTAGTCCTCACTAAGTACAATATCTTTGTAATTGGTGCTTACGATAGTAATAAATAGTACATTCCTTTGTCCAAGATAGGATAGGAAAGAGCAAAGTAAGTAGTGGGAACTGTATTTTGCAACACAGGCACAGGATGATAAATGATAAATTACAGATCTGGTGGGACCAGTTTCTGATAAAATATCTCCAACTAAGTCATTACTATTATTTCCCAATTATTCTGGAATCTTGTGTAATTCATTTTTTTAAAATTGCTGAGTGATACAGGAGATTGGATTCACCTGGGGAGAAGGCAGTTACTTGGAGCTCTTTCAAGCACTGAGGACTAGTTAATATTGCATTTTTATCTTCCCTATGGTTTTTTTATGAACAGGTTAAATTCTAAAGACGTCTGAGTTTGGGTTTGTTAAGGGGTTGCTGTGTTGGCACTCAAAACACAGTGACATTTGCAGCACATTTCAGACTATGTTGGGC